>NW_021703768.1:68878882-69425898 GCF_005190385.1 Monodon monoceros
CACTATTTTATCTTCCAGGTCACTTATCCTTTCTTATGCACATTCTTTGCTTTATAATGTTTTTATTTGAAAAATTATATTAAAATTTGCATTATTAATGCCCCCTATCCATTTATACACATCAAAGAACTAAAAATGGCTATAAATTAATGATGGGAATGAAAAAAATGTGAATATATTTTATCTAGTAAAACAAATCAACAAATTTAATAAAACCTAAGGTAAACAAAACAAGTAGGAATTTACATTGTAAATTATATATGTATATATTTTCATTGCCAATAACATGTAAACAAATGATAAGGCAAATGCCATGGGACAAAGATTGCTGTTACCTTTCATCTCATGTCTCCACTTCCCCCCACAAAATCATATAGACACACACACACAATGCTACACACACCATTTTCTTGTCGTTGAGAGAAAGCCTGTGGAGAAAAACTAAGATGGTTCACATAACCCAAATCCAATTTATTCCAACCAGAAATAAGAATTGATGATCATTGAAGGGAAAAAGGAAGATGAAATATGATTTTCCGTGGAAGTAAGATGATGAGGGAGTAGGGTGAGGACAAGTAACTGCTGTAAGTAAATTCTCCATGATTTACTAGATAGTTGTACGAAGTACAAAAGCACTTTTCTCAGAAGAGTAAGATTTGATCATGCCTATGTGGAATGAAAAGTATACCAGTCATGTAAACCAACTACAGAAGGAAGAGAGAAGTCCAATTACACTAAGCTCTACTGTGCATGGTTTTGGCTCAGTTTCTACTTCCCGTTTTTTCACAAGTCAAATATATAAGTATGTATATTCAAATACACATTACACATTATACTCTTAATTAAAATTGGTGAGGACTTATTCCTTGGGGGAAGTACCAGTTTCCTATTGCTACTGTAACAAATTACCACAAACTTAGTGGCTTAATACAACACAAATTTGCTATCTTATAGTTTTGGAGGTTAGAAGTCCTAAATTTCTCTTAGGAAACTAAAATCAAATGTTGTGTTCTTTCTGGAGTCTCTCTCTAGAGGAGAGTCCATTCCTTGCCTTTTCCATATTCTAGGTACTTCCTGCATTACTTGTCTCCTGGCAACATCACTCTAACTTCTGTTCCTATTATCACATCTCCTGCCGCCCTCTGCATCCATTGTCACATTACCTTCTCTGCCTTCTCTGACCCTTCTGCATCATTTTTATAAGGATCTTTGTGATGACATTGGATTCAGCCAGATAATCTAGGATAATCTTCCCATGTCAAGATTCTTAACTGAATCACATTTTGAACAAATTTTTTGCCATGTGAATAATATTTGCAGGTTTCAGAGGATCAGATATGGATATCTTTGGAAAGGGAAGAGTGGGTGATAGTTCAATCTATCACAGTGGGCTTCAGTAGGCAGAAATGGACAATATGTAAGTAAACAACATAAAAACGTATGACTACTTCAGCATAGATACAAGAGGGCATAGCAATCATGTTACAAAGACAGGTGAAGAATCTATATGGCAGAGAATACAACTTTCAAAAAAATAAAAGTTTCTCCAATTTTTATATGACACAATTACTTAAGGACAAAAAAATCTTAAAATATTTTAAGATAAAAAGAAACTGAAAAAGAAGATATCTTACCTAAAGAAATACTGAGCAAAAAACATCATTAAAGGTACAGTGTGGCAAGCTAAAGATGCATAGTGAAAATTCTTAAGTGAACCAGTTAGACATATACACAAAACTAAGATTTATAGTTAGTAAGTCAACAAAGGAGAAAAATTGAATTATAAAAATATTAAATTAATAAACATTCAGAAATCCAAAGATTAAACAAAAGGAAAACAAACATACTTATTTACTACCAACTGTAAAATAGCTAATGGGAAACAGCCATATAGCACAGGGAGATCAGCTCAGTGCTTTGTGACCACCTAGAAGGGTGGAATATGGAGGGTGGGAGGAAAACGCAAGAGGGAGGAGATATGGGGATATATGTATCTGTATAGCTGATTCACTTTGTTATACAGCAGAAACTAACACACCATTGTAAAGCAATTATACTCCAATAAAGATGTTAAAATAAAATAAGCATTTTATCCCCTTAAAAAAAAGACTCCAATGGCAATTAAAAAAATTTTTTTTAGTTTAAAAAATAAAAATTGTTTAATTTCAACCATATCAATAATTAAATATAAATGATATAAGGCCACAGTAAAAGTAGGGATAGTTGGGTTAGAAACAAAGCAATAAATTTTTATATGCTCTCTAATAGAAATCCACTTAAATATAAAAACACAACTAGTTCAAATAAAGGGATATAAAATGATATACCATTATAACACTGTTCCAAAGATAGAGTGGCTACATTAATGTCAGTAGATTTCAAAGAAAAGAATATTATTAGAAAATTTTAAAAGGATATTTTTAATAAAGAAATAAATGTATTAATATATCATAGCAGTCATCGTTTTTTAGCATCCCAAATATTTATGCATCTAGTAACACATGTTCTAAATATGTGAAGGAAATAAAGATAAAACTTGAAGGAGAAATAGACAAATCCACAATTACAGTTAGAGATT
This sequence comes from Monodon monoceros, assembly GCF_005190385.1. Classification (NCBI taxonomy): domain Eukaryota; kingdom Metazoa; phylum Chordata; class Mammalia; order Artiodactyla; family Monodontidae; genus Monodon; species Monodon monoceros. The sequence continues at coordinate 68,881,461 of NW_021703768.1, forward strand.
TCAATGTCCCTTATTCCACAGTTAATCAAACAAGTAAAGAAAATCAGTGAATATGCATAATGTTGAACAAAACTACTAACAAAATTAACCCAATTGACATTTAAATAAGAATCTACCCAGTAATAGCAGAGTACACATTTTTTACAGGTGACCATAGCACACACACCAAGACAGTTTATATTCTGGGCTTTAAAACAAGTTTCAATGAATCTAAAATAATTTCATATAAAACATGTTCTGTGATCATAATAAAATTAAACTTTAAATCAGTAATAGAAATATATCTGGGAATTTCAAAATGTTTGGAAACAATATATCAAACACTTAAATAACCATCGTATCTAAAAAGAAATCAAAAATTAAATTAGAAAGTATTTTGAACTGAACAAAAATGAAATCTCAACATATTAAAATTTGGGAGATCCAGCTAAAGCACTACTTTTTAAAAAATTTTTATTAGTATAGTTGATTTATGATGTTGTGTTAGTTTCGGGTATAGAACAAAGTGAATCAATTATACATATACTTATATCCACTCTTTTAGATTCTTTTCCCATACAGGTCCTTACAGAGTATTGAGTAGAGTTCCCTGTGCTATACAGTAGGTCCTTATTAGTTATCTATTTTATATATAGTAGTGTGTATATGTCAATCCCAAATCTCCCAACTTATCCCTCCCCCTGACCCCCTGGTAACCATAAGTTTGTTTTCTACATTCTTAACTCTATTTCTGTTTTGTGGGTAAGTTCATTTATACCCTATTTTAAAATTCCACATATAAGCGATATCATATGATATTTGTCTTTCTCTGTCTGACTTACTTCACTCAGTATGACAATCTCTAGGTCCATCCATGTTGCTGCAAATGACATTATTCCATTCCTTTTTATGGCTGAGTAATACTCCATTGTATATATGTACCACATCTTCTTTATCCATTCCTCTGTCGTTGGACATTTAGGTTGCTTCCATGTCCTGGTTATTGTAAATAGTGCTGCAATGAACATTGGGATGCATGTATCTAGGGAGATATAACACTATCTTCCTATATTTGAAAAAAAGAAAGTTCTCAAATCAAACATCCCAGATTTCACATTAAGTATCTAGGAAATGATGGGCAAATTAAACCAGAAGTAAGCAAAAGAAAGGAAATGATAAAGATCGGAGTAGAAATCAATGAAATAGAAAGCAGACAAAGAATAGAGAAAGAGAATAAAACCAAAAGCAGATTCTTTAAGCAAATCAGAAAGATTAATAAAAACTTTAGCCAGACTGATCAAGAAAAAAAGAGAATAGTCAAATTAGCAATAGTAGAAATGAGGGAGGTTACAACATCACAGATTTTCTAGATATCAAAAGGAAAATAAGGGGATATTATGAATAATCAAGTCAATAAACTAGACACTAGATGAAGTTGACAATTTCTTTGAAAAACATAGACTACAAAAACTCACTTAAGAAGAAATAACCTGAGTGTTCCTATATCTATAAAACAAACAATTTTTTATTTACAAACTATTCCACAAAGAAAACTCCAGGCCAAATTTTATTCCAGAAAATTGAGGACTAGATATACTTCCTGATAAATTCTATGAGGCTGGCATTGGCTTGATACCAATAGTAAAGTAAAAGGACATTACCAAAAAAGAAAACTATAAATTTAAATGCTTCAGGTCCATAGATGCATTTTAAAAAGTATGCTAACCAATGATACATAAAAATATAAAATATCATGACCAAGTGGCTTTTTTCCCCCAAGAATGCAAAGTTGTTTTACTATAACAAATAAATTTTGAATAATCAACAGACACAGAAAAAACAAATTTTACTACATTGAACATCCACATCAGATTAAATGTAAGAGTTTTTTCTTAACCTGATTAACAGCATCTACCAAAAAAGTACAAAGAATATCATTCTAAAGTGTAAGAATCAAAGTCTGTTTTTTCTTTAATATCAGGATCAACATGCCTATTTCTGCACTCATTACTTCTATATAGCATCATACTAGAGAGTCTAATGAATATAAGGCAAGATAAAGAATAGTAGCTTCCAGATTTTAAAAAAAAGTAAAAATTCTTTTATTTGAAGATGATATGATCATATATGTGAAAATCCTACAATGTACATAAAGAAAATTCCAGGATTTATAAGTGAGTTTAACTAATTTTCAGGAAAAGAGATCAACTGTGTTTTTATATACTAACAATCAGATATTAAAATTAAAACTGAAAAACCATTAACAAAGAATTAAATGAGATATTTGTCAGTAAATCTCATAAAAGATGTGCATCACATAATACTAAAAACTACATAGTTGAGAAAAATTAAAGCTCTAAATAAAGAGATTTACCATGATTATAGATAAATGATCCAATATTGAAGATGTCAATTCTTTACAAAATAATGTATAGATTCAAAGCAACTTAAATCAAAATTCAGAAAGTATTTTTAGTAGAAGTTTAAAAATTTATCCTAAAATTCATATAGAAGAGAAATTACCTGATATCGTCAAAATATATTTTAAATACAAGATGAAATTTGGAGGACCTACACTGTTGTATTTCAAGATTATAATAACATACAACGTTTTATTGGCATTAAAGATAGACAAGGAGATGAATGATAGGAACTGAGCCCACCCAGTCATACTTCACTGAGAATATTGAAGTAATTAGAAAGAAAATATACTAGTGAGCTTGACTCTGAAGTTAAAATTTCATGTACGGGTGAATGAAGGAAGCTAAGGGATACAGACATAGGTGCAATATCAAAGATATAAGAGAATCTGATTTGATTTTGAAATGTTGATATAGACTACGTGATGGAAAATGTTTTTGTTTTTTGTGTTTTTATAACTAGCCAACATTTTTGGCTAGCCAATTATTTTTGGATAGCACATTTCATTGATTTTGGTGAAATTATGTATCTCCTTGCCCTACCCTCCCCTGTTAAGTCAAAGGGTGTGTCTGTGATCCAGGATTATAATGGAATTCTCTCTTTGGGGAATTCGTCTCTCATGTTGGAAAGTCCAGAAGAAAAAATAGGAAGGCTAATCCACTCTAATACTCAAACACTAAAGATATTACCCATTAATTCCTGCTACCAACTTTCTAAAACTACTTTGATTCCTGTGCTTTCAAAAGTCTGCTTCTTCGGATTTTGCTCCAATTCTTTGAAGTAATATTCTTTTTTTTTCTTTTATTTTTGCTACTTTTATCAGATTCAGTTTCTGTTGCTTAAAGACAAAGAATCACAACTGTTGCAAGGTGTTAATTGTATTTCTTGGTGAAAATATTAAAATACACAGATAGAAATGTAGGTCAGGACCCAGAGAAAATGTTTTGTGTGAAGATACAGATTTTGGAATCATATAAAGGGATTGAGTGAGATTTCTGATAGAGAAAAAAAAGTATAAAATAAAATTTTGGAAACATGCCCAAAATATATGTGCTTGACAAGTTATTAAAATCAAGCAACTTAACATATAAGTGCATGATATTCTATATGTTAACAGCAGAATTAACCTTATGTTTCATTAAAACTGAACAATCTTCTGGAATCATAGATATCTTGACTAAATAGGCATTCATATAGCCTAACTAAAAACCAGGTGATAGAAAAACTTGACTCTGAACATACACAGAAACTGCTTCTCCAAACCTTAGAGACATACATAATCTTTATATTGTCTCCCTTTTTTTTTTTTTTTTTGCAGTACGCGGGCCTCTCCCGCTGCGGGGCACAGGCTCCGGACGCGCCGGCTCTCCGGCCGCGGCCCACGGGCCCAGCCGCTCCACGGCATGTGGGATCTTCCTGTTCCGGGGCACGAACCCGTGTCCCCTGCATCGGCAGGCGGACTCTCAACCACTGCACCACCAGGGAAGCCCTGAACACCATTTTATTCTTTTATGCCATTTAAAACACAACAAACATCAAAACCACACGATAAACCTGAAGCTTCTCAGAAAAGGTAATTTGAGAGAATGATAATATTGTTAATGTGTAAGTTAATTTTCACTTGTAATTTGAGACATCAGTCTCTGCTAACTACTATGTACTTTTTTCTCCTTCAAAATTTTGCTTTGCACTTACACAGCATCAAAAAAAAAAAAAAACTAAATCAATCTAGGCAGGGTATCAGAGCCTTCTCAATTTCAATAATGCAATTTAAATCCCATTACTTTTTGGCAGGCTACTAAAGCACCATGATGCAAAGAATTCTACTAGTTATTTAGTATTGCCAGATTATGTTTTATCAACATTCCATAAAATCCAGTCGATATCAAACAAATATTTTGTTTTTTATAACGCTTATTAGATTTTTGAGTTGTCATTTTTAATGCCCTAGTACATTGCAAAATATTTTTCACTTATTTGTTCCCACTATCCTTGAAAGTTTCACATATTGCTGCTATAATATGCCATTCATTACAGGTATCTTAATCACTTTCAATTACTTTTAATGTGATAAAATTCTGTTATGGAGTTCTTAAAGTGTTTAATATGGCATCATTCAGCTAAGTTAAATACCCTCAGGTAACATTAATTATTTGATTTAAACCTGCAGAACAAAGATACTTAGATGAAGTTTAGATTAAGAATCGCAGTTCAGCTATTTACTCACGTCTTTACATAGGGAGGAGGGAGCTGTTGGAGATACTGAGAGAGTAGACAGAGGAAGGAGAAAATGTAAAGATATCAGCTTCTTGAATGATAAAGAGCAAAGATGTTGCTATATTTTCCATTTTATTAATGAATTACTCTGGAATTACTTTGATTTTATTATTTTAAGACAGACTTCAATGAATATGAATATTTAGCATTTATAAAGCCTTTCTATCTTCCAAGCACTTAGCTAATTAATCTTTAAAACACCCTTGTGAGGATAAGTATCATTATACCTTTTGACACATAAAGAAACAGATACACAAAGAAAGGTTAAATGCTACATATTCTATTTCACAAGCAATGGAATGGAAATATGAGAATCACAAATCTCAGATACAATGAGATCATACTCATATTACTTGGCAATTATCATTTAATTCCCCATATTAAGTCAATAGCTACTTGCACTATACTGCTATACAAAGAATGGTGCTTGCCATGGGCAGAGAGAAACAGCTCTTCCTTGGAGTACTGAAAAAAGAAGATGGCTTAATAATAGCAGCAGAGTAATTTAGACATTAGGGAAAATCACAAATATCAGTAGAGTTTTTTTTTTTTTTTTCCTTTTTCTCTCCTGTACCAACAGAAAGGAATTCAGCCTCAGTTTTTCTAGGACTTAGTCTCTCGCCTGTGTTTTTACTCCCATTCCTTCCAGACATCCCCTGGATCTCACCTTGCCATAGGCATTCCTGAATCTTTTGACTTCAGTATTTGTTCTCCAAATCCATGGTGCTTATACCTGTTCAGGTGACAGACTCCTGAAAAAAATTATGCATTTTACAGATCACTACAATGCATTTATTTATCATTATTTTAATCTCATCTTTCAAACTTGAAACCATTTTACCTACAGGAAATTTGATTCTATATGTAGGCAGTTAAAACTGAAAAGAAGTCTTTAAACTATATTAGTTAAACACGACCATTTACTTTTAGAATTTCTGGGAATTTTCTTGTTTTAAATTGCCTTCCCTTCTTTGCAGATAAGTGATAGCTTGTGTCAAATACTTCAAAGACATCTAAGAAAAAAATTACAATTAGTGTCATTAATGATTAGAAAAGTAACTTGATTAGTGTTACAATTTTTATACTAACCCTATTATCAGTTTTTTTGTTGTTGTTGTTTTGTTTTTTTGGTACGTGGGCCTCTCACTGTTGTGGCCTCTCCTGTTGTGGAGCACAGGCTCTGGACGCGCACGCTCAGCAGCCATGGCTCATGCGCCCAGCTGCTCCGCGGCATGTGGGATCTTCCCGGACCAGGGCACGAACCCGTGTCCCCTACATCGGCAGGCGGACTCTCAACCACTGTGCCACCAGGGAAGCCCCTATTATCAGTTTTAAGTTTTGGAATATGTTCCCTCTTGTAGGATATACCTGTTGCATTGGATGAAGACTTGCTAATCACTAACCTGAAAACACACACACACACAGATACAACTCTTCTAACCTAAAATTCTATCAATTGTTTAATCTTTTAAAAATTTTTTTTTATTGGAGTATAATTGTTTTACAGTGTTGTGTTAGTTTCTGCTGTACAATGAAGTGAATCAGCTATATGTATACCTATATCCCCTCCCTCTTGGACCTTCCTCCCACCCCCCCATCCCACCCATCTAGGTCGTCACAGAGCACTGAACTGAGCTTCCTGTGCTTCATAGCATATTGCTATCTATTTTACCCATGATAGTGTATATATGTCAATCCTAATCTCCCAGTTGGTTCCACCCTCTCCTTCACCCACTGTGTCCACATGTCCCTTCTCTACATCTGCATCTCTATTCCTGCCCTGCAAATAGGTTGATCTCTACCATTTTTCTAGATTCCACATATATGCATTAATATACAATATTTGCTTTTCTCTTTCTGGCTTACTTCACTCTGTATGACAGACTCTAGGTCCATCATATTTCTACAAATGACCCAATTTCGTTCCTCTTTATGGCTGAGTAATATTCCATTGTATATACATACCACATCTTCTTTATCCATTCATCTGCTGTTGGACATTTAGGTTGTTTCCATGTCCTGGCTATTGTAAACAGTGCTGCAATGAACATTGGGGTGCATGTGTCCTTTTGAATTATGGTTTTCTCAGGGTATATGCCCAGTAGTGGTATTGCTGGGTCATATGGTAGTTCTATTTTTAGCTTTTTAAGGAGCCTCCATACTATTCTCCATAGTGGCTGTATCAATTTACATTCCCACCACCAGTGCAAGAGTGTTCCCTTTCCTCCACATCCTCTCCAGCATTTATTGTTTGTAAATTTTTTGATGATGGCCATTCTGACTGGTGTGAGGTGATACCTCATTGTAGTTTTGATTTGCATTTCTCTAATAATTAATGATGTTGAGCATCCTTTCATGTGCCCCTTGGCCATCTGTATGTCCTTCTTAGAGAGATAATTTTTAATCTTAAATTACTATTTTATCTTTCTTTTAATTACTGCCCAGTAATTTGAAAGATAAACCATTTTTGTTGCTGCTGTTTCTTTACCCCTTTTCAGTCTCTTGCAATCTGGTTTTGACTTTGTCTACTGAAAAATACTCTCAGGGTAGCAAATGACAACTTTATAAAAAATTCAATGGCCTTATTCTCATTATACTCAAATTCTTTGTAGCATTTTGTGTTGTCTGATACAAATTCTTAAGTCTCCTCACATCTCACATTCCTTTCAGTCATTACATTCTGCTGTTCCTATTTCCATATTGGATAAATTTATTCTTTTAGAATCCCAAGACCTCTAACCTGCTTCAGATAACAATTTCTCTTGGCTGAACTCTGAAATTGGCTTTTCAACTGACCCTGCAGCCTCCAGTTTGTTCTCACACCATATTAAAATCTACCCTCTCCCACACCTGGAGGCTGTATAACATAGTGGTCAGAACTCAAACTCTGGACATATTCCTGATTTGAATCCTGGCGGAGTCATTTACTAGCTGCTTGAATTGAGTCAATTACTTGAGATCTATTCCATTGATTTCCTCAACTTAAAATGTTGATGCATGTGAAAATTCCTCATAAAACTACAGTAGCCATTCTAAGAACTCAGCGGGTGATTGCTACTATTATTCTGACAGTATAATTTTTTAAATACCCAAGCCTGAATATGTGCGTTCAATTGCTTTAAATTTTTCAAATACTGATGTTTCTGTTTCTTTTGTTGTATTGTGTTTTAGTTTACTATTACAGGTTCTTCATTCTTAGTTTGTTAATTTATCATCTACCACAACTGCAAACCAGAAATATTATCACTCACTCAATATAACTTTTCCTTTCCTCTGTCGTGTATTTTTTCTTGACTATATTTGTGCCAGATATTCCTTTCCTCCATCTCTGCATGTCAAAAAATGTTAACTGTTTTCTGGGGTGCAGATAATAATGTTACCTTCTCTGTGAAATTTACCCTGAACCAAGCCATAATGTATTTCTCCATTGACTGTATTGCCTTAGCACTTTTTGTTACTCCTTTGATTCATCTCTCCTAATTAAGAGTTAAGTCCTTGGGGGCATACAAATTGTTTATTGAAATTACATCCTCTACAGTGTTTGCTAAAAAATACTAGATACATAGTACATAGTAGGTGCTCAATTTCTGATATATTAATGAAAACCTTATACTGCTTTGTACCCTAGGGATGATAACAATATTTTCAAGTAGCTGAATTGATATATTAGTGGTTACAATAAAAGAGGAATGAAAAAGCAGAAACAGAATATGCTGTGTTGTATTTCTGTTTTTCCATATTAATAATTCTTTGAATCCACAACAATATAAATAACAGTAATACTCTTTTCTTTAGTTTTAACGTGCATTTAAAAAACACCACCATAATTACACTTATTTTTCTAATATTTAATATTTATTTTTCTAATATTTAATCATATTGAGAAAATAAAAGTAACATTTGATTCTATATAAAGTTATCTGTTTATGAATAAAAATCACTGATGAATATTTAACTATTCTTCCCAGAGGCATTAAAGTAATTTCACTGATAATTTTAAAAAATATTTTCATATTAGCTTTCCTTTCAAGTGTTAATTAGTTCTGAATTATAGTGAGGTGAAAAAATGATAGTTTCATTTAGAAAGACCTGATTAAACTCCCAAGGCAACAAATTCAAAAGAGTCCATTTTCTTCCAGGTTAGAATTTAAAAGAATTTTTCTGATATGTTTCACATTTACACTTTTAAACACAAATTATATTTTAAGTAGGTAATATATGTATGCTATATAATTATTATATAAGGGATATGCAATAATAATTATATCTTTCTCTGAGCCCCTAGTATCCATACAGAATAAATAACTGTAGTCATATCATTTACCGTCTTTGATGGTTTATGCTAATACAAGAACATCATACAGCATGAATACACTTTATATCTCTAAATCCATGTATTATTATGTAGCATTTTCCAACTAGAAGGTCTCGCTGTAAATTTAGAAAAAAATTTCTAAAAATGTACTAAATTAACTATCTTATTGACCACTTATTATGATTATTTATGGTTGTATATCCCATCTAACGAGGTTTTGGTAGATTAAAATATTTAAAAATATCCAATAAGATTAAAATAGTACTTTAATTGAGAAAGATTTAGGAAAGATCAAAGAAAATAAGGTCCAGGAAAACACTATCCTACAGGGGTCCCCAACCCCTGGGCCACAGACCGGTAGCAGTCCCTGGCCTGTTAGGAACTGGGTTGCACAGCAGGAGGTGAAAGGCAGGTGAGGGAGCAACGCTTCATCTGTATTTACAGCCGCTCCCTATCACTCTCATTACCGCCTGAGCTCCACCTCCTGTCAGATCAGCAGTAACATTAGATTCTCATAGGAGTGCAAACCCTACTGTGAACTGCGCATGCAAGGGATCTATGTTGCCCGCTCCTTATGAGAATCTAATGCCTGATGATCTGAGGTGGAGCTGAGACAGTGATGCTAGTGCTGGGGAGCGGCTGCAAATACAGATTATCATTAGCAGAGAGGTTTGACTACACAGAGACAATAATAAATCAATTGCTTGCAAACTAATATCAAAGCCCTAACAGTAAGTGGCAAGTGACAGTTAAACTGCATCTAGTAACAGGCTTTACAGTGGCAAGTGAGGTGGCATGTTTTAAGTCTGAATCCAACACTTACGTTACTCCGTGCACGGCCTGCCCATTATTTTGTTTACCACTTCCGTCCGCTCCTCTTTCCCGCACTGCGCACTTGTCTCAGTCACAGTTTTGGTAAGCCCACAAGCTAACCCTAGCCAAAATGAGTAAAAAAACAAATGTCGCTGGAGAGCTTCTTTGAAAAGGGGGAAAGACCCAATGATGAGACAGCAGAAGACTCTAGGACTGCCAACAAAAAGAAAGCTGCATTTAAAAGAAAATAACAAGAATCCTTCTTAAATTACGGGTTCATTACAGCAGGTGATTCACATTCTCCAAGCCTGCTTTGTATAATATGTGGTGACTGGCTATCCAACAAAGCCATGAAATATTCAAAACTGTTTCGCCACATGGAGACCAAGCACCCTGCATTAAAGGACAAGCCTTTGGAGTTTTTCAAAAGAAAAAACTGTGAACACGAAGAACAAAAGCAATTATTGAAGGCCATCACTTCATCAAATGTGTCTGCACTGAGAGCATCATTCTTAGCGTCTAACAGCATTGCTAAAGCTAAGAAGCCCTTTACTATTGGTGAAAAGTTGATCCTGCCTGCTGCTAAGGACATTTGTTGTGAACCTTCAGGAGAGGCTGCAGTTCAAAACGTGGCAAGTGTTCCTCTTTCGGCTAGCACCATAACTAGATGAATTGATGAAATAGCAGAGGATATTGAGGCACAATTGTCAGAGAGGATTAATGAGTCACCGTGGTATGCAATCCAGGTTGACCAGTCTACCGATGTTGAAAATAAGGCAACAATGTTTGTTTTTGTGCTATATATTTTTCAGGAGGATGTGCATGAGGATATGTTATGTGCCCTTTTGTTGCCAACCAACACCACACCTGCAGAGCTATTCAAGTCTTTGAATGATTACATATCAGGAAAACTGAATTGGTCATTTTGTGTTGGTATATGCATGGAAGGAGTGGCTGCCATGACTGGACAGCTTTCTGGTTTCACTACTCAGGTCAAAGAGGTCGCTTCTGGATGTGAGTGTGGGCACTGTGTTATCCATAGAGAAATACTGGCTAGCCAAAAAATGTCACCTGAACTTTACAACATTTTGCAGCATGTGATTAAAATTATCAACCACATTAAAGTACATGCCCTTGACTCACGTCTGTTCACGCAGCTCTGTGAGGAGATGGACGCAGAGCACACACGTCTTCTCTTATACACAGAAGTGAGATGGCTTTCTAGAGGTAGATCACTGGCCAGAGTTTTTGAGTTATGCTCCAGAGATTACTTTTAGAAAAACAGTCACCACTGGCAGCACATTTTACTCACACAGAATGGGTCACAAATCTTGCTTACTTGTGTGACCTATTCAATCTGCTCAATGAACTCAATCTGTCACTTCAGGGGAGAATGACAACTGTGTTCAAGTCGGCAGATAAAGTGGCTGCATTCAAAGCCAAACTGGAATTGTGGGGGCGACGAGTAAACATTGGGGTTTTTGACATGTTTCAAACATTAGCAGAGATTTTGAAAGAGACAGAGCCAGGGCCTTCTTTCTCCCAGCTGGTGCATGATCACCTATCTCAGCTTTCAAAAGAGTTTGAGCATTACTTCCCAACCACAAAAAAAAAAAACACTGAACTGGGAACGAATGGATCCACTACCCATTTTTGAATAAGCCAGGTGAATTGACGCTGTCCAAGCTAGAAGATGATCAACTGCTTGAGATCGCAAATGATGGTGGCCTTCAAAGTATGTTTGAGACAACTTCAAATCTCCATATGTTCTGGATTAAAGTCAAGGAGAAATATCCTGAGATTGCCACAAAGGCACTGAAAAGCCTGCTTCCATTTCCAACATCCTGTCTTCCTGTGAAGCAGGGTTTTTTGCAGTGACAGCAACCAAAACGAGATGATGGAGTAGACTGGACATAAGCAACACACTTCGGGTCACTGCCTCCCATCACCCCCAGACAGGACCATCTAGTTGCAGGAAAGCAAGCTCAGGGCTCCCACTGATTCTGCATTATGGTGAGTTGTATAATTATTTCATTATATATTACAATGTAATAATAGAAATAAAGTTCACAATAAACGTAATGCACTTGAATAATCCCGAAACAATTCCCAGCCCCCACCCCTGGTCCATGGAAAATTTGTCTTCCAGGAAACTGGTCCCTGGTGCCAAAAAGGGTGAGGACCGCTGGTACACTATAAAGTTGGGGATAAAGTCAGTATGCAAAGAATATGTCATTAGATCTTATACAACTTGTTAGAAATGGGTTGTAGATTTGGCTCAAATTCTTAATAGTAGAGGAAAATTTTATCAGAAAGAAGTATTAAAGAGTTTATAACATTAAAAAATTAAGCATATAGAAAAAATATAGGAGAATAATTACATGTTCTTTGAGGAGAAGAAAATATATTAAACAAGTCACCAAAAATCACAAATTAAAAAAAGAAATCATTGAAAAATTGAACTTTATTCAGCCTACCACAGACTTATATAGTTCTAGCATTTAATATTATGGTATGATTTATGTTTTGATATATAAATTTAAAAAATTCCTTAAAGTATAATTTCTTTGTTATTTTAAAACTGTAGTTCCTCTAATATTTTTAAATGTTTGTAATTTTGTTTTAGTGCTTATCTTTGTAATTATATCTTTATATCATCCTCTTGTCTTCCTTCTTAACATCACACCTATCATTTTCTTTTCCTAAACTCTTCAACTTCTCTTCTCATCTCCCAATTTTAGTCAATAATATTAGATTTCTTAGTGTTTACTTGTTTTCTCTTTTATGTACTTATATTTTACTGCTTCATTTGTCAGTTTTAAACACCACCTAACTTTTCCATTGCAAATAACTAAGCTGATTCTACTTCTTAACTTAACTCCCTCTCTTCTCCCATTTTATTTTGGTTGTTTTACTTCTACTTTAGAAGCACCTATACATTTACACTGTTCTGTTAGTCTCATCTATGTTTTTGTCTCAAATCTGCAATTAACAATATTCAATCCTCATGGCCAGTTCTTTGCTGTTTACTTAATAATATTTTTGTTGGTTGAGGCTTAGCCTACAATAGTTTCCTCAAGCACAATACATATAAACAATAAGTCACATACTTTTATGTGTTCAAAACTATTTATCATCTTTATAGTAGTTGAAAGAGAGATGGATATAAAATCCTTGGCTCACTCTTTTCGTGTATAAGTCCATATAGATATTACTTTCTTTCCAGTTATTTAGTACTAATTCAGCATTCAATTTTCTGTTCAGCAGATTTGGAATATGTACTAAATTTATCTTTTGGTCCAAATATTTATCCCTTGCTATATATGTGCTTGTGTCACACATTACAGTCCTTCCCACTAAGGTGGATTATTTTTTAAATATATGTAAACTATATTATTTATCAGATTTTGCAATGTGATCTAATTAGCCTACTCTGGCCAGTGTTATCTTGATAAAATATAAGATTTTTTTTATTATCTACTACATATATAAATATTCAAAGAAAGTAACAATATAGTACTCACAAAGTACTGATTCCTAGCAATATCATATAGAAGTTAGCAATGATTTTCAAATTTCAATTCTCATCAGAATCATCTTAAGGAGATTTTTTTAAACAGCACTGACAATATACTAATCCTAGAGATGCTAATGAAGAAAGGCACTTCAGAAATCTGCATTTTTAACAACACCACAGGTAATTCCGGTTTAGGTAATGCTATATTCTTAGTAACAGTGGATTAAAGTAATATATTGTTAAATTTTAATTCATATGTTATTATTCAAATTGAAAAGGAAGTTTTTTTCTATAATATATAAATAGATTAGGCAATCATGTGAATCATTTATGATACTTAAATTAATTAGCCAAACATTTAAATAGATTAACTAGGCAGGAGTTAAACAAAATGTTTAGAATCCATTTATCCATGAATAATATTTCCAACTATTTAAATAATTCCCTGAGTATAAACACTAATAATACAAAACACAGCGGGCAAAATAACTGAATCAACAAAATGGATACCTCAATCTCTCCTTTAGAACCAGCTATTTTACTCAGGAATTCACTGATCCTTATTTTATAATTCTGGTATCCTGGTTTACTCAAGCCAAACAGAAAATGAAAGAAATTGTTATAGAAAGTCTCACTGTGTACAAGATAGTAAAAGCTTATGGGCCATGACTGAAGGAAAATCCATTACAATGGTCCAAAACTAGTAAGTAAGTAAGTAAATAAATAAATATTCAATGATGATTCTCTATCATGAAGAAAAGCTTAATTTATATTCAATAACCTATATTAAAGAACTTGGACAGCATTTAATAAATTATGGAAGAATCTCTTCCAAGACAATGGAAACCTAAAAATAAGAAGAATATCAAAAGTACTTGTTTTATCTGGAAAATTAACATGTATTTTATACCCATCTTTTCTAACAATTCAAAACATAAAGATCATTGGCTTTTTCACTGAATATCTAGATTTTTGTTTTTAAGATTTAAAGTCTTACTTTAGCAGTGCCATTGAAATCTTGAGTTTAGGATGAAACTTTTTACATTGTAAGGCAATTCTAATAAAAATAACTAACTAAATAAAATAAACTGAGGGGTATTACATTTCCTGTCAGAGTCTTTATGAACTTTAATCTAGTTTCCACTGTATCATGCACCACTTTCTTTCAATTTTAGTATTTTCTAACATTTAAAATATAAACATTCTTTGCAAGAGTAAAATTAGCTGTAAGTGGTGAGTGGGAGGGAGTTTGATTGGTGGGTGGGGTCTGTTTGGTATTAAGAAGTTAATACCTAATAAAAGAACCATTCATTTTAGAGTTGTGCTTTCATCTTAGATATTTGAATATCTTCTCATCATTTCAAAGTATTACCCTAAAATTACTATTTGAAATATGCCAACAGTGAAAAATGTGTTCATTGTTCTTCTTTCACAAACCACATTTCATCAGTTAAGCTACACTACCAATTCTCATGTTCATCTGAAAAATGTGTCTAATTTTCTCTTAGCCTAATTCTGTCTTTGAAGACAAAACAGTGAATCAAGTTTGCTTTCACATGAAAGTATTCCAAATGTTTAAAGACTTCAATCCTATCTTTACTAAATCTTTGTTCTCCTTTACTTCTATGCTCTCTGTTACTACTTTCTGCAAACATTTCAATGGTACATGATTTCCAGGCATTTAAACTGCAGGTCATTTTTCCATAGAACATTAATTGGTTAGAATTCTTCTTGGAAGTTATGCTTGGAATTCATCATAATCTTTGAGATATAATCTGATAAGCAGGATTACTTCTTAGAACTTTATGCTTTTATAAATACATACTGGGTTTACTTTAGTTATGCATTAACTCCAGTTATATATTGATTAGTTTATTCATTTACTTGCATCTATGTATATAATTGTCATTTAAACTTGAAATAAATTAAAAACCTGATTTACCTCACTGCTGAGATTCACTAGATTCAAATCGCTAGTTTTTTCCAATCTAAATTTAAGATATTATATTAAATCCTAGTACTTTTTACCTCATTGATTTGATCTGTGTGACATTCAGCCAGATTATTTTTAATTTTAACTTTTTATCTTTCATTTATGTATTCTTTCCTAATATGTTGTCTGCACTTGGTACATTGATGTATGTTTTAAGATCAGACATGACTTTCAGACTGACAGAACCACACACATTTTAATTGACTTATATATGTATTTTATATACTTAAAAAACTCACAGTGCTATAAAAATAAACATGTTATTTGATTTATATAAAACTCTAGAACAGGCAAAACTAATTTATAATGACACCAAAATATATCATTCTGTTATTACAGGTTAGTTTTGCCTGTACATGTACATATGTATGGAGAGAGAGAGAGAGAGAATTAGAATGATTGTATTAGTGGTTATCTGGGTGGGAGTGGGAGTCACTATTGACTGTGCATGGGAATTTCCTGAGAAGATGTCTTCAGTAGGTAAATGTATGAATAAACTCTGGTACATCCAATAATAGAATATCATTCAGAGCTGAAAAGAAATGTGATATCAAGCCGTAAAAAGACATGGAGAAAACCTAAAATCCGTGTTAGTAAGTGAAATAATCCAATCTGAAAATGCCACATATTGTGACTTCCCTGGTGGTCCAGTGGGTAGGACTCCACACTCCAAATGCAGGGGGCCTGGACTCAATCCCTAGTCGGGGAGCTAGACCTGCATGCACACCACAACTAAGAGCCCGCATGCCGCAACTAAAGATCCTGCATGCTGCAACGAAGATCCCATGTGCCACAACTAAGACCCAGTGTAGCCTAAATAAATAAATAAATATAATTTTTTAAAAGGCTACATATTGTACAATTCCAACTATATGACATTCTGGAAAAGGAAAAAAAAACTAGGGAGAGAGTAAAAGATATATGCATATAAATATAAGAAATATATTTATATACTTATAAATACAAAAACATTGGGGAATTTTGATACCACTCTATTAGTAAACCACAAAACAAGGAGACCCCAAATTATTATGTATTTAGAAGACTAAAGAACTCACCTATAGTTGGCTTTATTTACTTGTTGCAAAGAGGGAAACTTCATGTAATGAGGAATCTTAGAAAGTGTCAATAAGAGGATGTGAGAAGGACTTGTTATAGGATCTGGCCTTGTGTTAGATGCTTGTGGGGAGCGTTCAAGGATGCAGGGGCATTGCTATAGATTGGATGCTCTCAGGAAGTAAAGAAAATTCTCTGGTTGTATTACAGACTGGAGGAATGAAGAGAGACTGAAGCTGTGACTGTTAATGAAGCAATCATCACTCATATTAGCAAGGATAGAGAGATGCCTTTTTTTTTAAAATTTTGTGCCTTGGTCAATATTGATGTTTTGTCTGTCTGTGTTCAGACAAGGTTAGAAAGTGATCTTGTTGTGACCTGAACCCTCACGTCCATGCAGTGGTCTTGTCTGACGGTGTTTTGTGAAATTGTTTTTGTTTAACAGGAGATCGTCATGGTCTAACTTGAGTATCAGGCCAACTTCTAGCCATCAGAGACTGTTTTTCTCTTTCTTGATACCTTACAAAGGAAAGAAAAAAGGCTGAACTCATTGAGAAACATATCCATGTTATGAAATTAAAATGGAAGCAATGCATCTCTTTATGATATAAAATGCAGATATTACATAACTTAAGCAGTATACAAGCAGAGTTGAAGGAAGAAAATGATAAAGCATTGTAATGTTTAATAGTTGAGAACAAAGAGTGGGGAGCCAGATTGCCTTGGTTCAAATTCAGGCTCCATGCTCTACTAGGTGATTGACCTTGGATAATTTTCTTAACCTCAGTATGCTTTATTAATCCCTTATCCCAAATGGGGATAACCTCTTGGTGGTTCTGTAAGGATTACATGCCTAAGGACATGGATAGTGCTTAGCAAGTGCCTAGTTCATAATTAACAATATATAATACTTTATATTATTATTTTAAGAGCAGAAATAAAACAAACCCAAAAAACCTTAAATTTAGTTTTGTTAAAAGACAAGTAGGTATAGAGTAAAATAATATTGTAATAGATGTACAGGCAGAACTTCCCAATAGGTGTGTTACAAATGGTATACCATTATGTCAGAAAAGGGGCCAGATATGCCTGTGACAGCTGGAGCTCCAAGGTCAGTCACCAACACTTGTTAGCAGTCTCTCAGTTTAGCTCTATGCAATGTTGAATAATATAATTTTCTGTGTGTACAATGACAAGAAATTATCTTTGGTAATTTCTTGGTATTTCTGAATTTTGGTAATTCAGAATTATCTGAAGTTAAAATTAATTTTTGTTTTGTAAGAAAACTTATACAAGTATATTCATAGCTAACCTGTTTGAAAACAATCTAAATATACTTCAAAAGGAGAATGAATACTTAAAAAATTAAGCCATTTGAAATTGATGATATACAACCTTTTTTGATCTACAGAAAGAGCAGTCTTTTATGGGTCATCCTGATATATTCTGCTATATGTACACTATAGAAAACTATTAAGCTGTAAAAGTGAATGAACTGGAGTTGCAGATATCCTTATGGAAGACTTTAAAAAATATATATCAAGGAAAACCAAAATCAAGTTATAGAAGCTCACCTATAGTGTGATATTGTGTTATAAATGTAAAAAAAAATAGTATTATACACTATTTTAGAATACTTACTTTAATAATAAAGGTGTTAAAATATCCACAAGAATAATAAACACCAGTACTAAGATTGTGGTAACATTGGAGTAAGTAGGGATAAGTATAGATTTCTGACTAAGCAGGTAGGTTTTATAGGTGACAACAAAGTGGGTGAGACTGACTTAGTTGGTTGATCAGTCATCTGTTTCCCTAAATCTTCCCTTTCCAAACCCCTCTATGGCTATATACTTGTTTCTGAACAATAAATAAAATAAGACATTTAAGTGTCTTAGTTCAATATTGGCATGCCATGAAATGTCAGTAAATATTATTTAAAATAAAATAATAACTTAAATGGCTTCTGGAAAGTGAAGGTTATTTACTGAATGCATTTATGTATTTATGGTATTTAATAAATGTAAAAGAACTATTAGTAGGAAGCCTGATAAAGAGAAGTCTGAAAGATAAATGGAGGATTCAAAATTGATAATTTTATTATTGATACCTATCAGACTACAGTGTAGACTTCTTGAATCCAGAGTACATAGCTTATTCATCTTTTATCCACAGTGTTTGAAACAACTAAAGTGTTCAAAAATGAGTGGAAAATTAAGAAGAGAGGACAAGAGAGGTTGTGTGACTTAGTACTAGCACAACATCAGATGTGTGTACTTAAACATGCAAATTCTAATAATTTTTAATTAAGTGAAAGCAGGAAGAATAATTTATACCCATCAAAATGCTATGAATATGAAAATTTATTATCTTAATTATTTTACTTTTTAGGTATATTACTAGGCAATCATTCTCTCTATGGATAAATTAACTAGCAATTATAGGAACATTTCATGATCTTTTGTTCATATTAAGAAATGATAGAAAAGAGTTTACCTATCAAGAATTGTCTAAAGCTTTGGAAACCAGAGAATTAATGTTACTACCTATTAATCTCTTCTGCCTTTTGAAAAGGCCTTTACTTAATAGAGAAATCACAACTTGAGTTTTCCCTTCTTGTCAGTACAATCTCAGTCATCACATATGCTCTCCCTATTGTACAATAAAGAATGCTTGCCACTCCAGTACAATCAAAGAGGAATGAAATGAGGTCAGCCTCTATTCATACTACAATTCTCTTTCAGGCAATGGAGACCAGGCACCTTTGTGAGATATCACACTTAATAGAAAGGCCTAGCAATTCAGAAAAAAAGTCTATACATCACTTGAGGGAAGTAAGAAAACTGAAAGAAAGATTTTACCCTTTATTCTATAAGACTATTTCTTCTAAAATGAATGCAGACCAAGCACCTACTATTTGAATCTGTATAGCCACAATTCATCAAACTTACTGAGTTTCTGGAAAACTGTAATAAAGTTGATATGGTTTAAAAGTGCAGGTTTTATTCAATGTTATATCAAAGCTATAGAATTTCTATCTGACACATAATATATTTATATGTATAGAAAATTTCTTAATAATCATGGACACTTCCTACAGAAGGGTAGTAGTTACACATAATTTTAGAATTATGTGTATCATACACATTTTGCGGATAGGTCTTGTGTAAATAGCACCATTTTTACTACCTTTTGGACAAGTTATTTAGGTCTGTTGCCCCTGAGTGCTCAATTCAAAATGGAAGGTAATTGGGCAATGTCAGTGAAAATAGAGTGAGGACCTCTGAAAATTCATCCCACCATAAAACCACCCCCAAAAAAAGCGCAAAAATTATCAGAATCAAAATGTTTAGAATTCTGGACGTTAACCAAAAGCTTGTGTCAACCAAGGGGCAGTTACTCAAGAAAAGTGGCTGAATCTCTTAAAGAATAGCAAATGTGTGGCATAGTATTTACCCTAGTTCCACCTCTGGCCCTCAAATCTGAAGCAGCTTTGAAAAATAACAGGCTATATTCCTGGTACTAGAGGGAGCCAAATGGGGCAGGAACTCTTTCAAAGATTCATTCTCAGAGAAAATTCATTATTTGATTGTCTGTTGTCCCCTGAAGACCCCAATCAAAACGCCTGTCTTTATTTGACCTAGTGATAAAAACTTCTGAGGACCCAAGGGGAGGGCTGCAGTACATTTGTTAAATGTTTTAACACTATGGCTAAAAGAATAAGGTGAGAAAGTAATCTGAGGAGTAAGATGACCATAGGGGCCTTGAAAAACAACGGCATATGCCTGGGAATCTAGAGACCTCATGTGTAAATATAGCTATGCACATGTTCAGGAAAGACCTAAGAAGGGCCTGATCTCTCAACCCTGACTGAACTTGAAGTTCTGTGAAATCAAGAAGTAAAAGTAAAGCAGAATTGCAAGCTGATTGTTGAAGTCATGCCCAATTATACAAAGCCCCTCACCAAAACAAGGAGCCTTACTGCTTTCAGACACTTAAAGAAATTTCTGTCCAATCATTAGTTGACTACAAAGTTAATCAAATAGAAACCCAAGGACCACATATGACACAGATACAGAATTTACATAATTAGGCAGAAAAGTCACTAAACAAACAAAAACTAAAATACCTGTATATTAAAAAATAAAAGAGACCACAAATTAATAACCTATGCTTTCACCATAAGATAGTGGACCTACAGGGGAGAGTAATCCAAACAAAACTAGATCATTCAATATTCTACATAAGAACACGTGACACATATTGTGTTTGGTGTAAACAGATTAGCAAATGTGGCCCAATGCAAAAACAGCTAAAAGTTTCAAGGGGATTGTTAATTAAATTATTTCGAAAGTTTCCCAGTACTTCTCTCACAGGAGGGTAAGATGAGGAGGTGTTACTCCAGCAGGAAGACACTTCTATGCCAAATGGCTTTAATATCTCCCTCATTTCTCTGGAATGCAGACAACACAGAAACTTATAAATATTTCAGGAGTCAAAGCAGAAAAACTTGAACTCCAAAAGTGAGGAAACCTCCAAATAAGCTTAGTTTCTAAAAATAGTGCTGCAACTTTACACAACCATTGTTGCAGTTAACAAGCATCAAGGCTCAAGATAGTCATCTAAACAAATGTATACGTAAAACTTAAACCTCTGTTACAGTAACTCAAATAATCGTGGGATGGATATCAAAATTTTCCTAATTCTGTCAAGATCAGGTAAAATTAGAAAAATAATTCACTACAGAAAGACAAGGCCAGATTAATACAAAATATATTTCCTGTCACCTTATTGATTAACATTTTTGCAAGTTCTTTTGCCAGGAGAAACTAGAGAAGGGCATCAGGACTCAGTGTACATTGTCCTTCATTACATCTGAGTAAAAAGAAATGTGTATATGTATGCATATATATATGTACATATATTTGTATATATGTGTGTATATATGTGGATATGGATATATATACATGGATATTTTTGTGTGGAAATGAACTGAATTTCAAAATTTCATTCTCATGTAGGCACTGTCTCTGTCAGGAGTACTAGCAGCTCTGGGCTTACATTAGCAAGGAAACAACGTCATTGGAAGGATTCAGTTCCTCCCAGTAGTTTCAGGAAGAGCTCAGACAAATCTGCATTCTTTGTCATGTTGTGGGCAGTTTCTTATTATGGAGAAGGTAGTGAGGAGATAGAGAGGTTAAACATACATACTGGGGAAAAAAGTACTGATTATGAGAAAAACATGTTTTCCCAAACAAAACTCAAGGTCATGAAGAATAATGAGGGGGAAGGAGATATTTACAGAGTTTTATTTTATCTTAAGGAAACCAAACCAGTACTATCAAAATTGTCCATGAAGAGATCTAATTAAATTACATATGCTCACTATTCATATCAGAGTCTCTAAATTTGGGCTTTGGAAATTTTAACTTAATTTTAATTCATTTTATAAAATTTGATGAGATAAAAAATATTGGATAATACAACAGGCAGTTGAAAGGAGACTAACAGCTGAGAGAATGCAAAAGACAGAGTGAGAAGATTAAAATGGAAAATATAATATCTATTAAGTTTAAATGGCTAAATGAGGACCTACTTTATACCACAGGGAAATATACTCAATATCTTGTAGTAACTTATAATGGAAGAGAATGCAAAAAAAAAAGAATATATACATCTATATTTATATGTATAATTGAATCTCTTTACTATATGTCTGAAACTAACACAATATTGTAAATCAACTATATTTCAGTACAAATTTTTAAAAAAGAAAGGAGACAATGTCTATAAGACAAGAAAAAAAAATTAAATTGCTTAAAAAAATCCAAAAATTGGTAAATATTTAGGTAGGTAAGAACTTTTGTTTGACTGAATATTACTATTATATATGTGTGGAAAATATTCAATGAGTAAAAAACAAAATTTCTCTCAAAATTCTACTTGGTTAACCTGAACTAGAGAATGATATAGTTAGTTTACTAAGTGATGAGTTACTGACCAAGGACAGAAAAAATATTTTGTTCACTTAAATATTTTGCCAGTGTGAGGAACTAAGGCACAGATTATTTAACACAGGATATTAAACAATGTGTGTTAATATTCTTTTGTGACTGTATATTAGAAGCATATGATTTATAATATATTTTAGGTATATATAAGAAATGGATTTTTAATTTAATTCTATTCATATTCTTCCTAAGTAAATAACACTGATTAAATATTAGGAATATTTAAGGTAAAAAATTATAGCATTAATATACAGATATATAGGAGTGGTGAAAATTATATGTCTTGTCACATTTAGGTGACAAATAGCTATGAGTTATTGGAATTGCTGCTACCAAAATAGACTTGTCAATTTTCTCACTGTGTGTACTTCATTGCTCGATGATGGTAAAAGATGAATAGTAGGAGCGATGTTAAATGCTAAAAAAAATTTTTTTCCTCTATGATGCCTTAATGCAGCTATGATCAGTACAAATTAGTTCCTATATTATTTGCAATTAGTATTTTTCTTACAACACTCAACAGAATTTTAACTAGAATGCTTAAATATAAATAACCACAGTTCATAAACATTTTATTTTTTAGGACTTTCAAGCTGCCTAGAATTTATTATAATTTTTTGAACACCTTTACTGGAGTTTAATAGCTTTACAATGTTGTGTGAATTTCTGCTGTATAACAAAGTGAATCAGCTATATGTATACATATGTCCCCATATACCCTCCCTCTTACATCTCCCTCCCACACTCCCTATCCCACCCCTCTAGGTGGTCACAAAGCACCAAGCTAATCTCCATGTGCAATGCAGCTTCTTCCCACTAGCTATCTATTTTACATTTGGTAGTATATATAAGTCAGTGCTACTCTCTCACTTCGTCCCAGCTTACCCTTCCCCCTCCCCATGTCCTCAAGTCCATTCTCTACACCTGCGTCTTTATTCCTGTCCTGCCCCTAGGTTCTTCAGAACCTTTTTTTTTTTTCTTTTAGATTCCGTATATATGTGTTAGTATACGGTATTTGTTTTTCTCTTTCTGACATACTTCACTCTGTAACAGACTCTAGGTCCATCCACCTCACTACAAGTAACTCAGTTTTGTTTCTCTTTATGGCTGAGTAATATTCCATTGTATATATGTGCCACATCTTTGTTATCATTTCATCTGTCAGTGGACACTTAGGTTGTTTCCATGTCCTGGCAATTGTAAAAAGTGCTGCAATGAATATTGTGGTACATGATTCTTTTTGAATCATGGTTTTCTCAGGGTATATACCCAGTAGTGCGATTGCTGGATCATATGGTAGTTCTATTTTTAGTTTTTTAAGGAACCTCCATACTGTTCTCCATAGTGGCTGTATCAATTTACATTCCCACCAACAGTGGAGGAGGGTTCCGTTTTCTCCACACCCTCTCCAGCATTTATTGTTTGTAGATTTTTTGATGATGGGCATTCAGAATGCTGTGAGGTGATACGTCATTATAGTTTTGATATGCATTTCTCTAATGATTAGTGATGTTGAGCATCCTTTCATGTGTTTGTTGGCAATCTGTATATTTTCTTTGGAGAAATGTCTATTTAGGTCTTCTGCCCATTTTTGGATTGGGTTCTTTATTTTTTCCATATTGAGCTGCATGAGCTGCTTATAAATTTTGGAGATTAATCCTTTGCCAGTTGCTTCATTTGCAGATATTTTCCCCCATTCTGAGGGTTGTCTTTTCATCTTATTTATGGTTTCCTTTGCTGTGAAAAAGCTTTCAAGTTTCATTAGGTCCCATTTGTTTATATTTGTTTTTATTTCCATTTCTCTAGGAGGTGAGTAAAAAAGGATCTTGCTGTTATTTATGTAACAGAGTATTCTGCCTGTGTTTTCCTATAAGAGTTTTATAGTGTCTGGACTTACATTTAGGTCTTTAATCCATTTTGAGTTTATTTTTGTATACGGTGATAGGGAGTGTTCTAAATTCATTCTTTTACATGTAGCTGTTCAATTTGTCCAACACTACTTATTGAAGAGGCTGTCTTTACTCCATTGTATATTCTTGCCTCCTTTATCAAAGATAAGGTGACCATATGTGCATGGGTTTATCTCTGGGCTTTCTATCCTGTTCCATTGATCTGTGCTTCTGTTTTTGTGCAAGTATCATACTGTCTTGATTACTGTTGCTTTGTAGTGTAGTCTGAAGTCAGGGAGCCTGATTCCTCCAGCCCCATTTTTCTTCCTCAAGATTACTTTGGCTTTTCAGGGTCTTTTGTGTATCCAAACAAACTGCAAAAAATTTTTTTTCTACTTCTGTGCAAAATGCCATTGGTAGTTTGATAGGGATTACATTGAATCTGCAGATTTCTTTGGGCAGTATAGTCATTTTCACAATGTTGATTCTTCCAAACCAAGAACATGGTATATCTCTGCATCTGTTTGTATCATCTTTCACTTCTTTCATCAGTGTCTTATGGTTTTCTGCATACAGGTCTTTTTTCTCCTTAGGTAGGTTTATTTCTAGGTTTGGATTCTTTTTGTTGCAATGGTAAATGGGAGTGTTTCCTTAATTTCTCTTTCAGATTATTCATCATTAGTGTATAGTAATGCAAGAGATTTCTGTGCATTAAAATTGTATCCTGCTACTTTACCAAATTCATTGATTAGCTCTAGTATTTTTCTGGTGGAATCGTTAGGATTTTTTATCTATAGTATCATGTCATCTGCAAAGAGTGTCAGGTTTACTTCTTCTTTTCTGATTTGGATTCCTTTTATTTCTTTTTCTTCTCTGATAGCTGTGGCTAAAACTTCCAAAACTATGTTGAATAATAGCAGTGAGAGTGGGCAACCTTGTCTTGTTCCTGATCTTAGAAGAAATGCTTTCAATTTTCACCATGAGAACGATGTTGGCTGTGGGTTGGTCATATATGGCCTTAATTATGTTGAGGTAAGTTCCCTCTATGCCCACTTTCTGGAGAGTTTTTTTCATAAATGGGTGTTGAATTTTGTCAAAAGCTTTCTCTGCATCTATTGAGATTATCATATGGTTTTTTATCCTTCACTTTGTTAATATAGTTTATCTCACTGATTGATTTGCATGTATTGAAGAATCCTTTCATTCCTGGGATAAACCCCACTTGATCATGGTGTATGATCTTTTCAATGTGCTGTTGGATTCTGTTTGCTAGCATTTTGTTAAGGATTTATTTTTCTATGTTCATCAGTGATATTGGCCTGTCGTTTTCTTTCTTCGTGACATCTTTGTCTGGTTTTGGTATCAGGGTGATGGTGGCCTAGTAGAATGAGTGTGTGAGTGTTCCTCCCTCTACTATATTTTGGAAGAGTTTGAGAAGGATTGGTGTTAACTGTTCTCTAAATGTTTGGTAGAATTTGCCTGTGAAGCCATCTGGTCCTGGGCTTTTGTTTGTTGGAAGATTTTTAATCACAGTTTCAATTTCAGTGTCTGTGATTGGTCTGTTTATATTTTCTACTTCTTCCTGGTTCAGTCTCAGTAGGTTGTGCTTTTCTAAGAATTTGTCCATTTCTTCCAGGTTGTCCATTTTATTGCTGTAGAGTTGCTTGTATCAATCTCTCACGATCCCTTGTTTAACTGCAGTGTCTGTTGTTACTTCTCCGTTTTCATTTCTAATTCTATTGATTTGAGTCTTCTCCCTTTTTTTCTTGATGAGTCTGGCAAATGGTTTATTAATTTTGTTTATCTTCTCAAAGAACCACGTTTTACTTTTATTGATATTTGCTGTTGTTTTCTTTATTCCTTTTTCATTTATTTCTTATGTGATCTTTATGATTTCTTTCCTTCTGTTAACTTTGGGTTTGTTTTTTGTTCTTCTTTCTCTGATTGCTTTAGGTGTAAGTTTATCTTGTTTATTTGTGATTTTTCTTGTTACTTGAAGTAGGATTGTATTGCTATGAACTTTCGTCTTAGAACTGCTTTTGCTGCATCTGATAGGTTTTGGGTCATCATGTGTCCATTGTCATTTGTTTCTAGGTATTTTTTGATTTCCTCTTTGATTTCTTCAGTGGTCTCTTGGTTATTTATTAGTGTATTGTTTATTGTGTTCGGAATTTTTAGTTTTTTTTCCTGTAATTGATATCTAGTCTCATAGCATTGTGGTCAGAAAAGATAAGATTTCAATTATCTTAAGTTTACCAAGGCTTGAATTGTGACACAAGATATGCTCTATCCTGGAGAATGTTCCATGACCACTTGAGAAGAAAGTGTATTCTGTTGTTTTTGGATGGAATGTCCTATAAATATCAGTTAATCCATCTTGTTTAATGTATCATTTAAAGTCAGTGTTTCCTTATTTATTTTCATTTTGGATGATCTATCCATTGGTGAAAGTGGGGTGTTAAAGTCCCCTACTATTATTGTGTTACTGTCAATTTCCCATTTTATGGCTGTTAACATTTGCCTTAGGTATTGAGGTGCTCCTGTGTTGGGGCATAACTATTTACAATTGTTATATCTTCTTCTTGGATTGATCCCTTGATCATTATGTAGCATCCTTCTTTGTCTCTTATAATAATCTTTATTTTAGAGTCTATTTTGTCTGATATGAGAATTGCTACTGCAGCTTTCTTTTGATTTCCATTTGCATGGAATATCTTTTTCCATCCCCTCACTTTCAGCCTGTATGTGTCCCTAGGTCTGAGGTGAGTCTCTTATAGACAGCATATATATGGGTCTTGTTTTTGTATCCATTCTGCCAGTCTATGTCTTTTGTTTCTAACATTTAATCTATTTACATTTAAGGTAGTTATCAATATGTATGTTCCTATTACCATTTTCTTAATTGTTTTGGATTTGCTATTGTAGGTTTTTTCCTTCTCTTGTGTTCCTTGCCTAGAGAAGTTCCTTTAGCATTTGTTGTAAAGCTGGTTTGGTAGTGCTTAATTCTCTTAACTTTTGCTTGTCTGTAAATTTTTAATTTCTCCATTGAATCTGACTGAGCTCCTTGCTGGGTAGAGTAATCTTGGTTGTAGTTTTTTTCCCTTTCATCACTTTAAATATCTCCTGCCACTCCCTTCTGGCTTGCAGAGTTTCTGCTGAAAGATCAGCTGTTAACCTTATGGGGATTCCCTTGTATGTTATTTGTTGCTTTTCCCTTGTTGCTTTTAATATTTTTCATTGTATTTAATTTTTGATGGTTTGATTAATATGTGTCTTGGCGTTTCTCTCCTTATGGGCTCTCTGTGCTTCCTGGACTTGATTAACTATTTGTTTTCCTGTATTAGGGAAGTTTTCAACTATAATCTCTTCAAATATTTTCTCAGTCCCTTACTTTTTCTCTTCTTCTGCGACCCCTATAATTCAAATGTTGGTGGGTTTAATGTTGTCCCAGAAGCCTCTGAGACTGTCCTCAATTCTTTTCATTCTTTTTTCTTTGTTCTGCTCTGCAGTAGTTATATCCACTCTTTTACCTTTCAGGTCACTTAACTGTTCTTCTGCTTCAGATATTCTGCCATCGATTCCTTCTAGAGTATTACTCATTTCATTTATTGTGTTGTTCATCATTGTTTGTTTGCTCTTTAGTCCTTCTAGGTCTTTTTAAACGTTTCTTATATTTTCTCCATTCTATTTCCAAGATTTTGGATCATCTTTACTATCATTACTCTGAATTCTGTTTTCAGGTAGACTGCCTATTTCCTCTTCATTACCTTGCTCCTTCACCTGCTGTGTATTTCTCTGTCTTCTTATTTTGTTTCACTTGCTGTGTTTGGGTTTCCCTTTTCACAGCCTGCAGTTTCATAATTCCCACTGTTTTTGGTGACTGCCCTCAGTGGGTATGGTTGGTTCCATGTCTTGTGTAGGCTTCCTGGTGGAGGGAACTAGTGCCTGTGTTCTGGTGGGTGGGGATGGATCTTGTCTTTCTGGTGACCAGGACCATGTCCAGTGGTGTGTTTTGGCCTGTATGTGAACTTAGTATAATTTTTGGCAGCCTCTCCGCTAATGGGTTGTGTTGTGTTCCTGTTTTGCTAGTTGTTTGGCATGAGGCTTCATGTCCTGGAGCTTGCTGGCCATTTGGTTTAGCTGTGTCTCAGCATTGAGACAGAGATCTCTGTGAGAACTCTCACCAATTGATATTACATGGGGCTGGGAGGTCTCTGGTGGTCCAGTCCTGAACTCGGCTCTCCCACCTCTGAGGCTCAGGCCTGAGAGCAGGCCAGAGCACTAAGACCCTGTCAGCCACATGGCTCAGAAGAAAAGGGGAAAAAAAGGAAAGAAACAAATAATAATAAATTTAAAAATTAGAAATATAATTATTACAGTTAAAAAATTATTAAAATAAAAAATAGAAAAGGTAATAATCATAAAATTAAAGAAGAGAGCAGCCAAACCAGTAAACAAATCCACCAAGATAGCAAGTGCTAAAAGCTATACTAATATAAACATAGTCAGAAACCAGTCAGTCACAGACAGCAAGTCTACAGTTGCTCCCAAAGTCCACTGCCTCAGTTTTAGGACAATTCTATCTCTATTCAGGTATTCCACAGATGCAGGTTACATCAAGTTCATTTTGGGGATTTAATCTGCTGCTTCTGAGGCTGCATGGAGAAATTTCCCTTTCTCTTCATTTTTTGCACAGCTCCTGGGTTTCAGCTGTGGTTTTGGCCCCACCTCTGCCTGTAAGTCACCCTCAGGCATCTGTTCTCCACCCAGACAGGAGGGGGTTAAAGCAGCAGCTGGTTAGGGAGCTCTGGCTCACTCATGCAGGGGTGGAAGAGGGGTACAATAGTTATAATTGGAATGCGGGGCGAGCCTGAAGCAGCAGAGGCCAGCGTGACATTGCAACAGCCTGAGGCGCGCTGTGTGTTATCCCAGGGGAGTTGTCCTTGGATCACAGGACCCTGGCAATTGTAGGCTGCACAGGCTCCCGGGGTAGCGGGGGTGGGGGCATGTGGATAGTGACCTGTGCTTGCACACAGACTTCTTGGTGGCTGCAGCAGCAGCGTTAGCATTTCATGGCCATCCCTGGTGTCTGAGCTGATAGTCGCAGCTAGCGCCCCTCTCTGGAGCTTCTCTAGTTAGTACTCTGAATCCCCTCCCCTCACACACCCCAAAACAATGGTGTCTTGCATCTTCAGTAGGTCCAGACTTTTTCCCGGACTCCCTCCCGGCTAGCTGTGGCGCAATAACCCCCTTCAGGCTGTGTTCACGCCGCCGACCCCAGTCCTCTCCCTGCGATCCGACAGAAGCCGGAGCTTCAGCTCCCAGCCCCCTCCCGCCCTGGCGGGTGAGCAGACAAGCCTCTCGGGCTGGTGAGTGCTGGTCGGCACCGATCCTCTGTGCGGGAATCTCTCTGCTTTGCCCTCCGCACCCCTGTTGCTACGCTCTCCTCTGTTGCTCTGAAGCTTCCCCCCCGCCACCCCACCGTCTCTGCCAGAGAAGGGTCTTCCTCGTGTGTGGAAACTTTTCCTCCTTCACAGCTCCCTCCCATTGGTGCAGGTCCCGTCCCTATTCTTTTGTCTCTGGTTTTTCATTTTTCTTTTGCCCTACCCTGGTACATGGAGATTTTCATGCCTTTTGTGAAGTCTGAGATCTTCTGCCAGTGTTCAGTAGGTGTTCTGTAGGAGGTGTTTCACATGTAGATGTATTTTTGATGTATTTGTGGGGAGGAAGGTGATGTCCGTGTCTTACTCCTCCGCCATCTTGAAGGTCTCCCTCCATAAAGTATTGATAAAAATAAATATCAAAGAAAATGAAGGCTAAAATAATTGTGTTTTATTATTACTTATCCATACTTTGTAACCTTAATGCTGAACTAATTCTTGGCCCTTTCTATTACATATCTTATCCAAGGCAGGTAAGGAGGTTTGCATTTTCTTAAGAATGCATTGTGCTTTTTACGATCTTGTCTTCTTCAGTCAAAGATATTTTCATGAGCAACATCAGACAGATGGAGCCATCTAACTACAAAATGGTAGTTTTAAAAAAGTTGGTATTGCTAAGAAATATCTCACAAAATGCTATTTACCATTTGATTATCCCTCCCTTATTTGTAAATTAGTTGGTGCACTCAAAAGGCCCCCAAAAATATGAATGAAAAATTTATATAGTAAAAATTTGGAAATAAATATACTGTTAATACCCCTGCCTAATTCACTTTATTTTTACATCATTAGCTACTCCTTAAGAGGTAATCACTTTTAACTTTTTTTTATAACCTTCCAGAGTTTCTTTACTAAATGTAAGCTCACATGAATAAATAATGTATTTACCCACTTCATTGTACAAAATAGAGCGAATAAAGTAGCATCTTCTATCCATATGTCTGAACATTGCATTCTTAGAAATATTTCCATATTAATGTATGGAAAAGTTTCTCAGTCTTTTAAAAATATTTTTAGGTATAGTTTACCTTCAATAAATTATACAGATACTATGTTGAATTTGATGAGTTTTGATCATTGTAAACTGTCGTGTAACATCACACAAAAGAACATACAAAACATTTTGATCATTCCAGTCAATTTCCTCCCTACCTTGATAACTACTTTGTAATTCCTATTTCAATATATAAGTTTCACCAATTCTTTAACTTCATATAAATGGTATCATATGGAGTGTGTTCTTCTGGGTCTGGAATTTTTTAATCAAAAGTTATTTTTCATTGGTAAGTTTAATAGTATTCTATTTTATGGACAAACCATAATTTACCTTCTTATCGAGGGACATTTGTTTCCAGTTTTGGCTGCTCAATGTGCTATGAATAGTTTTACAAATGTCTTCTGAAGACATATGATTTTATGCATCTTAGGTAACTACCGAGTCATGAAATGTTTTGTTTTAAGAATACATAAATATCTAAGTTTAGAAGACATTGTTGAAGAGTTTTCCATAATAATTCCAGAAATGTAAACTCCAGTTATTCCATATCCTCCTCAACAATTGGTCTTGTCAGTCTTTCTGATTTTAGCAATGCTAGTGGGTAGTATGAGTGTTATATACATATTTTGTTAAATTTTTTTCCTAGGTATTTAGTGTTTTATAATGCTACTGTAAATGTATTTTTAAATTCTGTTTTCAAATGTTTGTTGCTAGTATATAGAAATATACATTTTTATATTGAACTTATATACTATGATTTGTAACATTTCCTTATGAGGCCTAGTTTTTTTGGTTTTTTGTTTGTTTTTAGTAATGCACACACTTTTCAGTGTACACATTTTGATGCCTAGGAATAATCGACATTTTACTTGCTTCTTCATTCTTTACGCTTGTAATTTTTATAAATGTCTTATTGTTCTGTCTCATTGAATGAATGCAAGTGGTCTTGTCCCCTTGCCTTGTCTCCAATCTTTGAAGAAAAGGTTTCAATGTTCCTACATTATATGCATTTTAGTTAGGTTTTCTGGGGGAGGATGGACAAGTGTACCTTGTAAGATTGACAAAGTATTTTTTTCTTCCTATTTCTAACTTTCTGAGGAGTTGTATTATTATTTATAACAGTAGTAGTAGCAGTAGTAACATTAATACTGGCATCAGCAGCAGTGTGAGTTTTGAATTTTGCCAAAATTTTTTTTCTGAATCTTTAGAGATGATCATAAAACCATACTCTCTCCCTCGTTTGTAATAATAACAACAAAGTCATTTATGCTGTTTAATTATGGTGGTTCATTGCTCTAAGAATCTAAGGAAGTTCATGGTTTTATTTGTTTTGTTTTGGTTTGGGTTTTTTTGGTCTAGATTTATTTCTTTTCTGATAAACACTTACCAAAGCAAACATCTTAATGTTTGGAACATTCTTAGAAGACACTTTTATTTTCTTTCTATACTAGTAGTCGGTAAAAAAAAGAGCTTTGTCTATTACCATCTGGGAAGTAATTACATGTAGTATGGTTAGTAGGCTGCTATGCAGCATACAGGATCTTGTAACCCTTAACTAACAGTGAATCATAAAATTTTTGAAAGTCTTAAAAAAATAATTTTTACTCATCATAAAAAGAGATTCACAGATAGATACAGAGCATTTAAGACACATTAAATAAGCTTTCTAGGAGATTTTTGGAATCTTCTGAATCTAAATGATTTTACTCAATCCTGCATCATAGGACCATATGGTCAATACCATTTATTTCAATTCTCTCTTTTTTATATGTTACACTATATAGGGCATATCATTTTTTTCAGTATTACTGTGAACTGCTTCTTTAATGTCACTTCTCAGAGCAACTGTCACATCATTATTTTACACATAAATTTCAAAATTTCCTTTTCGTTATTCTCTCTTTCAATAATAATTTCTCATTTGAAAATCAGAATTTCCAAATAGCTATTTTACACATCTTCAGCTTTAACTATAATAGCATTCAGAAATATCACCTTCCAATTCAGCTTATTGACATTGTCTAATGTCTATTAGACAATTGACATTGTTTAATGTCTATTAGACAATGTCTCAAAATAACTCTGAAGAACAGGAACTCTGAAAAAAAAATCACCCTTTTAAAAATTTTTTTATTTGAGTACAGAACTAGTTAATAATTGGGTAGAGGAATCAGATGAATGGAGAGAAAAACATGTGGGTTATGCATAAAAACTGTTGGAGAACATGACTATAATATGAGACCAAGCAGATTTACTCTTGCTTCAGCTCTCATCACTCCACAAATGTCACAATCAGAACGCCAGTCTGGACCTTGCAAAGACCAACTCAAGGGAAATTTAGGTCAGCGGGAGAGAATTCACATAGAATTGCTGCCCAGGGAGGAGTTTCAAGATGGAGGAAGAATAAGAAGTGGAGATCACCTTCCTCCCAACAGATACATCAGAAATACATCTACATGTGGAACAACTACTACAGAACACCTACTGAATGCTGACAGAAGAACTCAGACCTCCCAAAAGGCAAGAAACTCCCCACGTAACTAAGTAGGGCAAAAGAAAAAAGAATAAACAGAAAAAAGAATAGGGACGGAACCTGCACCAGTGGGAGGGAGCTATGAAGGAGGAAAGGTTTCCATACACTAGGAAGCCCCTTTGTGGGTAGAGACTGGTAGTGGTGGAAGGGGAGGAAGCTTCAGAGCCATGGAGGGGAACACAGCAACAGGGGTGCAGAGATCAAAGCAGAGAGATTCCCGCACAGAGGATCAGTGCCGGCCAGCACTCACCAGCCTGAGAGGCTTGTCTGCTCACCCGCTGGGGTGAGTTGGGGCTGGGAGCTGAGGCTCTGGTTTCAGTCGGATCCCAGGGAGAGGACTGGGGTTGGCTGTGTGAACACAGCCTGAAGGGGGCTAGTGCTTCATAGCTAGCCGGGAGGGAGTCCGGGAAAAAGTATGGACCTGCAAAAGAGGCAAGAGATTTTTTCTTTCCTCTTTGTTTCCTAGTGCGGGAGGAGGGGGGATTAAGAGTGCCGCATAAACGAGCTCCAGAGACGGGCACGAGCCGCGGCTATCAGCACGGACACCTGAGATGGGCATGAGACACTAAGCCTGCTGCTGCAGCCACCAAGAAGCCTGTGTGCAAGCACAGGTCACTATCTGCACCTCCCGTCCCGGGAGCCTGTGCAGCCCGCCACTGCCACGGTCCCGTGATCCAGGGACAACTTCCCGGGATAACGCACGGTGCGCCTCAGGCTGGTGCAACGTTCCGCCGGCCTCTGTCGCCACAAGCTCGCCCAGCATTCCGTACCCCTCCCTTCCCCTCGCCTGAGTGAGCCAGAGCCCCTGAATCAGCTGCTCCTTTAACCCCATCCTGTCTGCGCGGGAACAAAAGCCAACAGGCGACCTACACGTAGAGGGAGGGCCAAATCCAAAGCTGAACCCTAGGAGCTGTGCGAACAAAGAACAGAGAGGGAAATCTCTCCCAGCAGCCTCAGGAGCAGTGGATTAAGTCTTCACAATCAACATGTACCCTGCATCTGTGGAATACCTGAATAGACAATGAATCATCCCAAAATTGAGGCAGTGGACTTTGGGAACAAAGAGATTTTTTTTTTTTTTCCTTTTTCTCTTCTTGTGAGTGTGTATGTCTATGCTTCTGTGTGTCATTCTGTCTGTATAGCTTTGCTTTGTTTTTCTTTAGTATAGTTTTTAGCTCTTGTTATCATTGGTGGATTTGTTTTTGGGTTTGGTTGCTCTCTTTCTTTCTTTCTTTTTCTTAATTACTTTTTAATTTTTTTATTTTTAACAATTATTTGTTATTATAATATCTTTATTTTATTTTATTTATTTATTTTTCTTTCTTTTTTTCTCCATTTAATCTGGGCTGTGTGGATGACAGGGTCTTGGTGATCTAGCCAGGTGTCAGGCCTGTGCTTCTGGGGTGTGAGAGCCAAGTTCAGGACATTGGTCCACCAGAGATCTCCCAGCTCCATGTAATATCAAACAGCAAAAATCTCCCAGAGATCTCTATCTCAACACCAAGACCCAGCTCCACTCAACGACCAGCAAGCTACAGTGCAGTACAACCTATGCCAAACAACTACCAAGACAGGAACACAAGCCCACCCATTAGTAGAGGCTGCCTAAAATCATAATAAGGTCACAGGCACCCCCAAACACACCACCAGATGTAGAGCTGCCCACCAAAAAGACAAGATCCAGCCTCATCCACCAGAAAACAGGCACTAGTCCACTCCACCAGGAAGCCTACACAAACCACTGAGCCAACCTTAGCCACTGGGAGCAGACACGAAAAACAACAGAAATTATGAACCTGCAGCCTGCGAAAAGGAGACCCCAAACACAGTAAGTTAAGCAAAATGAGAAGACAGAGAAACACACAGCAGATGAAGGAGCAAGGTAAAAGCCCACCAGACCAAACAAATGAAGAAGAAATAGGCAGCCTACCTGAAAAAGAATTCAGATTAATGAGAGTAAAGATGATCCAAAATATTGGAAATAGAATGGAGAAAATACAAGAAGGTATTAACAAAGACCTAGAAGAAACAAACAACAAACAAACAGTGATGAACAACACAATAAATGAAATTAAAAATTCTCTAGAAGGAATCAATGGCAGAATGACTGAAGCAAAAGAACTGATAAGTGACCTGGAAGGTAAAATAGTGGATATAACTACTGCAGAGCAGAATGAAGAAAAAAGAATGAAAAGAATTGAGAACAGTCTCAGAGACCTCTGAGACAACAATAAACACACCAACATTCGAATTATAGGGGTCCCGGAAAAAGAAGAGAAAAAGAAAGGGACTGAGAAAATATTTGAAGAGATTATAGTTGAAAACTTCCCTGATATGGGAAAGGAAATAGTTAATCAAGTCCAGGAAGCAGAGAGTCCCATACAGGATAAATCCAAGGAGAAATACGCTAAGACACATATTAATCAAACTGTCAAAAATTAAATACAAAGAAAACATATTAAAAGCAGCAAGGGAAAAACAACAAATAACGTACAAAGGAATTCCCATAAGGTTAACAGCTGATCTCTCAGCAGAAACTCGGCACATCAGACGTGAGTGGCAGGGCATGTTTAAAGTGATGAAAGGGAAAAAAACTAAAAGCAATATTACTCTACCCAACAAGGATCTCATTCAGATTCAATGGAGAAATTAAAATCTTTACAAACAAGCAAAAGCTAAGAGAATTCAGCACCACCAAGCCAGCTTTATAACAAATGCTAAAGGAACTTCTCTAAGCAGGAAACACAAGAGAAGGAAAAGACATACAATAACA
Source organism: Monodon monoceros (assembly GCF_005190385.1). Classification (NCBI taxonomy): domain Eukaryota; kingdom Metazoa; phylum Chordata; class Mammalia; order Artiodactyla; family Monodontidae; genus Monodon; species Monodon monoceros. Next base: position 68,917,476 of record NW_021703768.1, read on the forward strand.
GACTTAAAACAATTAAGAAAATGGTAATACGAACATACATATTGATAACTACCTTAAATATAAATGGATTAAATGCTCCAACCAAAAGACATAGACTGGCTGAATGGATACAAAAACAACTCCTGTGTATATGCTTCTATAAGAGACCAAGTTCAGACCTAGGGACACATAGAGACTGAAAGTGAGGGGATGGAAAAAGATATTCCATGCAAATGGAAATCAAAAGAAAGCTGGAGTAGCAATTCTCATATCAGACAAAATAAACTCTAAAATAAAGACTATTACAAGAGACAAAGAAGGACAGTACATAATGATCAAGGGATCAATCCAAGAAGAAGATATAACAATTGTAAACATTTATGCACCCAGAACAGGAGCACCTCAATACCTGAGACAGATGCTAACAGCCATAAAAGGGGAAATCGACAGTAACACAGTCATAGTAGGGGACTTTAACACCCCACTTTCACCAATGGACAGATCATCCAAAATGAAAATAAATAAGGAAACACAGGCTTTAAATGATACATTAAAAAAGATGAACTTAACTGATATTTATAGGTTGTTCCATCTAAAAACAACAGAATACACTTTCTTCTCAAGTGCTCATGGAATAATTTACAGCATAGATGATATCTTGGGTCACAAATCAAGCCTTGGATAATTTAAGAAAATTGAAATTGTATCAAGTACCTTTTCCGACTACAATGCTACTAGACTAGATATCAATTACAGGAAAAAATCTGTAAAAAATACAAACACATGGAAGTTAAACAATACACTACTTAATAACCAAGAGATCACTGAAGCAATCAAAGAGGAAATCAAAAAATACTTAGAAACAAATGACAATGAAAACACAATGACCCAAACCTATGGGATGCAGCAAAAGCAGTTCTAAGAGGGAAGTTTTGTAGCAATACAGTCCTACCTTAAGAAACAAGAAAAATGTGAAATAAACAACCTAACCTTACACCTAAAGCAATTAGAGAAAGTAGAACAAAAAAACGCTAAGGTTAGCAGAAGGAAAGAAATCATAAAGATCAGATCAGAAATAAATGAAAAAGAAATGAAGGAAACAATGGCAAAGAGCAATAAGAATAAAAGCTTGTTCTTTGAGAAGATAAACAAACTTGATTAATCATTAGCCAGACTCATCAAGAAAAAAGGGGGGAAGACTCAAATCAATAGATTAGAAATGAAAAAGGAGAAGTAAACACTGACAATGCAGAAATACCAAGGATCATGAGAGATTACTACAAGCAGCTCTATGCCAATAAAATGGACAACCTGGAAGAAATGGACAAATTCTTAGAAATGCACAACCTTCCGTGACTGAACCAGAAAGAAATAGAAAATATAAACAGAACAATCACAAGCACTGAAATTGAAACTGATTAAAAAACTTCTAACAAACAGAAGCCCAGGACCAGATGGCTTCACAGGCAAATTCTATCAAACTTCTAGAGAAGAGCTGACACCTATGTATCTCAAACACCTCTAAGATATAGCAGAAGCAGGAACACTCCCTAATTCCTTCTACAAGCCCACCATCACCCTGATACCAAAACCAGACAAAGATGTCACAAAGGAAGAAAACTACAGGCCTATATCACTGATGAACATAGATGCAAAATCCTAAACAATCTACTAGCAAACAGAATCCAACAGCACATTAAAAGGGATCATACATCATGACCAAGGGGTGTTTATCCCAGGAATGCAAGGATTCTTCAATATACACAAATCAATCAATGTGATACACCATATTAACAAATTGAATATGATCATCTCAGGAAAAATCTTTCAACAAAATTCAACACCCATTTATGATAAAAACCCTCCAGAAAGTAGGCATTGAGGGAACTTACCTCAACATAATAAAGGCCATATATGACAAACCCACAGCCAACATCATCCTCGATGGTGAAACACTGAAACCATTTCCACTAAGATCAGGAAAAAGACAAGGTTGCCCACTCTCACCACTATTATTCAACATTGTTTTTGAAGTTTTAGCCACAGCATTCAGAGAAGAAAAAGAAATAAAAGGAATCCAAATTGGAAAAGAAGAAGTAAAGCTGTCACTGTTTGCAGATGACATGATACTATATGTAGAGAATCCTAATGATGCTACCAGAAAACTACTAGAGCTATTCAATGAGTTTGATAAAGTAGCAGGATACAAAATTAATGCACAGAAATCTCTGGCATTCCTATACACTAACAATGAAAAATCTGAAAGTGACATTAAGGAAGCACTCTCATTTACCATTGCAAAAAAAAAAGAATAAATTACCTAGGAATAAACCTACCTATAGAGACAAAAGACCTGTATGCAGAAAACTATAAGACATTGATGATAGAAATTAAAGATGATACAAACAGATGGAGAGATATAACATGTTCTTGGATTGGAAGAGTCAACATTGTGAAAATGACTATATGACCCAAAGCAATCTACAGATTCAATGCAATCCCTATCAAACTACCAATTGCATTTTTCACAGAATTAGAAATAAAATTTTACAATTTGTATGGATACACAAAAGACCCCGAATAGTCAAAGCAATTTGAGAAAGAAAAATGGAGCTGGAGGAATCAGGCCCCCTGACTTCAGACTATATTACAAAGCTACAGTAATCAAGACAGTATGGAACTGGAACAAAAACAAAAATATAGATTAATGGAAAAGGATAGAAAGCCCAGAGACAAACGCACACACATATGGTCACCTTATTTTTGATAAAGGAGGCAAGTATATACAATGGAGAAAAGACAGCCTTTTCAATAAGTTGTGCTGGGAAAACTGGACAGCTACCTGTAAAACAATGCAATTAGAACACTCCCTAACACCATAAACAAAAATAAAGTCAAAATGGATTAAAGACCTAAATGTAAGACCAGACAGTTTAAAACTCTTAGAGGAAAACATAGGCAGAACACTCTATGACATAAATCACAGCAAGATCCTTTTTGACTCACCTCCTAGAGTAATGGAAATAAAAACAAAAATAAACAAATGAGACCTAATGAAACTTAAAAGTTTTGCACAGCAAAGGAAACCATAAACAAGATGAAAAGACAACTCTCAGAATGGGAGAAAATATTTGCAAATGAAGCAACTGACTAAGGATTCATCTCCAGAATATTCAAGTAGCTCCTGCAGCTCAATATCAAGAAAACAAACAACCCAATCCAAAAATGGGCAGAAGACCTAAATAGACATTTCTCCAAAGAAGATATACAGATTGCCAACAAACTCATGAAAGAATGCTCAATATCATTAATCATTAGAGAAATGCAAATCAAAATTACAATGAGATATCACCTCACACCAGTCAGAATGGCCATCATTAAAAAATCTACAACAATAAATCCTGGAGAGGGTGTGTAGAAAAGGGAACCCTCTTGCACTTTTGGTGGGAATGTAAATTGATACAGTCACTATGGAAATTAGTATGGAGGTTACTTAAAAAAACTAAAGTAGAACTACCATATGACTCAGCAATCCCACTACGGGCATATACCCTGGGAAATCCATAATTCAAAAAGAGTCATGTACCACAATGTTCATTGCAACACTATTTACAATAGCCAGAACATGGAAGCAACGGACGTGTCCATCAACAGATGAATGGATAAAGAAGATGTGTCACATATATATAATGTATATAATGGAATATTACTCACCCATAAAAAGAAACAAAATTGAATTATTTGTAATGAGGTGGATGGACCTAGAGTCTGTCATACAGAGTGAAGTATGTAAGAAAGAGGAAAACAAATACCGTATGCTAACACATATATATGGATTCTAAAAAAAAAAAAAATTGTTCTGAAGTACATTGGGACAGGACAGGAATAAAGATGGAGACGTAGAGAATGCACTTGAGGACACTGGAAAGGGGAAGGGGAAGTTAAGACAAAATGAGAGAGTGGCATGGACATATATACACTACCAAACATAAAATAGATAGCTAGTGGGAAGCAGCTGCATAGCACAGGGAGATCAGCTCGTTGCTTTGTGGCCACATAGAGGGGTGGGATAGGGAGGGTGGGGGGGTGACATAAGAGGGAGGGTATATGGGGATATATGTATACGTATAACGTATTCATTTTGTTATACAGCAGCAAGTAACACAACAATGTAAAGTAATTTTGCTCCAAAAAAGATGTTTAAAAAAAAAAAAAAAAAGAATTGCTGCCCTGTACTTTCTGTAGTCATGAAGAAATATCTTTAGAAGATCTTTTAATAGATTTGTTCCATCTAATCAATAAATATAGACTAATAACTGCATCCCTGAAATAATCAGATTACTTCTTTCCTTTTCCCCACACCAACTATTTCAGTAACTTGCATTCATCATTTCAAAATTAATGTAGTTAAAGTCAAGCACATTGCTAAGCCTTGTATTCAGTGTTGCAAACACTTCCTGATATATGGAATTTTTCATTTGTGAGGAAGACTATATCAAGAAACAAAGAAACAAAAGACATACATATGAACGATATCTAAAATTATGATATAATAATGAAAATGAATAGGGTGCCATGATAGAAAAGAGAAGGGGACTTCTATAGAGCAAGTAGTTTGGGAGGTTGATTCTGAAGAGTTGACATTTTAGTTGAGGCCTGAATGATGAACGTTAGCCATCCAAGATAGGAAGAGCGTGGGGAGTGGGAAGTGAGTGGGGAATGAGACAGTCTGAGAACAAGGGAAGCATGCATGTATGTAAAGAAAGCTGATTGACTCCAGATTATAGCAAGTCTTATAGATATATCAGACTCAATCTCCTTAAAATTTGCATGAGGACCCAAAACATATGCACTGATAAAATTTAAATGCTATAGGCTTTTAAGATAGTCTTCTATTCAAGAAAATGGTGACTTGTCCAGATGATATAGTCTGGAAGTCATAGGAGAGAATAATTTGGAATGAATGAATAACAATGGAATGAGTTTTCTTATTTAGTACTTAAGGTACTACATCCTGCTGAATATCTCTATCTAAACCAATTGCTAAATGATATATAGAAATTGATAGAATGGGAGATAAGAAAGAGAAAGTAAACAAAAACTCTGGGTGCCCTATTGGTCCCTACTTAACTTCAGTTTTCTATTTTGGAAACGTTAATGAACACTAGTATTTTTTAATTTAATCTGAGGTTTTTATACAATATTTCATATATTAATGCAAGTGAAGTCACTTTTATATTGACTTTTTAAAAGTAACTCTTATATTGAGATCCAAATAGACTAAAAGTTTTTCAGAATAATATAAGAGATCATCTATATATCAGTTGAAAGAAGTCACAGTTCATCCAGGGCCCAGGAAGATTCTGCTAATAAGAAATAGATTTTCTTAAAATATCAGAACATTTTTCACACAATTATCTAATCTAGCCTTTACATTTTCTTTAGTGGGAGGCAGAAATTCCATGGGCATTTTTGTAAAACAAGTTGAAAAAATGAATAGTAAAAGTGGAAAGGAACCTTTATTTACAACAATGTATGGAGCAGATAAAGACTTATTTAAAATGCATGAATAAATTGTATTTCTAATTTATATGTGAATTATATTCATATTCATTAGAACAATAATGATATTTAAGTATGGGTATATCATTGTATTAATCATATTTTTAATTTCTGCAAATGGATGCTTTAACATCCACCTAAGGGACTATTAGTTACCCTTAACCATATTATGACTCACTCATATATATACAGAGTCCTCAGATAGTTTTAAACTATATGCTCTAACAGTCACCATGAATATGAGTATTATAGGGGTGCTACTTTCAAACATAGTGAATCAAATCTGAACCTGTTTGCCTTGCTTCTTCCTTTTCTTTCCACAGAAACCACTAAAAGTTGCTTGCCCATAGTTCCCCCCTCTCTCTCTGCCTGTGGCCGACTCCAGTGCTTTCCTTGAGTGTCCCTGCCTACTGTGCTCTCCCCAGGGAACTGTGAGTATATTGAACCTTTAAATGTGCCAGCTCTCTTTCTCTTGATCAGTATCTGGTTATTACCATACTTCACCCAAAGTAATATGATTGAAACAATCATGTGTTCTCAGATTCCCTGACCTTAAGAATGGTAGTGCAGAGCATGATAGTACAATGTTATTCCTAGGGAAAAAAAAAGTGTTGATTTTTTTATTCCAAGAATTCCGTGGGAAAAATTAATTCTATATTCATAATAATTAATTTCTGTACCTCAATTAATGAGGAGACAAAGTAAAAAGTATTATGTCTGACCCAATATAAATTATTGAGAAAACATCATATATAGTTTTCAAAAATCTATATTGAATGGATACATAACCTCTATTATTTCTCATGTATTTCATATAAGTATCTGTTATTCTTTGAAGTGGCTCTGTAAATGAGATATTGTGAAATATTCATTTTTGTGACTATAATATGATAAATGAAGTCACTTTGCTTCAGCTTCCAGGATCTACAATTCAGTGCTACTTGAGCTGAGTTGGGGTATGATTGATCTTGGTGTCAGTATAAACTATGGAAATATTTTCAACTTTTGGTTAATGTAGTTTCTTACTATTGAAATAAACATGCATCAGCCATATCTAGGAGATAAATGTATTAAGATTGCCCTAAACATATATTCCTCAATTTCCTACCTATATTTTAAGGCTTTCTTATAAGTAAGGTAGGTAGATGCTCTTTGATAATGTTGAGTAGCAGCCAACTTTTTAGTCATAAAATAGATTAGATGAAAAGAACACTGTTCAGTTTAGAATAACCCAACCTATTTAGAGCTGCAAAAACATTTCCAAAAAAAAAATCACCATCAAAACAACTATTGTACTTCAGACTTTTACTGGATATATAGTTACACATTAAATTATCACTTTTATAACATTATAAATGTACAATCTAATAAAAATAACAAAAGTTTACCACATTAATTGCTGTTAGTTAGAAATAAGAAGTTCACTTGAAGTACTTCCGTGGTAAAGGAAATGTGAAAATTTTGCATTGCTCTCACCTTAAAGTTCACAGTGAAATGCCTACATGAGGCTGAATCAAGAACATTAGGTAAGCTCTTTCAAAATTCACAGTGTGCAATATGCTTTATTTTTCTCTCAAGTCTCATTTTATAGACTATTATTGGAAGCAAAATAGTCTAATTTTGAGGGAGCAATGGACTGATTCAATATGTCAGACGCCATGTTCCTATCTAGTAGACTGACAAAAAGTCACAAGAATTTAATTTCAAATAGAGCAAATCAAGCATTGCTTTATAAAGACCATTTACATGTCATGTAGGAGACCTTAAACAAAAGTACTTTTGTGCTTATCTGAGCATATAAATACCTGGGAAACTTTTAAAAGCTGAACATATTTTTCCTTCTATCAAAGTTGTACTATGAAGGGTAATCTAATGGATTTTTTTTCACTGATAAAACAGATCTCAAATACTGTGCAAAGTAAATAAAAAAACACTTTTTCTACTTATGGCTATAGCCTTGCAATATAAAGTGAGTATAAATAGTTTAAAAAAAGAGTTAATTATTGGCTTTCTTATTTACAAAGTATTACAAAGAGCTTAATCCACTTAGGTAGTATGGAGTTAAATGGAAGTATTGTACTATAATTTAAAAAAATTTGGAAGTCTTTAATGATACCAAAATAATATTATATTCCTAGAATATGTTTGAGGATTTCTTAGATTTATTTATTTTATCCACCCATGTGTCTGTAATGCATATGTGTTTGTATATATACAAAGTAGAGACATTCAGCATTCACAGGTAACTGAAATGCATTTTAGGAGACTAATGAGAAATGTTAGTCCTGTGTTTAGATTATATTTAAGGGAAACAGATATATACACCTACAACACTCTTTATACTTTAGTTGTAAAAATATGTTTCTTCATATTACTTCATATTCTGATTAACATAGAGGAAGAATATGTCTTATTTTTGTACTGTCATTAAGTCAAAATGCTAATTTGGGGAAAATATGTTTAAATATAAACTCAATGAGAAAATTCCTCCTACGTTCTCTGTAAGCATTTCCATCCATATATGGGAAAGAAATATAGAAAATCATTGTTACAGTCATGAACTGTTTTTCCCAATAAAATCTGATTTCTAGATTTAAAAAAAGCTTGCCACAGAGGAAGAAATGATGATCTTTTTCTTGTCATTCTGCATATTTGCAGTGTGTACTTTGCCAACTTGCTTCCTTTTTGTGTAGTTATGGCATTGTGCCTGTGCTCTCCTACGTTCACATTGGGGTGCTCACCAGGGTATACTTCAGTGGAAACGCCCCTTTAAACCACAGCACCTGAAACAAATAAATGGTTAAACAAAGAAGTAACAGCAATGCAGAATAGGGAGCATAATACATGCTCATGTTTCCTTGTTTAAATATTACAAAATTTATTTTTGAGTGGTGAAAAAACAATAGGATAAGAGGGAAAAAAGGAGACGTGAAAGGGAGCTACTGGGAAACAATTCAAGCCCCAATAGGAAGAAATTGATCTCTATTACATTAACCAAATTATACATTCTCTTTCTCTGTATAAGTTTAAGATATGTTATGTTTAATGTAAGGGTATCTGAGGTTTAAGACTCTCAGATGACCTTCTGTCATAGAATGTTCATAGAGATTTTAAAGAAAATCTCTAAAGCCATTAATGCCAGTTAGATCCCTTGATCATTATGTAGTGTCCTTCTTTGTCTCTTGTAATAGTCTTTATTTTAGAGTCTACTTTGCCTGATATGAGAATTGCTACTCCAGCTTTCTTTTGATTTCCATTTGCATGGAATATCTTTTTCCATCCCCTCACTCTCATTCTGTATGTGTCCCTAGGTCTGAACTGTGTCTCTTGTAGCCAGCATTGTTTTTGTATTCATTCAGCCAGTCTATGTCTTTGGTTGGAGCATTTAATCCATTTACATTTAAGGTAGTTATCGATATGTATGTTCCTATTACCATTTTCTTAATTGTTTGGGGTTTGCTATTGCAGGTCTTTTCCTTCCCTTGTTTTTCCTGCCTAGAGAACTTCCTTTAGTATTTATTGTAAAGCTGCTTTGGTGGTGGTGCTGAATTCTCTTAGCTTTTGCTTGTCTGTAAAGGTTTTAATTTCTCTGTCGAATCTGAATGAGATCCTTGCTGGGTAGAGTAATCTTTGTTGTAGGTTTTTCCCTTTCATCACTTTAAATATATCCTGCCACTCCCTTCTGGTTTTCAGTGCTTTTGCTGACAGATCAGCTGTTAAACTTTTGGTGATTTCCTTGTATGGTATTTGTTGCTTTTCCCTTGTTGTTTTTAATATTTTTTCTTTGTATTTAAGTTTTGATAGCTTGATTAGTATATATTTGGTGTGTTTCTCCTTGGATTTATCCTGTATGGGACTCTCTGTGCTCCCTGGACTTGATTGACTATTTCCTTTCCCATGTCAGGGAAGTTTTTGACTATAATCTCTTCAAATATTTTCTCAGTCCCTTTTTTTCTCTTCTTCTGGGACCCCTATAATTTGGATGCTGGTGTGTTTCGTGTTGTCCCAGAGGCCTCTGAGACTGTCATCAATTCTTCTCATTCTTTTTTCTTTATTCTGCTCTGTGGTAGTTATTTCTACTATTTTATCTTCCAGGTCACTTATCAGTTCTTCTGCCTCAGTTATTCTGCTATTGATCCCTTCTAGAGTATTTTTTATTTCATTTATTGTGTTGTTCATCATTGTTTGTTTTCTCTTTAGTTCTTATAGTTCCTTGTTAAACTTTTCTTGTATTTTCTCCATTCTATCTCCAAGATTTTGGATATCTTTACTATCATTACTCTGAATTCTTTTTCAGGTAGACTGCCTATTTCCTCCTCTTCATTTGTTTGGTCTGGTGGGGTTTTACCTTGCCCCTTCATATGTTGTATATTTCTCTGTCTTCTTATTTTGCTTAACTTACTGTGTTTGGGGTCTCCTTTTCACAGGCTCACAGGTTCTTTGTTCCCATTGTTTTTGGTGTCTGCCCCCAGTGGGTAAGTTTGGTTCAGTGGGTTGTGTAGGCTTCCTAGTGGAGGGGACTGGTGCTTGTGTTCTGGTGGATGAGGTTGGATCTTGTCTTTCTGGTGGGCAGGACTGCATACAGTGGTATGTTTTGAGGTGTCTGTGAACTTATTATGATTTTAGGTAGCCTCTCTGCTAATGGGTAGGGTTGTGTTTCTGTCTTGCTAGTTGTTTGGCATGGTGTGTCCAGCACTGGAGCTTGCTGGTTGTTGAGTGGAGCTGGGTTTTAGCGTTTAGAGGGAGATCTTTGGGAGAGCTCTCGCCGATTGATATTACGCTGGGCCAGGAAGTCCCTGGTGGACCAATGTCCTGAACTCGGCTCTCCCACCTCAGAGGCTCAGGCCTGACACCTGGCAAGTGCAGCAAGACCCTGTCAGCCACACAGCTCAGAAGAAATGGGAGAAAAAAGAAAAAAAAAGAAAGAAAGAGAAAATAATAAAATAAATAAACTTATTAAAATAGAAAAGTATTGTTAAAGTATAAAAATTTAAAAAGTAACTTCAAAAACAGAAGAAGATAGCCACCAAACCAATAAACAAATCCACCAATGATAACAAGTGCTAAAAAGTATACTAAAAAAATAAACGGACAGACCGAACCCTAGGACAAATGATAAAAGAAAACCTATAGAGGGCTTCCCTGGTGCCACAGTGGTTGAGAGTCCGCCTGCTGATGCAGGGGACACGGGTTCGTGCCCTGGTCTGGGAAGATCCCACATGCCACGGAGCAGCTGGGCCCGTGGGCCAGGGCCACTGAGCCTGTGCGTCTGGTGCCTGTGCTCCGCAACAGGAAAGGCCACAACAGTGAGAGGCCCGTGTACTGCAAAAAAAAAGAGAGAAAACCTATACAGACAAAATCACACAAAGAAGCATACCCATACACACTCACAAAAAGTGAAAAAGGAAAAAAAAAATATATATATATATATATAAATGGAAGAGAGCAACCAAATCAATAAACAAATCTACCAATGATAATAAGCTCTAAATACGAAACTACAATAAACATAAAATTAGAAACAAATTAGATGCAGAAAGCAAACCTCAAGTCTACAGCTGCTCGCAAAGTCCACTGCCTCAGTTGTGGGATGATTCTTTGTCTATTCAGGTATTCCACAGATGCAGGGTACATCAAGTTGATTGTAGAGATTTAATCCACTGCTCCTAAGGCTGCTCAGAGAAATTTCCCTTTGTCTTCTTTGTTCGCACAGCTCCTGGGGTTCAGCTTTGGATTTGGCCTTGCCTCTGCATGTAGGTCACCCTCTGACATCTGTTCTTTGCCCAGACAGGACTGGGTCAAAGGAGCGGCTGATTTGGGAGCTCTGGCTCACTCAGTCCGGGAGGAGGGAGGGGTACGGAATGCGGGGCAAGCCTGTGGCAGTAGAGGCCAGCATGACGTTGCAACAGCCTGAGGTGTGCCGTGTGTTCTCCCAGGGAACTTGTCCCTGGATCTCGGGACCTTGGCAGTGGTGGCCTACACAGGCTCCCGGGAGGAGAGGTGTGAATAGTGAACTGTGCTTGCACACAGCCTTCTTGGTGGCTTCAGCAGCAGCCCTAGCATCTCACGCCCGTCTCTGTTGTCCGTGCTGATAGCAGTGGCTTGCACCCATCTCTGCAGCTTGTTTAGCCAGTGCTCTGAATCCCCTCTCCTCATGCACCCTGAAACAATGGTCTCTTGCCTCTCCAGCAGTTCCAGACTTTTTCCCGGACTCCCTCCCGGCTAGTTGTGGTGCACTAGCCCCATTCAGGCTGTGTTCACACAGCCAACCCCAGTCCTCTCCCTGGGATCTTACCTCTGAAGCCTGAACCTCAGCTCCCAGCCCCCACTCGCCCCGCCTGCAGGTGAGCAGACAAGTCTCCCAGGCTGGTGAGTGCTGGTCGGTACTGATCCTCTATGTGGGAATCTCTCCGCTTTGCCCTCTGCACCCCTTTTGCTGTGCTCTCCTCTGTGTCTCCGTAGCTTCCCCCCTCCCACCCCATCCCCGTTTCCACCAGTGAAGGGGCTTCCTAGTGTGTAGAAACTTTTCCTGCTTCACAGCTCCCTCCCAGAGGTGCAGGTCTCATCCTTATTCTTTTGTCTCTGTTTTTCCTTTTTCTTTTGCCCTACCCAGGTACATGGGGAGTTTCTTGCCTTTTGGGAAGCCTCAGGTCTTCTGCCAGCATTCAGTAGGTATTCTGTAGGAGTTGTTCCACATGCAGATGTATTTTTGACATATTTGTGAGGAGGAAGGTGATCTCCATGTCTTACACTTCCACCATCTTGAAGGTCCTCCTAAACGTTATTTTTAAATGGCTATAAAACTGATAGCATTTTAGAGTGAATAATATAGCATTATACAAAATACAGAGAGCAAATTCTCACTTCACAAAAAATACCAGAGTAACTATTAATATTGTTTTCTTATTTTTCACCAATATTCAATTTTTTAACTCTAATGGAGGACTTAGGAATTGTTACCCTAATGAAAATGCAAAAAAAAAAAAATTTATAAATAAATCAAGAATATGAGGAAATAGACACTCTCATATGTTGCTAATATAAATTAACAAAATCATTTAGTGAAATAATTTACTACATTCTATGACAATGTAAAATGTACACATCCCAGGATCCAACAATTCCACCTATTTTTAGCTGGTCCAGAAGTAAATGCATTTAAGGAGTATGATGCTGCTTTTTACCCCCAAGCCTTTTGAAGGTCGCTATAAAAAGAACCACTGGGAGAACTTTAGAAGTGTTTTTCTGCAATTTGGAAGATGGTGCGTTACGCTATGACAGCTAGAGGGTTTTTCCTGCTACCCTTGCAATTTCAGTATTTGTAGGTAAAAGGGGACCCCAAGTTCTTCCTTTTGATCAGCTTTGGGGCATGTAAGAGAGAGCATGGTTGTGGGATCACCTTGTATCTTGTCTAAGAGTGCTGCCTGAGGGGAGACCTCAGTGGATAGAGACGGAGGTAAACAACTAAATGTCCAGGAGTGAAGGAAGGCTAAAATACATGACTCAGAGAGCTCCAAGATGCCTCACATTAGTCAAGAATACTGCAAGAGAGGCATTCAGCTGAGAGCCTGTAAAATGCCCAGGAAAGTGTGCCAGGAGGGAAGGAGTCACATTTAATTACCTGTCAGTCTCAGAAAGTTCAAACTGCAAAACCAAATAAGAACTGTCAATCTCCTTTCATCTCCTCCCTCCCCCTACTTGACAAATGGCTGGCTGGATTTGCAGCTGGCCAGTGGGGGAAGAGATGAGCTTGGAGGTATTAAGTTTATATTAAGAAAACAGAAGCATCCTGCTTTCTTTCCCCTGAAGCTTCAGCCTGGGCCAGTCCCAAATGGTTAAGATAAAATTGAAAGCTAAACAACTGCAAAATGTTGACTATCACATAGGCCTGGATATATTATTTTCAAAATTGAGAATTTTTTATGAGAAAGTGAACAAAGCATATTTTATCATCAGAGAATGATCAGCTCAGTCTTGGGTCTGTCTAAATCTTCATCAAGCTGCAGGGTATATTCACCCTCAGAGAACGAATTTTAAAGAAAAAGGGAGAGGAAAAACAATAAAGCTATATTTTGATTACAATCTCACATAATGTTTGTTTAACACGTTACTTACATATACTAACAAGTGAAAACAGCAAGTTATGCAATGATACAATGAAAAGGACCTCATTTATGTTTTTAAAATATATCGATATAAAATATCAGTAGATATATCACATAAATGCATACATTATATTAATGCAGAGCAAGGACCCTAGTCAGTCTCTACTAAACATTTAGGAGAGTCTACTTCTGGATAGGAAGGAAAGAGACTTGGAACAGGAGACAAAGGGAACTTGTAGTTGTGTACAGTATGTCTCTTTTGGCAAGGACAATGAATGGTATATTTTGTGTATTTAATAATTCATTTAAAAATTGCTCAAATGCCCTTGGGAAAACTCCTAAAAATTTAATCTTTTGAATTTTAATCATTACAATAATGATAGGTGCAGGGAACCTTTAAGCGTAACTTTTAAATCATTGCTTTTCTGAATGATCTGATGTTCTGTGCTCACTACTGACTATCCATTCTGCAGATCTTCTCAGAATCTGTTTTCTTGACATTTACCCTCTGCTTTTAAAACACTTCTTATTCTTTAAGGTAAAAATTATCTGGCATTGTAGACACATACTCACTGATATTTAAAGAAAAGACTAGGTCTTCTCTATTTTTATTAATCAAACTGATTTTGTAAATTGGTGATACTAGCTAAATAACTTAGCAAGAAAAAAGGAATGTTAGGCTAGCATACAATAATATCAAATAAAAACTAAAGGTGACCTATTAATGAATTTTTTGTACTATTATTTGATCCAGCTTGTGGGACATTGCTTAAATCTATTCTACAGGTTAGCAAATCTCCAGAGATAATAAGAGATCAGAAGCTGTCAATGAATTCAGAAATCTTGGCACTATTTTTATCAATTCATAATGGCCACCTGCTGGATTGTAAACTACCTAGAAGATCACACTGCTATGCACCATCTCAGATAGGATGTCTCTAATATATAGAAAGTCAGGAAGGCAGAGTACCAATATGATTCAAACCCATTTACTTTAAAATGAACTTCTCAATTTTTCAGTCTAAAGGGACTTTTAGCTACATATTGATAAACTATATTATCAATTTTAATGCAAATGACAGTGACATATGTACATTTGCATCTTATGTAGCATAGATAAACAGACTTTTAAAATAGCTTTTGGTATAATTACAAAGGCTGATAATCTTATATGAAGGTTACTAGGAAGAGTAACATTTAAAATCTATTTATATTTAGACTTTATATGGTTTCTATAATTTCACACATCAGATTAAATTTCACACAGCATTATAAATCAGATTTCTGCCATTCACTTTTCAAAATGACAGCTAATACCCAGGACTACTCTTAAAAAATACTTAATAATATTACTAGGACTTATAGAACATTTATAAAATGTGGCATTACATTTAGTTGTTATGGGAACACATAAGACTCTTTGTACATCTGATACAATAGGAACAAAATGGAAACTGTTTAGCACAGGTAGAATAGACGGTTTGACAAAACCACATTTTGTAGAAGAATAATTGTTATAGTTGCATCCAGTTGGATTGACAGGTAGTTTATTTTCTTTCCCAAACTTCTGTAAGGCTTGTCAAGCTCCTTGGCTTTTTTCTCTGGGATGTGGTCTTTGATGCTTGTTTTGCCAAATGCCCATTCTTGTCAGTGGAGATTCCACCTGTGTAACAATTTTGGAAGATGCCTTCAAAACGCCCAAAGTATCAATTGGGCCTCTGAAGGAAGTGTAAAATTAGCCTCAAGCAGCAAAACGTAGATGTTTTAGATAAGCTTTTTTTTTCCCCTTTAAAAAATTTTTAAGTTCTAGGGCTCTTCTTCAGTTGCAAAGCATTCTTTCAGAAATCTAATGCCCTAAAGCAGGCAATAGATACACATAGTACTCTAGTGTGAAGAATCGATCATTAACTATCTAGCTTAAATTAGTGTATTTATTCATACCCAATAATTGACACCGTTTCATTTATGTTATCATACATATAATAAAAATGCAGATATTTCAGTGCTCTGTATTCATCAAAAGGGTCAAGATCATCAAGCATTCCCAGCTAGCGTTGCTATGAACATAGGGAAGAAAAATTCTTGTGATACTAAACAAATACTAGTTCTTCATATGAAAGGTTAATAATCTAGCTACTTAAAGCAGGGGAATATCCAGTTAACTTATGGAGATTTAGGAGAAGAAAGAAGAAAAAAACTCGGGGTTGGTTCAGTCATAGAATCACTGGTAATAAAAACTGATGGGAATTATAGATACTCCCTAGAACAACCCTGGCCTGATTTTAAAGTTGAAGATATTGAAGCCCATGGAGACTTAGGAGTTTAAGAAGTGAGCTGTCTTTTATGAACTATGTAATCAATTAAAACATTATTTCAGTTGTCTCCTCTCAAAATTGTGTGCAAGATATTCTTTCACACTTAAAATTCCATAAACATCTTACATTCCAGTTTTTACTTGTCTAATTTCACAGGTATATTTTCATTTACCAGAAAAATTTACTGTATTTATCTATAGCAATTGGTCTGGAGAATAAAAAACAGAAATCCCAGTTTTCAGTAGTTCACTGCTCGCATTCACATTATGGGATCATAAAGTCATTTTTGTGGGGAAAAAAAGTCAGTGATTCTACTACTGAAAGGTCAATTGAATATCAGCACTACTCTTACCTAGAAAATCCTAAAGTCTATGCTGAATTATCCCCAGAGAATCTGTCCCATCCACATTTGAACAAATGCTGCTTACATTCTTAAGAAATGACGTTTGTAAGAGTCAGTTGCAGTATCTTTTAAAACAGTATTTCTGGCCCCAGAGTAATCTGTTTCAGTCTAATGTGAGAGTTTAGGTAGACTATATCAGTTAAACTGTGGGTTACTCTTGGAACAAACTTTGAGAAACACTGGGCTAGATGAATAATGATACATGTTTTAGCTTATTTTTTATCTAGATTAATTCACATAACTAGTGTAGTTATTGAATGGAAAATTTATTCTAAGATCCCAGTGTTTAGCCATAGAATATAGTGATGCTGGGACTGAAAAGAAGTTCTTACAAACATCGCCTTTGGCCTCTGTTTAACCTATACATAAATCCAAAGTTTACAAATTACTGTTTGTGTGAACTCAGAGAAGTAACTTAACATCTCTGAATTGGGGATAAGCAATTTATATCTTAGAGTATTTTATCTAAGAAGCTTACATAAAAATAAATATGAAATTACATGAAATTTTGATGCTTTATTACACTAATCATTATTATCAGCATGATAACTATTCCAGTTAATGTTCAGTCTTCACAAGTACATTTTTGCAATGAACTTGAATTAATTAGCCATCTCCTTCATTTCTTTGCTGTTTTATTCAACTACTTGGCGTTACTGAAAAGCAAAACTCTGTGTGACTGCATACTTAGCCAGCTTATTCTCAGATTCTTGCTTTGAAAAATAAATACCCATTTTTTTCTGTATAGTACATAGTTGCAATTTTATTTACTTTTTAAAACTTATTTACTATTCACTTATTTTCTATGTACTATCAGCATCTTATCTACCACTATTATTTTAAGAGCTAGAATTGAAGACAATGTCATTTCAAGGTTGGCAGAAAAATATCCCTATTATGAATAATATTATAACTTATACTTTCTATGGTATGCCTATGAATTTTGAATGTTTTATAAAAAAATCAGACTAGTAAATGGTGATTAATTTTGTTATATTTTGCTTAATATATTTATAAATATATATTAATATAATAATTATAATTATTAATATATTTTTTCCTTAATATATTTATTTACCATCAATATAATTTTCCATTATTACTTTGAAATAGATATTATGTCAGATGTATAAAATTATGTAGTTCCTATTCTAGTGGAAAGTCAGTATTTACTTCTATTGTATCTAAAATAATTCATCACCTCATATTAACAGAATTTTAACACTATGCAGGAGGCAGAAATGATACAACTAGTCACCACCCTATCACAGCAGAAAAAATTCAAAATTATTTAAGATTTGAAATTTTGTAGAATTAAGAAGTGATAGATGTTTTCAAATATCAGACTGAAAAGGGCAAATTACTGAGGAAAAGGACTATCAAATTCTATAAATACTACTTTAATCACTAAATAAAAGAAACATTTGAAAGGATGAGACGAAAATGGCCAGTTTTTATGCCATTAGCTCTTAATTTATTTAATGGAAATTAAAGTTTCCAGTGTCAGTCCTTTCATATTCTTATTATATTTTAAATATAACATATTTTATGACATATCATATTCTGCTTTATGTCCTTGCTTTCACTGCTGTTTTCCCAACTGCATTGTTATAATCTTCTTAAAAATAGGGGTCACTTTATTTGGTTTTGTGGCCTCCATTGTCAAAAAGCAGTGTGTGACACATACTAAGGTCAAATAATTATTGGATTGAATCAGAAAACTTGATTTTTGTGTATTCTAAAGGTATGAAGAGGTAATGGAAAGTTAGTAGATCAACATTTATAATACTTTATGTCAGGGGTCAGCAAAACTACAGCCTGCAGCCCAAAGACAAAGAACCATTGAGTATTTTCATTAGTTTACAAGTTAAGACTACCTTTACAGTTCTGAATTATGGGTGCGGGGGCGGGGAGAGTTTAAAAAGGAGAATAAAAAATAAGAATAAAAATTTCATAACGTGTAGAAATTATATGAAATTCAAATTTCAGTGTTCATAAATAAAGCTTACTGAACACAACACAATTAGACCTTTATGTGCTGCCTATAGCTGCTTGGGGGCTATAACAAAGAGTTGAATAGTTGCAACAGAGGCTCTAAAGCTGGCAAAGTCAAAAATACTTACTATCTGACCCTTTATAGAAAAAGAAAATTCCCACCCTGCTTTATGCTTTTATAGGCCTTTATAATTTATAATACAATTTCATCATCTGTATCTCATTTGAGATTCATAGCATTCCTATGTATTATGTCATATTCATCTCCAGTGTGCTGCAACTAAAAAGAAGTACAATCTGTATTTTACAATCTGTGTTTTACAAACTAAAGCTTATAGACTTTAAGTGGTTCTGTCGGATTTTCAATACACTTGTTCAGACTCTAAACTCAATAATTTCACACTAGTATAGTCTCCTCTTCCATTAAACAATATTAGAGAATTCCAACTTTTTAGTTTTAAAATTCCTGTGAACTATACAATCCTGTAGAGTACTTTAATTACAGAGAACTATGACCCACTATACAATTTCACCAATACAAGTTAAGAACCTCTGAATGATTTTATGATAGCCTATCTTTTTTTTTTTTTTTTTTGATGGTATGCTTTTATTTATTTATTTATTTTTAAACATCTTTATTGGGGTATAATTGCTTTACAATGGTGTGTTAGTTTCTGCTTTATAACAAAGTGAATCAGTTATACATATACATATGTTCCCATATGTCTTCCCTCTTGCGTCTCCCTCCCTCCCACTCTCCCTATCCCACCCCTCCAGGCTGTCACAAAGCACCGAGCTAATATCCCTGTGCCTTGCGGCTGCTTCCCCCTAGCTATCTACCTTACTCCATTTGTTAGTGTGTATATGTCCATGACTCTCTCTCGCCCTGTCAAAGCTCACCCCTCCCCCTCCCCATATCCTCAAGTCCATTCTCCAGTAGGTCTGCGTCTTTATTCCTGTCTTACCCCTAGGTTCTTCATGACATTTTTTTTCCCTTAAATTCCATATATATGTGTTAGCATACGGTATTTGTCTTTTTCTTTCTGACTTACTTCACTCTGTATGACAGACTCTAGGTCTATCCATCTCATTACAAATAGCTCAATTTCATTTCTTTTTAAGGCTGAGTAATATTCCATTGTATATATGTGCCACATTTTCTTTATCCATTCATCCGATGATGGGCGATTAGGTTGTTTCCATCTCCGGGCTATTGTAAATAGAGCTGCAATGAACATTTTGGTACATGACTCTTTTTGAATTTTGGTTTTCTCAGGGTATATGCCCAGTAGTGGGATTGCTGGGTCATATGGTAATTCTATTTGTAGTTTTTTAAGGAACCTCCATACTGTTCTCCATAGTGGCTGAACCAATTCATATTCCCACCAGCAGTGCAAGAGTGTTCCCTTTTCTCCACACCCTCTCCAGCATTTATTGTTTCTAGATTTTTTGATGATGGCCATTCTGACTGGTGTGAGATGATATCTCATTGTAGTTTTGATTTGCATTTCTCTAATGATTAATGATGTTGAGCATTCTTTCATGTGTTTGTTGGCATTCTGTATATCTTCTTTGGAGAAATGTCTATTTAGGTCTTCTGCCCATTTTTGGATTGGGTTGTTTGTTTTTTTGTTATTGAGCTGCATGAGCTGCTTGTAAATTTTGGAGATTAATCCTTTGTCATTTGCTTCATTTGCAAATATTTTCTCCCATTCTGAGTGTTGTCTTTTCATCTTGATTATGGTTTCCTTTGCTGTGCAAAAGCTTTGAAGTTTCATTAGGTCCCATTTGTTTATTTTTGTTTTTATTTCCATTACTCTAGGAGGTGGGTCAGAAAGGATCTTGCTGTGATTTATGTCATAGAGTGTTCTGCCTATGTTTTCCTCTAAGAGGTTTATAGTTTCTGGCCTTACATTTAGGTCTTTAATCCATTTTGAGCTTATTTTTGTGTATGGTGTTAGGGAGTGATCTAATCTCATACTTTTACATGTACCTGTCCAGTTTTCCCAGCACCATTTATTGAAGAGGCTGTCCTTTCTCCACTGTACATTCCTGCCACCTTTATCAAAGATAAGGTGTCCATATGTGCGTGGGTTTATCTCTGGGCTTTCTATCCTGTTCCATTGATCTATCTTTCTGTTTTTGTGCCAGTACCATACTGTCTTGATTACTGTAGCTTTGTAGTATAGTCTGAAGTCAGGGAGCCTGATTCCTCCAGCTCCTTTTCTTGTTCTCAAGATTGCTTTGGCTATTCGGGGTCTTTTGTGTTTCCATACAAATTGCGAAATTTTTTGTTCTAGTTCTGTGAAAAATGCCAGTGGTAGTTTGATAGGGATTGCATTGAATCTGTAGATTGCTTTGGGTAGTAGAGTCATTTTCACAATGTTGATTCTTCCCATCCAAGAACATGGTATATCTCTCCATCTATTTGTATCATCTTTAATTTCTTTCATCAGTGTCTTATAATTTTCTGCATACAGGTCTTTCGTCTCCTTAGGTAGGTTTATTCCTAGATATTTTATTCTTTTTGTTGCAATGGTAAATGGGAGTGTTTTCTTGATTTCACTTTCAGATTTTTCATCATTAGTATATAGGAATGCCAGAGATTTCTGTGCATTAACTTTGTATCCTGCTACTTTACCAAATTCATTGATTAGCTCTAGTAGTTTTCTGGTAGTATCTTTAGGATTCTCTATGTATAGTATCATGTCATCTGCAAACAGTGACAGCTTTACTTCTTCTTTTCTGATTTGGATTCCTTTTATTTCCTTTTCTTCTCTGATTGCTGTGGCTAAAACTTCCAAAACTGTGTTGAATAAGAGTGGTGAGAGTGGGCAACCTTGTCTTGTTCCTGATCTTAGTGGAAATGCTTTCAGTTTTTCACCATTGAGGATGATGTTGGCTGTGGGCTTGTCATATATGGCCTTTATTATGTTGAGGAAAGTTCCCTCTATGCCTACTTTCTGCAGGGTTTTTATCATAAATGGGTGTTGAATTTTGTCAAAAGCTTTCTCTGCATCTATTGAGATGATCATATGGTTTTTCTCCTTCAATTTGTTAATATGGTTTATCACATTGATAGATTTGCGTATATTGAAGAATCCTTGCATTCCTGGAATAAACCCCACTTGATCATGGTGTATGATCCTTTTAATGTGCTGTTGGATTCTGTTTGCTAGTATTTTGTTGAGGATTTTTGCATCTATGTTCATCAGTGATATTGGCCTGTAGTTTTCTTTCTTTGTGACATCCTTGTCTGGTTTTGGTATCAAGGTGATGGTGGCCTCGTAGAAGGAATTTGGGAGTGTTCCTCCCTCTGCTATATTTTGGAAGAGTTTGAGAAGGATAGGTGTTAGCTCTTCTCTAAACCTTTGATAGAATTCACCTGTGAAGCCATCTGGTCCTGGGCTTTTGTTTGTTGGAAGATTTTTAATCACAGTTTCAATTTCAGTGCTTGTGATTGGTCTGTTCATATTTTCTATTTCTTCCTGATTCAGTCTTGGCAGGTTGTGCATTTCTAAGAATTTGTCCATTTCTTCCAGATTGTCCATTTTATTGGCATAGAGTTGCTTGTAGTAATCTCTCATGATTTTTTTTATTTCTGCAGTGTCAGTTGTTACTTCTCCTTTTTCATTTCTAATTCTATTGATTTGAGTCTTCTCCCTTTTTTTCTTGATGAGTCTGGCTAGTGGTTTATCTATTTTGTTTATCTTCTCAAAGAACCAGCTTTTAGTTTTATTGATCTTTGCTATCGTTTCCTTCATTTCTTTTTCATTTATTTCTGATCTGATTTTTATGATTTCTTTCCTTCTGCTAGCTTTGGGGTTTTTTTGTTCTTCTTTCTCTAATTGCTTGAGGTGCAAGGTTAGGTTGTTTATTCGAGATGTTTCCTGCTTCTTAAGGTGGGCTTGTATTGCTATAAACTTCCCCCTTAGAACTGCTTTTGCTGCATCCCATAGGTTTTGGGTCGTCGTGTCTCCATTGTCATTTGTTTCTAGGTATTTTTTTATTTCCTCTGATTTCTTCAGTGATCACTTCATTATTAAGTAGTGTATTGTTTAGCCTCCATGTGTTTGTATTTTTTACAGATCTTTTCCTGTAATTGATATCTAGTCTCATGGCATTGTGGTCAGAAAAGATACTTGATACAATTTCAATTTTCTTAAATTTACCAAGGCTTGATTTGTGACCCAAGATATGATCTATCCTGGAGAATGTTCCATGAGCACTTGAGAAAAATGTGTATTCTGTTGTTTTTGGATGGAGTGTCCTATAAATATCAATTAAGTCCATCTTGTTTAATGTATCATTTAAAGCTTGTGTTTCCTTATTTATTTTCATTTTGGATGATCTGTCCATGGGTGAAAGTGGGGTGTTAAAGTCCCCTACTATGAATGTGTTACTGTCGATCTCCCCTTTTATGGCTGTTAGTATTTGCCTTATGTATTGAGGTGCTCCTATGTTGGGTGCATAAATATTTACAATTGTTATATCTTCTTCTTGGATCGATCCCTTGATCATTATGTAGTGTCCTTCTTTGTCTCTTGTAATAGTCCTTATTTTAAAGTCTATTTTGTCTGATATGAGAATTGCTACTCCAGCTTTCTTTTGGTTTCCATTTGCATGGAATATCTTTTTCCATCCCTTTATTTTCAGTCTGTATGTGTCTCTAGGTCTGAAGTGGGTCTCTTGTAGACAGCATATATAAGGGTCTTGTTTTTGTATCCATTCAGCCAATCTGTGTCTTTTGGTGGGAGCATTTAGTCCATTTACATTTAAGGTAATTATCGATATGTATGTTCCTATTCCCATTTTCTATATTGTTTTGGGTTCGTTATTATAGGTCTTTTCCTTCTCTTGTGTTCCTTGTCTAGAGAAGTTCCTTTAGCATTTGTTGTAAAGCTGGTTTGGTGGTGCTGAACTCTCTCAGCTTTTGCTTGTCTGTAAAGGTTTTAATTTCTCCATCAAATCTGAATGAGATCCTTGCTGGGTAGAGTAGTCTTGGTTGCAGATTTTTCTCCTTCATCACTTTCAGTATGTCCTGCCACTCCCTTCTGGCTTGTAGGGTTTCTGCTGAGAGATCAGCTGTTAACCTTATGGGAGTTCCCTTGTATGTTATTTGTCATTTTTCCCTTGCTGCTTTTAATATGCTTTCTTTGTATTTAATTTTTGACAGTTTGATTAATATGTGTCTTGGCATATTTCTCCTTGTATATATCCTGTATGGGACTCTCTGTGCTTCCTGGACTTGATTAACTATTTCCTTTCCCATATTAGGGAAGTTTTCAACTATAATCTCTTCAAATATTTTCTCAGTCCCTTTCTTTTTCTTTTCTTCTTCTGGAACCCCTATAATTCGAATGTTGGTGCGTTTAATGTTGTCCCAGAGGTCTCTGAGACTGTCCTCAGTTCTTTTCATTCTTTTTTCTTTATTCTGCTCTGCAGTAGTTATTTCCACTATTTTATCTTGCAGGTCACTTATCCGTTCTTCTGCCTCAGTTATTCTGTTATTGATCCCATCTAGAGTACTTTTAATTTCATTTATTGCGTTGTTCATCGTTGCTTGTTTCATCTTTATTTCTTCTAGGTCCTTGTTAACTGTTTCTTGCATTTTGTCCAGAGGCGGCGTGATCCAAGATTTCGGATCATCCTTACTATCATTATTCTGAATTCTTTTTCAGGTAGACTGCCTATTTCCTCTTCATTTGTTAGGTCTGGTGCATTTTTATCTTGCTCCTTCATCTGCTGTGTGTTTTTCTGTCTTCTCATTTTGCTTATCTTACTGTGTTTGGGGTCTCCTTTTTGCAGGCTGCACGTTCGTAGTTCCCGTTGTTTTTGATGTCTGTCTCCAGTGGCTAAGGTTGTTTCAGTGGGTTGTGTAGGCTTCCTGGTGGAGGGGACTAGTGCCTGTGTTGTGGTGGATGAGGCTGGATCTTGTCTCTTTAGTGGGCAGGTTCACGTCTGGTCGTGTGTTTTGGGGTGTCTGTGGCCTTATTATGATTTTAGGCAGCCTCTCTGCTAATGGGTGGGGTTGTGTTCCTGTTTTGCTAGCTGTTTGGCATAGGTTGTCTAGCACTGTGGCTTGCTGGTCGTTGAGTGAAGCTGGGTGCTGGTGTTAAGATGGAGGTCACTGGGAGATTTCCGCCGTTTAATATTATGTGGAGCTGGGAGGTCTCTTGTTGACCAGTGTCCTGAAGTTGGCTCTCCTACCTCAGAGGCAGAGCCCTGACTCCTGGCTGGAGCACCAAGAGCCTTTCATCCACACGGCTCAGAATAAAAGGGAGAAAAAGTAGAGAGAATTAGTAGAAGTATGAGGAAAGAAAGAAGGAAAGGAGGAAAGGAAGGAAGGAAGAAAGAAGCAAAGAAGGAAAGACAGGAGGGAGGAGGGAGGGAGGAAGGAAGGAAGGAAGGAGGGAAAGAAGGAAAAAAGACAGAAAGAAAGAAGATACAGTAAAAATAAAATAAAGTATAATATAGTTATTGAATTAAAAAATATTTAGAAAAAAAAAAAAAAAAGGGACGGATAGAACCTTAGGACAAATGTTGGAAGCAAAGCTATACAGAGAAAATCTTACACAGAAGCATACACATACACCCTCACAAAAAGAGGTAAAGGGGGAAAAATCATAAATCTTGCTCTCAGAGACCACCTCCTCAATTTGGGGTGATTCGTTGTCTAAAGGAGGGAAGGAAGGAAAGAAAGAAAGAAAGAACGAAGGTAAAGTATAATAAAGTTATTAGAAATAAAATTAATTATTGAGAAAAAAAAATTTTTTTAAAAAACCATGGACGGATAGAGCCCTAGGACAAATGGTGGAAGCAAGAGTATACAGACAAGATCTCACACAGAAGCATAAACGTACACATTCACAAAAAGAGGAAAAGGGAAAAAAATCATAGATCTCGCTCCTAAATTCCACCTCTTCAATTTGGGATCATTCCTTGTCTATTCAGGTATTCCATAGATGCAGGGTATATCAAGTTGATTGTGGAGCTTTAATCCGCTGCTTCTGAGGCTGCTGGGAGAGATTTCCCTTTCTCTTCTTTGTTCTCACAGCTCACAGAAGCTCAGCTTTGGATTTGGCCCTGCCTCTGCGTGTAGGTCGCTGGAGGGCGTCTGTTTTTTGCTCAGACAGGACAGGGTTAAAGGAGCCGCTGATTCGGGGGCTCTGGCTCACTCAGGCCGGGGGTGGGGGGCGGAAGGAGGGGCACTGCGTGCGGCGCGGGCCTGCGGCGTCAGAGGCGGCGTGACGTTGCGGCAGAGGCCGGCGTGACGTTGCACCAGCTTGAGGTCCGCCGTGCGTTCTCTCCGGGAAGTTGTCCCTGGTTCCCGGGAACCTGGCAGTGGCGGGCTGCACAGGCTCCGCGGAAGAGGGGTGTGGAGAGTGACCTGTGCTCGCACATAGGCCCCTTGGTGGCGGCAGCAGCAGCCCCAGCGTCTCCCGCCCGTCTCTGGGTCCGCGCTTTCAGCCGCGGCTCGCGCCCGTCTCTGGGGTTCGCGCTTTTAGCCGCAGCTCGCGCCCGTCTCTGGGGTTCGCGCTTTTAGCCGCGGCTCGCGCCCGTCTCTGGAGTTCCTTTAAGCAGCGCTCTTAAACCCCTCTCCTCGCGGACCAGGAAACAAAGAGGGAAGAAAAAGTCTCTTGCCTCTTCGGCAGGTGCAGGCTTTTCCCCGAACTCCCTCCCGGCTAGTCGTGGTGCACTAACCCCTTCAGGCTATGTTCAAGCCGCCAACCCCAGTCCTCTCCCTGCGCTCAGTCCAAAACCGAAACCCAAGCCCCAGCTCGCAGCCCCGCCCGCCCCGGCGGGTGAGCAGACAAGCCTCTCGGGCTGGTGAGTGCCGGTCGGCACCGATCCTCTGTGCGGGAATCTCCCCGCCTTGCCCTCCGCACCCTGTTGCTGTGCTCTCCTCCGCGGTACCGAAGCTCCCCCCTCCGCCTCCCGCAGTCTCCGCCCGCGGAGGGGCTTCCTAGTGTGTGGAAACTTTTCCTCCTTCACAGTTCCCTCCCACTGGTGCAGGTTCCGTCCTTATTCTTTTGTCTCTGTTTTTTCTTTTTTTCTTTTGCCCTACCCAGGTACGTGGGGAGTTTCTTGCCTTTTGGGAGGTCTGAGGTCTTCTGCCAGCCTTCAGTAGGTGTTCTGTAGGAGTTGTTCCACGTGTAGATGTATTTCTGGTGTATCCGTGGGGAGGAAGGCGATCTCCGCGTCTTACTCTTCCGCCATCTTCCCAACTCCCCTCGATAGCCTATCTTAAAAGTTGATTAAATATCAAACACTTTAATTCGCTAATTAAAAAAAATTACATTTTAACTGCACATTTCTCTCTTATTTTCACTTTTGTTCTCATCTAATTACTTGTTTCCCATCACTTCACAGTTGATTTGAGTAAAAATGGTAAACTTGAAGTCAAGTTTAATAGGAATAAACACTGGATACAGATCGCAAAATATTAGAGTAAACTCATCATTAAATTACTTCTTAAATCTAATTTCTGGAAAAAAGGATCATTTTTACTAAGTAATACAACATTTGCAAAGGAGCTCATTTTTCTAACAATAAAGAATTGAGATAGTTTTCAACTCTAAGAACCAATGCCACTGTTGCCTGGAGGAGAGCATGTAAGATAAGCTATTCAGGTGAGTGAAAGAGAAAAGAAAGATGGGTAATACGTGGTATAAATTGTGGTGGAAAATAAAACATGACTGAGGAATAGGATTCTAATTTTGATGATCAGAGATAAATAAATATTTTCTACTACAAAAAAGGCAAGGCTAATTGGTAAAAGAATACAAAACTTAGGAGAGAAAATAGAAGAAAAAGTAAGACCCCACAATCCAAGGAATTTTTAAAAGTTTAAAGGATGGGTTATTATATTCTCTTGCACTTATAACCATTCAGATAAAGAAAGAAGAAACTAAATAAAATATAATCAATCACAGAAGAAAATATTTGATTTTATATTCTGTGGCAATTGTAATTTTAAAATAATGATTAAGCTAAATAGATCTCAGTCTTGGAAATATATATAGGATTACATAGCTACACATTTATTAATTGATATTGAGACAGGTTCAGAGAAAAGGTATCTAATTACCTTGGTCTCAAATGCAAAATTTCACCAGAATTTTCACAAGGGCTTCTATAATGTGTAAAACCGCTACCTTGGGTATGCCTTATTAACAAAGTAATGGGACAAAAATATCAATGAATTTTTTATCTTTATTCTGAACAACTTCACAGCTAGTAGTCCTCCTAAATCATTATTTATTTAAATAACCAAATTTACTGTTCCTTTCATTAGTTTAAATGCCATTTATTAATGGGCCAGGTAAGGATCCCATAAAGAAAACTGCTTAAAAGATTTTATTATTTTTTAATTAAGACAGGTTTTGCCATCTTTTTGTTGGGAGGGATCTGATATGTGGAACTACCCAACATTATAATGTTTTATTTTCTCATTTTTAAACTTTCTAGTGTTGGTTTCTATTTTTTGTGTTTGAAATCTTCACCTTGGACTGTGTATTTTGGAGTCAATCTTACTGTCAGTAACTATATGTCTAATTAGATTTTCAGTTGCAAGCAACAGAACCCAATTTACAATTTAAGGAGTTGAGGAATCCACTAAAAGTTTTTTGCTCTGATGATCAGAAATGTACTAGATCATCAGAGTTACGCTTGGAGGCTATATATTCAGGGACAAGGAGGGAGTTACTCCACCTAAGACTATATTGTACCTGCCTACTATGCCCAGATATGAAGCTCATGATGGTGATGCTGGACAGTGGATGCCAGCCTGCCTACTGTTGATACTTTCTTTCCGTACAGTGAGTATAACTGGCAGTATCACATGTTTATAACCTAGATGAAGTATATTAGGAAAAGGAGATTCTGACCCCGCTTTCTTCAGAGGAGTTTCCTTTGGGAAACTTTAACTAAATATAGGGGGAGTATTCAAATGAAGTTGGGCAGCCAAAAACCATGCAAAATTCCACTATATGAACATTAAAAGGGCAGTCAATAATTAGAAAAAAATCTTATATATGTTTATTATATAATTCCTTTGACAAAATGTATTTTAGTTAATCCATTTATACATTGACCAAACATTTATTATATGTGATGCTCTCTGCATTATGATGGGTGGGTTAGGGCATAGTTCTTGCCCTAAAGATTTTAATAATTTGGTAGAAGCAATAAATAAATTTAAAAAGACATTAAAATATTATACTCAATAGAGGCATATGCATTGCAGTGGGTATAAGAGGAAGAAGAGATTATTTCTGATGTGTGGAGGGGTTTCCAATATATCAGGAAACATTTCTTATAGCAGGTAGCATTAAAAGGGAATGGAGGAAGGACTGGATCTGCAAAATAAAAGTTATTTCCTAGGGGAAAGAACTGAAAACTAAATCATCACTGAGGCAAGTAGAATCAGGATATAGTCATAAAAGAGAAAGTGCTAGAACATTAAAATAGATGTAAAATATAGTAAACAAGAATTCACATGACCTTTTTATTTCATATAATCATTGGACTTCATGATTATTTTCCTATGTGGGATTTTGTGTAAATAAATAATTATATACTCATGCATCCATTTAAAATAAAATGGATGCATGAGTATATAATTATTTTACAAAAAATTTTACATTTGCATTATTTACTTTGTTAGCCACTTTATAATTTGTTCCTGGTATGCATTAATAATCTGTAACTACCCCTTTAATCATACCTAATTTATTACATGCCTAAGTAAAAGTTTCTGAAGTTTATTCCCAGTGAAATAAAGGCTTATTCTCAAAAGTTTAAATGAGAAAATATTCAATTTTCTGTTCTGAAAAAGTGTAATATATTGCTATGGATTGTCATTGTCTGGAAACATTTAAAACTCTGTTTTAGGAAGTGAATAATACAGACTATTATATACGATTATTAAAGGTAAGAGGAGGGCTGAAAACTGGCTTACAGTTTCACTCCACTTCTTTCCATGGCACTCTTTCTGCTGTGGGAATTTATGGAACAAATGCTGACCTTTAAAACAGTTACATTTTAAACATTTGAATCAGAGGCTCTGCAATTTGTATGTGTGATATTGACAATGCTATAACACAATATTCTAGGGACAACTGGAAATTTACTGATTGAAGAAAGGTATCCCCTTCATGGGATTTTGAGATACTCTCTTGAATAAGTCTGAAGAAATCAGGAAAGTAACTTCTAGCAAGCAAACAAGGGTAGAATATCCAGGCTACCAATACTGTTGGGTTGAGGTACTGCTTTGGCTATAGAAATATATGTATGACTGTAGAGTCTAGAACATTCTTTAACACCATACACAAAAATAAACTCAAAAATGGATTAAAGACCTAAATGTAAGACTGGATACTATAAAACTTTGGGAGGAAAACATAGGCAGAACACTCTTTGACATAAATCACAGCAATATCTTTTTTGATCCACCTCCCAGAGTAATGGAAGTAAAAACAAAAATAAACAAATGCGACCTAATTAAGCTCAAAAGCTTTTTGCACAGCAAAGGAAACCTTAAACAAATGAAAAGACAACTCACAGAATGGGAGAAAATATTTGCAAAGATGTGACCCACAAGGGATTAATCTTAATATCCAAAAAACAAACAAACCAATCAAAAAACAAGCAGAAGCCCTAAATAGACACTTCTCCAAAGAAGACATACAGATGGCCAAGAAGCACATGAAAAGATGCTCAACATCGCTAATTATTAGAAAAATGCAAAGCAAAACTACAATGAGGTATCACCTCACACCGGTCAGAATGGCCATCATCAAAAAATCTACAAAAAATAAATGCTGGAGAGGGTGTGGAGAAAAGGAAACCCTCCTACACTGTTGGTGGGAATGCAAATTGGTAAAGCCACTATGGAGAACAGTATGGAGGTTCCTTAAAAAAACTAAAAATAGAACTACCATATGATCCAGCAATCCCACTCCTGAGCATATATCTGGAGAAAAACATGGTTTGAAAGGATACCTGCACCCCAATGTTCACTGCAGCACTGTTTCCAATAGCCAAGAGATGGAAGCAACCTAAATGTCCATTGACAGATGAATGGATAAAGAAGTGGTACATATATACAATGGAATATTACTAAGCCATTAAAAAGAATGAAATAATGCCATTTATAGCAACATGGATGGACCTGGAGATTATCATACTAAGTGAAGTAAGTCAGACAGAGAAAGACAAATATCATAAGGTATCGCTTATATATGGAATCTAAAATAATAATTATACAGATGAACTTATTTACAAAACAGAAACAGATTCACAGACCTAGAGAATGAACTTATGGTTACCCAGGGGGGAAGTAGCAGGGGGATAGATTGGGAGTTGGGGATTGACATGTACACACTTCTATATTTAAAACAGATAACCGAAAAGGACCTACTGTAAAAACAAAACAAAACAAAGCAAAACAAAACAAACAAACAAACAAAAAACCTCATCTTGGCCACAAAATGTTATTAATTCCCTAAAATTAACAATTCAAAATTGCAGCATACTTTTACGATTTTCCATTATTTTTCTTCAATTTCATGTTAAAAGGCTACTCAATCAAAAAAAATAGTCTAATGATATAATCATTTTCTAAATTTCAAATTAGGGCAAAGTTATAGCATCAATTTTTTTTTTTTTTAGTCTCTATATATTCAGGAGTTATAGCCACCTGTTAGATGCAACTGAAGGAGTTTTAAAGATAAAAAGGGAAAATACATTCACCTTACTTTCAAATTAAAAAGAAGCTTATTGATTTTATTATTGTATAGAAATAATTCATTATTATTTAGAAAAAATAAGATAATGCAGAAAATCGACAGAAGAAAAAAAGCAAAAGATCACTAGTAACCCCACCAGTTAGTGATAAGTACTCTGAAAAGCTTGCCAAACAGTCTTTGTTACCTCTAACATGGAATTACACACATACTTAACAATATGAAGTTACAAAGAATACACTGTTTAATCAATTTTATGTTTATTAGCATATATATGTGTTTACATATATACATGTATGTATGTATATATATATGCACACAAATATATGCACACACATAAGCATTTCATAATGAAACATTTCTCCAGTAGTGTGGTTAAGAATTATGAAGATCCATTTCTCCAAATAATCAAAAAGAAAACTAAAAAGCAGAAAAAAAATTATCAGCTTCAACTTCCTCAGAACTCTTGGAATTAATCAAATG
Organism: Monodon monoceros; assembly: GCF_005190385.1. Classification (NCBI taxonomy): domain Eukaryota; kingdom Metazoa; phylum Chordata; class Mammalia; order Artiodactyla; family Monodontidae; genus Monodon; species Monodon monoceros. The sequence goes on from NW_021703768.1 coordinate 68,949,067, forward strand.
CTTTCAACAATTCCAAGAACATTTATTCAGGAAAAACAGCTTTATCTTGGTAAGAACAGAAAGGTTTTTACCTGTCTAACTTACCTTGTTCCTATCCTCCTCTCACAAGCTTCACAGTATCCTTGGGAAACAACAACATTAAAACCACAATAGCTGTGAAAACAAAATGCTTAACAGTCACTGGAGGGGCCAAAACAGTTTTGGCACTCCCCCAAATCCTCATTCCAGATTTTTAAAATTTGTTTTGTCCGTTTGGCAGGTCGCTGATATGTTTGTTCTCGGGCTTCTCTTTATGTTTCCTGACTCAGAGTGCACTCAATGTGAAAAACCCTAACTCCAAGGCATATATTGAAATATTTAGTAAATATTTAATATTGCAGCTGCCCAAGGCAGTGACACAAGTAGGGTCAGACAGGAAAGCTGACCAAAAGCTTAAGAGGAAAATCTGGGGAATGAGATGAACATAAGAAGCTACCAGAGCATTAAAAGCATACCACAACACAAAAACAGAGCCCATACACAAAGGCTGGGAGACTTACCGGTTCAAGACATTTGAGAAAATCCTCTGTCCTTTCCTAGGCTGACCACAAAACTAACCAAAGATTTCAGTGGCTGCATGTAACAAAGAATATGCTTCGAATAATTAGTTCAGAAACATAACTAAACAAACACACAGAAACCGTAACAAAAAGAAAACATAACAAACCCTTAGGAGAAGGAGGAATCAGATATCCAGTGCTGAAACATTGTATTATTTAAAATTTGAACAACAACAAAAAGACAAGGAAAAATATGAACATATGGCCCATACATGGAAAAAAAAAGAGAAACAAAACAAAACAAAATAAAACAATAGAGACTATCCCTGAGCAGGCCCTGATGCTAGAACTATTAGACAAAGACTTTAAAACAGCTATTAATTTTGTTCTGAACTAAAGAAAACCATGTCTAAAGAATTCAAGGAAAGTGTTAAAAAAACTCAAAATTTTAAAAAAACAAATTAAAAGATGGAAAATTTAAAATATTTAATAGATTTGAAAGTCTAGAATTAATAATACAATGACTGAAATTTTAAAAAAGTCACTAAAGGTCCTCAAGCATATTTGAACAGATAGGTAAAGGATAAGCAAACTTGAAGATAGGTTATGAGTTTAGTCTGAAAAACAGAAAGAAAAAAAGAATGAAGAATAAAGCAAAACCACAGAAACAAGTCGGACAGCATCAAACACACTACGTACACATAATGAGAGTCCAAAAGGAGAAGAAACAGAGAAAGAAGAAAGGATATTTTGAGAAATAATGGGTTCAATAATTTAAAAACATTCAAACAACACAAAGTATGTTCTCTGACCACAATGGAATTAAATTAGAAATCAGAAACATTAGGAAAATTGGGATATCCACAAATTATATAACATTATACTAAAGTGTAGTCAATAAGGCAAAGAAGAAATCACAGGTGCATTTAGAAAATACTTGGCAATGTGGCTAAAATAATGCTTAAAGAATTATAAGGGAATACTATGAAGAATTGTATGTGAACAAATTAGATAACCTAGATTAAATGGACATAGTACTAGAAAGACAAACTGAAAAATCACATTTTTCTATAGAGTACATAACTAGAAATGGAATCCCTGATCACAGAAAATGTTTGTCTTCAACTTCAATGGTTTTTTACCCCCCCCCCAATCTCTGTAATGTTTGAGAAATCCGGTTGCTCTCCACCCACAATTAAAACAATATTATCAAGCATTTCATCTTAACTCTTTGGCTTGTGAAAAGTAGTATGTGCATTAGCCATTTATATTTCCTCTTTGTGAAACATCTGTTTTAGGATGTTACCATTTTTTTTTTGTTTTTTTCTTTTGATTTTGTTATCTGACTCAGTCATTTGCAGCTTTCTTTTTTTGAATGGATGTGCTACAAATATCATCTCCCCAGTATTACCTGGTAAATATATTTAATGTTTTAATGGGGACCTTTCATGAACATTTTTATATTAATAAGGTCAAATATGTCTCTTTCCTTCCCTTTGTGATTAATTTTTTATTTTAAAAGTATTTCTCTCCACTGAACATATGAAGATATTCTCTTGTATTTTATTCAAACATTTTTAGTGTTTTGCCTTTCAGTTATAATACAGTTGTAATTGAGTTTTATGTAGGAGAGAGAAAGGCATTCACTTAAACTATCCACCCCACATAGGGATAACCAATTTCAGAACACAGTTGAAAAGTTTGTCCTTTCCTTTGTTTTTAGCCATATGAACTTTGTTATAAAGCAAGTGTCCATAGAACCATAAGTATGTTTCTGGGCTCTTTCATCTGAGCTTGTGCATATTTGTCTACCCTTGTGCCAATAATATACTGTCTTCATTACTAAAGTTTCATAATAAATATCCTCACCAAGATGACAACATAAGTTGTTTCTGACTTTGCTTCTGTTCACAAGAACAACTAACAGCTATCCAAGAAGAAGACACCACTGAGAATATCCTAGAACACGGTGGCAAGGCTAAAGCACTCCCCATACCACACAGACTAAGACAGACTTCATTAGAAGGAAAGAGAAGGAGCTACACTTTGACACATTGCCTCTCCCCCAGGCCAGTGCAGCCTCATATAGAGAGGTTTCCCCTGAACCTCTGGTTCCTCCACTGAGAAAAGAGAACCAAGGTGGGACTACTAGACCACCCCAACATTGTGAGTTGCTTTGCAAGAGCTCCTACTCTGATCTTGTACCACAGGGATTTGGGGGGAATCTGCAGGACTCAAACACTGGGAATCTGACTGTGATGGAGAAAAGGAACAAGCTTGCAATAACCAGCACATGGATCTTTGCTGACTGAGTTCATACCTGCAATGCCCAAATGGTAATCCTAGCCAATGGCTTTGCTCATCTGCAGAACCAAATTAGGGGCACACTCTTTCTGACCAGAGAACTTTACAGGGTGCAGATGTGCCTGATTTGGAACCTCAGTCAAGGAGTTCTGCCAGCCTTAGAGCCTGTTTACTCACACCCAGGCAATGAACTCAATCACAACCTCACCCACTGTGGAGAGGATATTCCAGCCCTTAACTGACCAGAAGGGCTGCAGTTAACTCCTGGAACCTGTGCCACTCAGCATCATAAGAGGTGAGTGGGCAGACTTGACAGTTGGCAAAGCAAAGCCAATGGGAACTTGGAGTGAGGGTCAATGTGAGTTAGACAACAAAGGGCTTTACCAGCTTTAAGGCTGCTTCTCTCACTAGGCTCATTCAGGACTATTTTATAGTCCTGCTCACACTGAATACAGCCTTCAGCCTGTCTGACCAGGGAAACTAACTAGAGCACACAGGAAGCTGCATAGTTCATTGAACATCCCTAGGTACAGTGGCACTTGAACAGAGACCACAGTGCATGGCTTCTGCATTTGCAGAGCAAAACTGGTGGTCCCACCTGACCAAGGAATTCAGTGCACATTCTGGCCTGATTTTATATAGGCCCAGGGTCCCATCCTGCTGCCTTGCCAGGAAAGGGAAGTTAATTCAGAGCCCCGTCTATTACTGAATATAATACCTAGTCCCAACCATCTAGTAAGACTGAAAAGATAATCCAGGCAACTGTGGATCCCATCCTACAGCCTCACTTGGATAGGTTACCAAGCCAGCAGTCCTATCCAAGTCTTTTCAGCCAGTGGCATGCCCCCTCATCCCCATCTTTCAAGCTAAACAGTTGCTTTGCCCCAAAATAGACGATAATAGCAGGCCCCACCTGCCCAAGGACATTACAAGCAAACACACCCAGAAACCCCAAACTGAGCTGAGGGTGAAGAACTGCCTTTGCCAAAGGAAATGTGTACAGTTTTGAAGAGCAGCCTGATTACTTAAATGCACAGATACCAATGCAAGGAATTAAGGATCACAAAAATATCAGGTATATATGACACCACCAAAGGAAACTAATAAAGCTCCAATAACTCACTCTACAGAAATGGAGATCTATGAACTGTCAGACAAAGAATTCAGAATAATAATTTTAAGAAAGTTTATTGAACTACAAGAAAGCACAGACAGACAACTAAATAAAAATAGGAAAACAATGCATGAACAAAATGAGAAATTCAATAAGGAAATAGCAACCATAAAAATAAATAAAAAGAGAAATACTAGAGTTAGGAAATATAATAACTGTACTCAAGAACTTAACAGAGAGTTTCAAAAGTAGACTCAAAACATGCAGAAGAAGGAATCAATGACCTGGAGGATAGAACATTGGAAATTACCCAGTCAGAGGAGCAAAAAGAATGAAAGAATGAAAAAGAGTGAAGAAAGTCCAAAGAAATTACGGAACACAATAAAAATGAACAATATTTGCACTATGGGAATTCCAGAAAGAGAAGAGAAAGGGACATAAAGAATATTTAAAGCAATAAGGACTGGAAACTTCTTGAATCTGGGGAGAGAAATGGACATCCAGATCCATGAGGCCCAAAGGATCTTGAATAAGTTGAACCTGAATAGGGTTACAACAAGATACATTATACTTAAACTGTCAAAGGTCAAAGACAAAGAATTTTAAGAACAGTAAGAGAAAAGAGAGAAGTTACATACGAGGGAACTCCTATAAGACTGTGGGTGGATTTCTCAATTTAAACTTTTCAGGACAGGAGAGAATAGGTTGACATATTTTAAAATATTGAAGGAAAATAACAGTCAACCAAGAATTCTATACTCAACAAAGCTGAGGGAGTTCATTACCACCTGCCTTACAAGAAATGCTAAAGGTAGTTCTTTGAATGGAAGTAAAAAGAACACAAACTAACAACATAAAACATAAAAAATATATTGTAAATCTCATTGATAATGGTGAATATATAGTCATAGTCGGATTTTGCAATATGGTAATAGTGGTGCATAATTCATTTACAAATCTAGTTTAAGAGTTTAAAAATTAACATAATAAAGGTAACCATAACTACAATAATCTCTTCTACCCAAAGCAAAGTGGCACAGTAAGACCATTCTAAGGAAAACAGGGAAGGTTTGAGGATGAAAAGTAACAGCAAGTCATGTAAAATGAACTGGATAAAAAGAGAAATAACACACATGAATATGTTTAGTTATACTGAAATATGAGGATGTTAGATGTATTTTTCTGCCAATTACATTTAATTATTAAAATAATAAGTACTCTAGGTGTTCCCTGCGATCTCCCTTCCTGCATGCTTTCTGCTTGAAGTTCCCTTGAGTGTCGCTGGAGAACCACCTTTTCAGTTTGGCAAGAGCAGATCCTTCATGTTTGTAGTTGAATCACTGATCCCCAACAAATACATACCCAGAAACTGCAGCACTCGCTCAGTTCCTTTTCCTCAGATATATGAGTTTCAGCTCTGTAGGGACTTTATCCCAGCTTCTAAATTTTAATGATTCCAACTTCTTCCCTTTGTTTCTCACAGCCCTTGGGGTGGAAGTTGCCTTTTGCAGTTGCTACACAATATTTGACACAGGGCGCCCTTCACTATCCTCTTGATAGTGTAATGAAACACAAGCATTATCCATTCATCTATTGACAGCACTTAGGTTGTTTTCATATCTTGGCTATTGTAAATAATACTGCAGTGAACAAGGGAGTGCAGATATCTATTTGATAGCCTGTTTTCATTTCCTCTGGATATATACCCAGAAGTGGAATTGGAGTATCATATGGTAGTTCTCTTTTTAATGTTTTGAGGAACCTACATACTAGTTTACATAGTGGCTGAACAAACAGGGCACAAGGGTTCCCTTTTTTTCCATATCCTTGCCAACACTTGTTATCTCTTGTCTTCTTGATTATAGTCATCCTAACAGGTGTTGTGTGATATCTCCATGTGGTTTTGATTTGCATTTTCCTGATGATTAGTGATGTTGAGCATCAGTTCATGTACCTGCTGGTCATTTGGTTGTCATCTTTGTGAAAATGTTTATTTAATTCCTCTGCCCATTTTTTAATCAAATGTTTTGTTGTTGTTGCTGTTCCTGATTTATATGAGTGCTTTATATATTTTGGATGTTAACCCTTATCTGATATATGATTTGCAAATAACTTCTCCCATTCTACAGTTTGCCTTTTCATTTTGTTAAATGATTATTTTGCTGTGCAAAAGCTTTTTGTTTGATGTAGTCTCACTTGTTGATTTTTGCATTTGTTGCTTGTGCTTTGTGGTATAATATCCAAAATATCATTGCCAAGACCAATATCAAGGAGCTTCCTCCATATGTTTCTTTGTAAGAGTTTCAAGGTATAAGGTTTTATGTTTAAGTCTTAAACATTGCAAGTTAATTTTTGTCAGGGGTATAATATAGGGTCTGATTTCATTTTTCTGTGGTTATCCAATTTTCCCAACACCAGTTGTTGAAGAGACAGTTCTTTCCCCTTGAGTATTCTTGTTTCCCTTATCAAATATTAGTAGACTATATATATGTGGGGATTTAATTCTGAGCTTTCTATTCTGTTCCACTGATCTATGAGCATATATTTATGCCATTACCAAATTGTCTTAATTACTATAGCTTTGTAGTATATTTCAAAATCAGGAAGTGTGATGCCTCTAGCACTGTCCTTCTTTCTCAGAATTGCTTTGGCTATCCAGCGTCTTTGTAATCCCACACAAATTTTAAGGTTGTTTATTCTATTTCTATGGAAAATGCCATTTGAATTTTTATAGGGATTGTGTTGAATTTTAGATGGCTTTGGATAGGATGTCCATTTCAACAATATTAATTCTTCCTATCTATAAACTCAAGATATTCTTCCATTTGTTTTTGTCTTTTTCAATTTTTTTTCATATGAAGTTTTGTAGTTTTCATTGCATAAATCTTTCACTTTCTTGGTTAAATTTATTTCTAAGATTTTATTGTTTTTGATGCCATTGTGAATGAGATAGTTTTCTTTATTTCTGAAAATGTGTGGAACTTAAACAATACACTACTGAACAACTGATGGATTAAAGAAGAAATTTTAAAAATTTAAAGGGAAATTTTAAAAATCTCAAAACAATGAAAATGGAAACACAGTATACTATGGGATGCTGCCAAAGCAGTTCTGAGAGGGATGTTTAAAGAAATAAATGTGCATATTAAGAGAAGAGGAAGATCTCAAATAAACAACCTAATTTATACCTCAAGGAACTCAAAAAAGAACAAACTGAGACCAAAGTTAGGAGAAGGAAGGAAATTTTAAAAATCAGAGTGGAAATAAAGAAATAGAGACCAGAAAAGCAATATAAAAGATCGACAAATCTGAGAGCTGGTTTTTCAAAAAGATAAACAAAATTTACAAACCTTTAGCTACACTAACTTCTTAGAAAAAAAGGAAGATAAATAAATAAATTCAGAAGTGAAAAAGGAGACATTACAACTGATACCACAGAAATATATAGGATCATAAGAGACTACTATGTACATTTTTATGCCAACAAATGGATAACCTATAAGTCAATAAATTCCTAGAAACATACAACTACCAAGACTGAATCAGGAAGAAATAGAAAATCTGAACAGACCAATAATAAGTAAGGAGATAGGATTAGTAATCAAAAACCTCTCAACACAGAAAAAAAACAGGGTTAAATGCCTTTGCTAGTGAATTCTGTGAAACATTTAAAGAAGAATCAATGCCAAGTGTTCTCAAACTCTTCCAAAATGTGAAGAGGAGGTGTCACTTCCAAACTCATTTTAAGAAGCCAGCATCACCCTGATACCAAAATCAGATAAGGACACTACTAAAAAAGAAAACTATAGACCATTTTATCTGATAAATATAGATGCAAAAATTCTCAACAAAATATTAGCAAACTAAATTGGGCAATATCTTAAAAGGATTATAACCATGACCAAGTGGGATTTAACCCTGGGATACAAATCAATAAATATGATACACCACATTAATAGAATGACAAATAAAATGTGTGTGTGTGTATATATATATATATATGCACACACATATATATATAATCATCTCAATAGACACAGAAAAAGCATTTGAAAAAATTCAATATTCTTTCATGATAAAAACCCTCAACAAATTGGGTATAAAAGGAACATACCTCAACATAATAAATGCCATATATCAGCGGTCCCCAACCTTTTTGGTACCATGGACTGGTTTCATGGAAGACAATTTTTTCATGGACCAGGGGTGGGCAGGAATGTTTTCGGGATGATCCAAGTGCATTACTTTTATTGTGCACTTTATTTCTATTATTATTACATTGTAACATGTAATGAAATAATTATACAACTCACCATAATGAAGAATCTATGGGAGCTTTGAGTTTGTTTTTCTGCAACTAAATGGTCCAATCTGGGGGTGATGGGACCACCTCAGCTCCACCTCAGATCATCAGGCATTAGATTCTCATAAGGAGCATGCAACCTAGATCCCTCACACGTGCAGTTCACAGTAGGGTTCAAGCTCCTATGAGAATCTAATGCCACCACTGATCTGACAGGAGGCAGAGCTCAGGCGATGGGGAGCAATGGGGAGTGGCTGTAAATACAGATGAACTTCACTTGCTTGCCCACTGCTCACCTCTTGCAGTGCGGCCCGGTTCCTAACAGGCCACGGACCAGTACCAGTCCATGGCCCAGGGGTTGGTGACCCCTGCCATATATGATAACACATAGCTAGCATCATGCTCAACAGTGGAAGATTAAAACTTTACCTCTTATATCAGGAACAAGACAAGAATGCCCACTCTTACCACTCTTATTCAACATATTACTGGAAATCCCAGCTAGAGCAATTAATTAGTCAAGACAAAAAATAAAGGCATACAAATTGAAAGGAAGTAAAATTATTATTATTTGCAGATGAAATGATCTTATATATAGAAAATCCTAAAGACTCAAACAAAACACTATTGGAACTAATCAATGAATTCAGTAAAGTTGCAGGGTATATAATCAACATATAGAAATTGGTGACATTTCTATACAATAACAAAAAACATCTGACAAATAAATAAAATGATAGTATCTGGAGAAAAGAGCTTTATGTCTTACAGTTTTTACTACTTTTTTCATTTTTGTATGCATTCTACATAAATAATGCATTTGAAAAATCATTTTCATATATTTTGAAACAGTGCATGGGTTTTCTGTATAGAGCATTCACATTTTTCTGAAAATATTTATTCCTAACCTTATTAATAAATCTTACTGTACTCCCTCAGCATTCTTCCTAAATAACTCTTGACATATACAATTAAAGAAAGAACTATAGTTAATTAGATACCAAGGGTTAACTACATATTAAGTAGTAATTTGAGTAGACTGTTCTTGGGTCATTAAATATATTCTGAATCAATATGTATTAGAAGCAATTAAATGTATACTTGATTAATATACAGTATGTCAAATATATATTAGTGAATGTAATTACACATTTTTCTACTCAGACTTAATATTCAGGTTTGTTTCAGGCTACTGTTTTTTAAATTTCCCTGGATGTTTTTCTTTAAAAGTCTCATTGGGTTTTATTATATAGTCAGATTATGGTAAAACTGTAATTGTTTATGAAAATTTACTATCTTATTTGTTCAATACATTTATTTAACAACAATTTATATTCTTACAATTCAACTGAAGTTAAAGTAAACAAACAGAGAGATGCATATATAAGAAAGAAGTCTATTAAATTACTTGAACCAAAGAGACATTATTCTGTATGTGCAGAATTCCACACTGAATGTTTGGTTTAGAGCATAGTACTTTTAAAATATAATAATACAGTTGACCCTTGAAGGACAAAGGTTTGAACTGTGCAGGTCCGCTTATATGTGAATTTTTTTCAGTAAATACATATTACAGTAGTACATGATCTGTAAAGTTACACGTAGATTTTCAACAGCTCAGGGGTCAGTGTCCCTAACCCCCAAGTTGTTCAAGAGTCAACTATATAACACAAAAAGACTAAATTGGAAAACAACAAAATAACATATAGCAAAATTTGCCTGTTGTAAATTTAAATTCATGAAGGGAAATATAAAGATATATAATTTTATATGAATGTGTTTGTGTATATTTGTGTCGATTTCAATATTGTCGTTTAGAGAGATGAGGAAACTGAAGAAACTGAATCTTTTGTTGAATGATCCATATTTTACACAGTTAATAAAAGGCACCCTTATGTTATGTAAACTATTGCTTCTTAGAGAGTATACATTATTTCTTTGAATGGCAAGGTAATTGAAGAAAAGATTTGTCATCTGTGTAAAAAATCCTGTATTAAAGTTATATTGTATTGAATCATTTTCCCCTGATGTTTAAATGGAAAATATCTCTTACAATAAATTTCTTTAGGGAGAATCTAGCTTAGTCTCATACCTGCTAAACTATAAAACTGCTCTCATCTACTGTAAAGAGATAAATCTCTTCCTTGCAGGTTTATTGTGAGGATTAAAAAGATAAGATATTTAGAGAATCTAATACAATATCTGTCTACAGATGGCAATCCCTCAGGAATTTTTTTTTAAATTTATATTGAAATATAGTTGATCTACAATGTTGTGTTAGTTTCAGGGGTACAGCAAATTATTCAGATAGATAGATATAAAGATGTGTATATATATATATATATATATATATACATATACCTATCTAAAAATTAATATATATATATTCCATTATAGGTTATTACAAGATATTGAGTGTAGTTCCCTGTGCTATAGGTAGATCTCTTCCTCTTTCCACTTCACATCAGGGAGAGATAGCCTGCAGACCACAAGATGAGGAAAAGTCATTTCTTCTCATATAGTAAAGGAGTATCATGAACATTTTAGTGCTATTTTGAATGAAAATTTTAATATTGCTTCTTGGCAAAAGATGAATATACCTATGTTCCCATATATGTCATTCCCCTTTGTTTTATTTTACTTTATTTATAGAAAAGATACTAGTAAATACTATGACAGTTTATGGAAAAAGAAACAGTTCTTCAATCCATCCATTGACACAATTGATAGCATTTACTTTCGGATTTATAGACAAAATTAAGTCCTAAATGTTTTTCAGTAAGGATGATTCTAAAGCTAAAAACAAATTAACAACACATTTGCATTATTATAAGTTTGTGAACAATTTTCACAACACATCAAAGCAATGTGTCAAGGGATTTCTTCTTTTCAGATACAGAGAATCTACTACCTCTAAGCTATTATTCCCTAACAGTTCATCAATTTGTCAAGCCATGCTAGAAATGATTGCTTCACAAATGAAACATAAGTTCCCAATAGAATTTCTTGCCCCCATGTCAACCCAGGGCTTTGAAAAGCTTTATTTTTCTTTTCTGTTTTAAGGAGATTCTATACCTTCATTATTAGCACCATTTTATTCCATTCATTTATTCCACTTTTATTATTTTTATTGCATCAGAGAAATGCAAATTAAAACCACAATGTAATATAACTATAGACTTACTATGAAGTCTATAATGAAAAAAAAACCTGACAATACCAAGATTTTAGTGAGGAAGTGGAGAAATTAGAATCCACAATCACTGCTGATGGAAACGTAAAATCATACACAATTGGCCGTTTGGCCACATGGGGTCCACATCCGTGGATCTGGAGTACTATGCTATTTTATATAAGGGATTTGAGCATCCAAAGATTTTGGTATCCATGGGATTCCTGGAACCAATACCCCCTGTGGGCACCAACCGCCAGCTGTAGGCACTTTGAAACAGTTTGGTAGTTTCTTAAAAAGTAAAACCCAAACTTTGCAAATAACCCAACAATTTCACTAATAGGTATTTCCCCAGGGAATTGAAAATTCATATGCACAAGGAAAAAAAAATCCTGAAAAATGTTTTAGTGGCTTTATTCTTTATCCACAAAAGCTGGGAAGAATCAAAAGCTCCTTCCACAGGTAAATAGATAAACAAATTGTGTTAAATATATAAAATGGAATACTAATCAGCAATAAAAAAGAATGGGCTACTATTATCATGCCATATGTGCTATGTGGTACATATATTATAACACAAATTAACCTCAAAAACATTATGTTGAAGTGAAAGATGCCAGACTCAAATTGTAAGACCTAAAATGTTGCTCTGACATCTCTGAGTCTCAGATGGCCCCAAAGACCCATCTGTGAGTTCCTCTGCTCTTGCTAGGTATAACCCTCATCCAATGGGAATGTTCCCTGATCCAGCCTCTTCTTCTATCATCCAGATCAATTGCACTTCACTTAGTTCTCAACCTCATGGGTTTCATGTTCCAACCAGCACATAAAATTATTCAAACTTGTCTTAGTCTGGGTTCCTTGAAAAGTACCACTGAAAGAAAATAAGGAAGGAGCAGAAGTGCTGGGAGAGCCTTCAGACCATGATGGAAGTCTGATCCTAGTTAAGGGAGAGAGGGAAGACAGAAAGGAGGAGAGGAGGTTGCAAAGTTAGGTGGAAACATTTTAAGCTACAGTGCATTTGTTCATCAAGATAATCAGATAGTCCTCAAAGCAGTGTCTTCCAACAAAGGAGTTCCACATCTTGCAGGAAGGAGCCTGTCTTAGTATCCCACCCATACTCAGTCACTGAATGGTAGCAGCCTGTGGGAAATGAAGCACAGTGGTGGATTTTAGAGTGCAACAGGTGAGACCTTCAGTAATCTCCCTTACATTGGAGATCTGAGAGGTACATCCTCAGGGTCACCACAATGCTCCATGTACATTTTTAATGAAGGAGAGCTTTCATTAAGCTAGGTAACCAGGCTGGGTTTCCTATGCAGATTTGAAATATGCCTACTGACACAATAAAATTTTAACTTGAATGAAAAGTTGGCTAGGAATTATATCTACAAGGCCAGAATTTGTTTCACTGAAAGGTTCTTCACTAGCAAAAATAAATGAAATGTCACCGGAATAGGAAGAGCTATACTTGTTTGTATATTTTTTTCTACCCACCCTCTATACTGTGCCCACTGTGTTTGTTGCTAAATCCTCTAGAAAAATAAAAACACATATATTTCTTAAAATCTATGTGAAAGAAGAAAGGGAAAAATATGTGAAAGCTCTGTTCTCTAATTCTAAGTTTTTGTGAATCAGACTTCCTTTTCCAAATATATGCTGGGGGGGTGGTGATATTTAACTTTGTATTTATTTTAAATTATTTGACCCTATATATTTTCCAATTAATAGTTCAGCTATAATAATGCAAATATTTTAGAAAAAATAGCTTGAAAATTAAAGAAAAGCAGATCATTTATCATTTAATTAATGTTCATTGATCTCATTTTTAAAATAATACTGTTAAAATTTATTATTGACAAATTATTCAATCAAATATTTTGCAATGACTAAGAAAAATTACTATTATTAAATTGCCATTATTAAACTCTATTCTATAATTTTATTGAAAAAAAATATATTTATATTTATAGCAGAGACATAATTTTACAAGTATGACATTTGAAAATCTGTACATTTCTATTAGAGAATTAACAATAATTATAGTATACATACACTTTTCAGAGAATCAAGAAGAATTTGAAATATCATATTTTATATTGAATTAGTTACTATCTATTTCAAAACACTATTATCTCTGTGTTCTGAGATAGTCATAAATATGGCTAATGACAGAAAATCAGCAAATCAGGTCAATAAATTACTAGGAGTTAGCATTCTCATTAAAAAAAAAGAATTTCATATTTTATATAGGACTCAGTTTAACTGGTGGAATACAAACATGACTTGAAAACAAAGCCTTTAAATATATATGTGTATATGCATGTGTGTGTGTATTTTATTTTTAATTTTATGAGGGTTAATTGTTAGTTCCTTCCTATGGGAAAATAAAAAGTTGTTTTATTGTTAAAGAGCTCAGCCTGGGTTTAAACTTATCTCCTTCATATGAACTCTGGAAATTCTTGGGAAGTTTACCTAATGTTCACTTTCCTCAAGTATAAATGGAGATTACAATAATAACCAAAATATAGGGTTGTTGTGAGGATTAAATAAGATATTTGTTAAGGAGGCAGGATAGTTCTAAGAACACTGCTAACATTTAGTAAATATTAACTTTCATTATTATTATAAGTCTAATGTAGATTTTTAAAACTCAGAGTATCCTTATATTGTATTATATGTGAATGTAAAAATTATGTATCAATTACATATGAATGTAACAGTCAGATAAGTTAAATTGATAGATTGAAAAATAAATAAAATCATTAGCAGAGCTTAAAAATTTTGGACAGTATACGTATGCTCACCCTGATTCATACCACTTATTGTAATTTTAGACCTTACTTTAGAATGCGTTACAAACTGGTAGACGAATCAATGACATGAAGGCAGTGGTGTAGAGCATTCATTAAGTTCATAACGATTTGCAGCAATGTGTGTAGAAGCAGAATTCATAAGAAGTGTCTAAATCCAATATACTTTCATGTTGACTTCCATTACACAATCATAGATGTCAAATTATTCCCACAGGTAAAAGTTTATTGACTCCAAAGAATCATAAAACTCTTATATTTAACACCACTCCAAAACTTCTGAAATCACATATTTAACCTAGATAGGCTTCTAGGTACCCTCTTTACAGCAATTTCATGAAAATTGACAGTGAGGAAAAATTGCAGCTACTGGATTACTTTTTTAAACAATGCTAAGAACACATTGCCTGAAGGTTCCTTTGTTTCCTTAGCAAAGTTCCAAGAGCAAAGCCTATTAGATTAAAAAAAAAAAAAAAAAAAGCACAGGGGTAGAAAACAAGGAAAAACCAACACCAGAAAGATAAACCAGCAAGGCATGAAAGAAAATTTAAAATCTTTTAAAAAGCCCTTTTAGTCTTTTGTGGTGTAAAGAGAAATATGACAAAACCACCTAACTTCCAGAAGATGTTTTGTATATTTGCACTGAGTTGTGCAAATTGAGTTAATGTCATATTTAATTTAATGAATTAATTCTGGAGAAAGATATACAATTAATATTTTTTCAAGAGAATTTTTATGTCTAAACATTTAATTCTTGTGTCTAGGACAATTTTAAATACATGACTAAATATTTTATGAAAATCTTTAGCAGAACAATTTGGATCATTATTAGTATGAGACCTAATTTTATTAATATCTTACTAAAAAACATTTTACTAATATTTAAATAACATCTTACCAAATAACATATTTAGTAAGATATTATCTTACTAAACAAAACTAGAGAATTATTTTCTTCATATTGTATATGCCATTTGAGAAATGCCTTTAGGAAATGAGATACTCCACAAAAGAGAAATTGTCCACATAATGGAATGTTATTTCTGAATGCCTCTTGTTACTCACTAAATATATACACATATACATATGCATATATATAGGAAATATATATGTATTCTTTCTTACGAAAGTTACACATTGAATACAAGTACTTTTCTCTGCCCCCTCTTGAAAAGTCAACTAATAAGACAGTAAATGATTTAATTTTAAAATTGGCATTTTAAAATTCCCAACTGCTAAGAAGAGAGAAAATTGACCCCTCCAAAAAAGAAATGTCAAAATATTAAGAAGTGAAAAGCATGATGGATGGCATTAGCAGAATGTCATATTGAAGTCTAAATGCCAGTAGGAGAGGACACCAGTGAAGACCAAGGTAGTTTACACCACAGAAACATGATAATTCCAGAGAATTATAGATGAAAACAAACAAACCAAAAATCCAGTGGCATAGTCAAAATTTTAAAAGGAATGTTGGACTTCCAGTATCATTTCAGTCATGTAATGATCTTAGAAGTCATCACTAGCCTTACAAGCAGAAGCTGAAGAAACTGAAAATTGAGGTCTTTCTATGGACCCATCAGAGAGCTGAGCTTGTAGGAAAAACCATGACCCTGAAACCTGGGGATACAGGCTTATTCAGAGTTACAGCCAAAGAACGCTTACCTGGAGCAGAATACACTGCAGCTGTAGAGGTGGCAACACTTAAATGGTAATTTTCATTGAAGCTAAGTGTGAACTAATGTGAGAATGAGAAAATTCTGGGAACTCCAGTGTTAGAGAGGCCCCCACATTTTATGAGGTTTACCTCCAGGAACACCACCAGATTATAATGGGGAGGAGACAAAAGGGACGCTTATACTGTTCCAGCCAGAGGGAGGGAAGAATAACATTTGTGCAATTCATCCAGAGCATTTTCCATAACAAAGGTTGATTCTCCAGGGCAAAAGACATTACCAGAGCATTATCTCACAGAGGAAAGGGCATTTCTCTGGCTAAAGTCCCATCTTGCCTTCCTGCTTCACCTATGAGTGGGAGAGGCTAAAAACACTTCTGAGTCTTACAGCTCAGGGTCATGGGCACACTAAAAGATGGACATTTAACGGAAGACTATAGAATGCTTCCCGCCCAACATACCTTCCCATCACACAAAAGGGCTTCATCAAAATAACAGTGGATTAGAGTTGAAAGACTTTGAGGATGCAGACTGTGTTTGAACAAGAGTACAAAGGGAAGCTGAAAGACAAGAGGAGAGGAAAAAACAAAACAAAACAAAAAAACAAGGACATTAGAAGTAGACAATTTAAAGCCCCTCTGGCATCCAAAGCTATAGCATACATAAACTCAGCCCAGCTTTCAGTTATATTAACATAAATCCTCACATTAAAGGCCCACTTACTTCAGTTCCTATTACCTGACACATTATGTCTGACTTTCAACAACAATAAAAAAACTACAAGGCATGCAAAAAAAACAAGAAAATTAAGAGATGAAGCAAGCATTAGAAGCAGACTCAGATATGGCACAGATTTTGAGATTATCAAACAGGAACTTTAAATAAATATGATTAATATGTTAAGGAGTCCAATAGAAAAATGTAGGCAACATGCAAAGAATGCATGGGTAATGAAAGCAGAGAGAGGAAATCACTTAGGAAAAAATCAAAAGAAAATGTTAAATATTTAAAAAGCTTTATAACAAGAATGAATAATACCTTTGATAGGTTCATTGGTAGACTGGAGCTAGCTGAGGAAAGAATCAATGAGTTGAAGATACTTCAATAGAAACATCACAAATTGAAATATAAAGATAAAAATGAATAAAAAGCTATAATATAAACTTACTTAGAATACCACAAGAAGAAAAAAGAGGAAATGGAGCATAAGAAATAGTAAGTAATAATAGCCAAGAAGTTTCCAAAATTAATGACACCAAGTTACAGATTCAAGATCTCAGAGAAACCAAGCAGGAAAATACAAAACAAAACAAATTACAAAGAAAAAAAAAACTACTCCTAGACATTTTGTGTCAAACTGCTGAAGAAGATAAAGTAAAGATCTATAAAAGAAGCTAGAGGAAGTAAAACACTTTATTTACAAAGGAAAAGTATAAGGTTTACAGTGAACTGTTCATCAGAAACCGTATAAGCAGGAAGAAAACATAGCAAAATATTTAGTGTATAGAAAGAAAGAAACACACACCTAGAATTGTATATCTATGAAAATTGCCCTGTAAAAGTAAGGGAGAAATAAATACTTTCTCAGACAGACAACAACTGAGATAATTCATTAACAGCAGAATTACATTGCAAGATATTTTAAAATAAGATTTTCAGGGGAAAACTAAAATGACACAGATCAAATACTAGTATCTACATAAAGAAAGGAATATCATTAAAGAAGGAATAAATGAAAGTAAAATAAAATTTGGATTTTTCTTTTCTTAATTAATCTAAAAGACAGTTTTATTTAAGTAATATTTGTAAAAATCTATTAGCATACTATAGATATAGGTTAATGATATAAATCAGAGCAAGGCTAAAAAGGGGTGGGAGGGAGGAATTATACTCTACTATAAGTTACCTACACTACGAATGAAGCAGCATAGTGTTATTTGAAGGTAGATATGGGTATATATTTCAGTCTCTAAGATAGCATCTAAACCAACTAAAAATAGAAGTCTAATTTATATGCAAAAAGAGGGAATAAAATGGAATCATGTACAATGTTCAATTAAAACCAGAGAACACAGAAAAAGAGGGAAAAGAAACAAATAATAAGTGCAATGAGTAGAAAGTAATTACAAACATAGTAGATATTAACCCAACTAAGACTATAATCACCTTATATATGAATGGTCAAATACATCAATTAAAAGGTGGAGATATTCAGAATTAATAAAAAAAAATAAGACCCAACTATAATTTGTCTACAAGAAACCCACTTTAAATATAAAGATTCACAAACAGCTATACGTTAAGAACTGAGCATCAAAATACATTAAGACACTGCAAGGTCTATGGCCATACCACCCTGAATGCGCCTGATCTTGCCTGATCTTGGAAGCTAATCAGGGTCGGGCCTGGTTAGTACTTGGAGTCAGGTCTGGTTAGTACTTGGATGGGAGACACTGCAAGAACTGCAAATAGAAATATACAAACCACTATTACAGTTGAAGACTTTCACCCTCTTTCAGTGATTAATTGATTAAGGAAAAAATATCTACAGGGATAAATTTGACCTGAAGAGCATATCAGTGAACTTGATTTAATTTGATATTACAGAATATTTCATCCTAAAACAGCACAATACAGATCTTCCTAAAGCTCACATGGAATATTCATCAAAAAAGACCAAATTTTGAGCTATAAAACACCTTAAAAAGTTTAAAAAATAGAAATCATACGAAGTATATTCTCAAAACACAATGGAATTAAACTAAAGATTAACAATAGAAAGATGGACAAAAAATGCCCAAGGCCCCAAATATTTGGAGATTAAATAACACATTTTTAAAAACACATGGATAAAAAAAGAAGCCTCAAGATAAATTTTTAAAAATATTTTGAACCAAATGAAAGTGAAAATACAACTTAGCAATATATTGGGGATGCAGTAAAAGTTGTGCTTATAGGGAAATTTATAACATTAAATGCATATATTAGGAAAGAAGAAAGATAGAATGTCAATAATATAAGCTTCCACCAAAGAACTCTAGAGAAAGAAAAGCCATTTAAGCCTAGATGAATTGATAAACAAACTATGGCATATTCATACAAGTGAATATTATTCAATGATAGAAAGAAAAGAGCTTTTAAGTTATGAAAAGATGTAGAAGAGCCTTAAATGCATAGTGCTAAGTCAAAGAAGCCAATCTGAAAAGGCTACATACTGTAGGATTCCAACAGTATGACATTTGGGAATGATCAACACCATAGAGGTAGTCAAAAGTGGTTGCCAGGAGTTCATGGGGATAGAGAGATGAATAGGTGGAGCCCAAGGGATTTTTAGGGTAATAAAGATATTTTACATGATACTGTAATGGTGGATAGATGTTACTATATATTTGTAAAAATTCATAAACTGTGCAATAAAGAGTGAACCCTAATGTAAACTATGAGCTTTAGTTAATAAACTGTATAAATATTGGCTCATCGGGTGTAACAACTGTATCAGTTATTACAATTGTTACATCAATTGTATGACCAACAATTTTTATAATTTTTACAGTAGTCATAACAAATATATCACTATATTAATAACATTAATAAGGAAAGTGTGGGGGGCATGGAAACTGTGCTTCCACTCAATATTTCCACTCAATATTTCTATAAATGTAAAACTGCTCTAAAAATAAAGTATATTTTTAGTCTTAAAAAAAGCGAAGTGTTGGAGAATTTCTGTATTAAACAAAGGAAAAACTATGGCCTTACGCTTGAGAGCATATGCCATTTGTGTAAATATTTCAGATGGCCGGAAAAATGAGCCAGCTTCAAAAGAAGGTCCAGAATCTGACTCTTCAGATTGTTAAGAATAAAGGAGAATTTGGCATATGTCATTAAAAGATTCTTGGATCAACTGAAAAAATAGTATTTAATTACTATGACTGCAAGTATTGAAATTAAGAAGGACAAAATTTCAGGTTCACATTGAATTATAGGGTGATCCTTCTTAGTATCTATTTTGTAATGTGATTTATTACTTAGTATATAAATGAGATAATTGTATGAGTTGACATAATCATGAAAAAATTGTATTGGATCTTATGCATATTTGTAACATGAATTTCTAACTTCCTACTAATGTCTTCTACTATCATTAATATCATTGTGCTATAACTTTTACTTTTTAAAGCGTTGTTCCATTATGGAAAATTGTTCATAGCAAGAAGACAAAAGTATAATGTACTGAGCTAGATTTTACCAAGGGACTACCTGAACTCTAAAGTGTCCTGAATTTATGTTAAAATGGTGATGAATTTCATGGATGAACTTTCTCAGAAGCCAGAGAAACTTACACTGATATCCCACAAGGCAAAACAAAAAACAAAACAAACAAACAAACAAAACACTCACCTAGTTGTCTTTTTTGAATTAGTGTAGAACATTGTAGAGTAAACTCTCCAGGGCTGCTGATGTTTGGAAACACAGAGACCAGTATATGTACAGTATATTCAAGTGGAGGAAAAGTACTATGGCTTCATAAGTAAAGAAAATCATGTTTAACTCTGTGTTTAGAACTACAGGATAGAATGATAATATTATCAAAATTTGCAATACGTATGAATGGGAATAGATTCTGATTTTTTGAGCCAAAGAACATGTAATATTATTAATTTGCATATTTACAGGCCCTTAATAAATATTTTAGATATAAATCTGAGTTTCTGAGTTTTCAAACTAAAATTTGCATTCACAGTAAATATGTAAAAACAAGCAATAGCTTCCTGAACCAAAGTGACTGGTATATTAACAAGCCCAAAGAAAATGATGTAATCAAAACACTTTATTTTTATTTCCTTGTTTAACTTTAAAATGTGTTCAAAAGTGGTAGTTCCTATAACTCAATAAAAACTTGAAAACTATCCATGACTTCTCTGCTTAAACTTAAATATTAGGCAAAATAACGAACACATTAACTTCAAAACTGCAGCTATAAGTTCAATCTCTAAGTACACAAGCTCACCTGTATGTGTGTGTGTGTGTGTGTGTGTGTGTGTGTGTGTGTGTGTGTTTGTGTATGATCTCTTCATTCCCAGCTGGGGCATATGCAATCTGGCTGCTTGCTCTGGATGAGGCTAGTCCTTTATATTTCTTTTCCCCACTTGGAAATTCTCCTCCCCTTAGTTACTAATTGAAGTTGCTGGATCTTCTGAGATGGACCCTGGGCAAATAATGATCAGAGAAAGAATGCAGAGGCTTACACATAGGGTGTACTTGTCACCTAAGTTGGTGGATGCACTGACTTTCTCATGTGGATAACTTCTACTGGGACCCTCTACTTGAAACTCATGTGATCTTTGTGTTGCCACTTCTCTCTCAGCTCTAGAGTCTGACACCTCCATTCCACATACTCTTCATTTGAGCCCTTAACCCTTCCAGTAGGTCCTTTTAGGCAAGACTTGAAACAACACCCAGATAACTTTCTCTCAGGTATGGTCCATATTTCATCCTTGAGAAACACTGTCTTTTTTCTTACTTATCACTCAGAAGGGAGTATAGCTACTTTATAGGTATAGTAACTCAGTTTTGTCTCTGCTGCCCTCCAAATTCCCTGAGATGGAAGTCAGATACCAGGTCACTGTATCCCTGAGATACAGGAAACACATACCAAATTATCTCAGTGGTGTCACTTAGGCTTGAGGAAAGGGGTTAAATACTTGCCATCTTGGCCCTCCTGGGATTAAGGAGCTAGGACTCATACCACAGCTTTGTCATAAGAAGTAAACTAGCAAAATTTCTCTCTTTTCTCCAGTTTATGACTCTTTGAAATCCTGGATATTGATGAGAGACTGATGAGTTGTGAAACAACTTCTTGTCAACGTATTTCCATCTTGTAAATAACTTGAGAAAATTTTACTCTATTTTATTATGATGCTTCAGGTGAAACTGTCAATTTACTATTTTGTCTACACATTTTGTTGCCTGTTCCAGGCATATCTTATGTTCAGTATCTCATTATGTCTCACAATTACATGGGAAATGTTTTCTAATTATTCTCATTCTATAACTGAGGGAATAAAATTGAGGATTAGAAAGATCAAGTAGCTTGCCTTTAAGACAACAGCAGTAAGTGGTAGAGAGTGTTCGATGAATAGTGTTTGCACATTTCAAGAGCCTGTGTGCTCTTATCTGCTGTTTATGCCAGATACTCACAAAGTCAGAAGATATGTATACCTGTACGGTTGAAATTATGAGTAGTCACAACAAAGTGTTGCTGTTTTTGTTTTAATGGGACAAACAAAGGTGTGCATGATAAGTTCTGAACTATGAAAAGAAGGATATGCTACTCCTCTCTGTCCTCTACCCGTTGCCCCAAGAGGCAGAATGTTACCATAGACAAGTAGTTAAATGCAACACATAACTGATTATCCATCTTCCCTGAAACATAAATATTTATGTTAATTTGAATACAGATTTTAAAGGAACCGAATACTCATTTAAATGTGCACTATACTGTTTCCCTAAAGCCTTCAGGTGACTGAGGATTTTATGTTTTCAGATGTGAATTCAGAGTGTTTGCTGTGAAATATCTAAGTGGAACAAGGCAGGGGGTTGGTAACAACTGTAGTAATTCTTCATTGAAATACAGGTAGGTTTAAAACTGGAGTGATAATTACCACAAATCTGGATTCTTTAAGCAATAGTCACATTCCTGATAATTGTCAAAGAGTATGAACTTAAATTCACTACAGGCTGAGTTGTTCACAAGAAACAGTTAAAATCCATGCATAAAAGTTATGTAGTTTATCCACCCGGCAAGACAAGCAAAATTTATGCCATAATTAGAGCATATTTTCAAAGGGCCATGGCTGGAAAATGATTTGGTTATACATGTTTAATTCAGCTTTTATAAACTTAATTTTAGTGAGATGCTATCAGCCTATATTGACTAACATCATAAAAATAAATAAACCAATGCATTGTTTATTAATAGAGTTAATCATAATCCTCTTCATAATGTTATCTTTTAAAGGATACAAATGTTTTCCTTGTCCTTAGAATCAGAATATAGCAGGCTTTTATCTTAAAAGTTGAATTTCTTATAGACATATATTTAACCTGTTGATTAGAAACATTTTTTGGCAGGTGATCAGAATCTTGAAGATACATTTTTTATTTTATAGTTTGCAAATAGATTAAGTTAATGTTATGAAACTGAAGATGTGCCTTACAGTCCCTACTCCATGTTTTACTTTGCCTTGTCTTTTTTGTTTTTTTTCCCCATATATTTATGATGTAGGCTATCTTGCTATAGATAGATAGAGAGATAGATAGATTTTTTTAATGGAAGAAACACAGGTATATATGGTATAAGATCTGAACTAGGAAAAGAAAGATATGTTAATCTCCTCTCTCCTCTGTACCAAAAGGCAGAATGCCACCATATACAATTAGCTAAATGCATCTAAGGCTTTACTTTAGATGACTGAGGATTTTGGTTTTTACAATTTCAGATGTGAATTCTGAGTTTCTATTGTGAAATATCTAAATGAAATATATCCTTTTAAATAATTCCTTTGATTATGGCTTGCTTGAACAAACTTAGAGTTATAGTATATGACCTCGTGAGAAAGTTTTGTTGGTTGCAATTATTCCAAATGTTAGATCACATAAGGGTGGTATAGAGACAAACACAAGCACCTCAGGAAAGAAGCAGAAACTATAGAACATCTGTTCTATAGCTGGTCACTTGAACAGCATACTTTTCATAACACAGTAGAGGAAATTAAACAGAAAGTTATTCAGGGAATATTCCAAACATATTAAATTTTTCAATGATTAACTAACTAAATATTTTTAATTAAAACCTTTGACTCTTTAGTTATGCTTTTATATCTCACGTTAACCTATTTATATTATATATTTAGAAAAAAGTATTTAGTCATATTTCAAACAACATATTTCAGGGAACTACACAGCAATGTCAGATATTCATAAACCAAAAGCAAATGCCATTTTGTAATTTGGAGTGGATCTTCTCTAAGGTTATTTAGACTTAAGAGACAGAATACACATAAGGACACCTACTCTGTTACAGGATTTTTCTTGAGCCCATTTGCTTTTTTGCTATCATCATTAGAATGTGCTTAATAATTGCATAAATGAAAGGTTTCTTTCAGAGTCTAAACTGCTTTTATTATGGAGATTACAAAGTAGGATGGATAGATGAGCTCTATTAGAGCAATCTGTGAAGGAGGATGGATGGATGGATTCATCTATAGTACTCTTCAAGGGGACATAGTAAAATAGTAAAGGACAAGTAATGATCATTTCCATTTCCATGATTATGTAAATGCTCCCCAGGAGAACGTTTATTATGAATACTGTCATTGAAATCACCTTTTCCTGTGTTGACTGGAGCTAAATGCCTTGGAAGACCTGACTACTAAGCACTTTATAAGATGTAGCATGTGATGCTACCCACAGCACTGCCAAAGAAATGCCACTGTAAAATTCTTTTGTTGTAAGCAGTATTTTAAAGCAAATATTCAAACATCTCTTTAAGGTGTACTGAGCTCTTCCAGCATCATAAGTAACAATGAGTCTTACAACAAATCCAAACATTATTGTTCTTTGAATCATGTTAATGGTTATTTAAAGTATTACTCAGCATGAGTTTATTTCAGCCAATGATACAAACAGGTTTACAGAAGCATTTGTGTCATATACACATAGGAAACACAAGGAAATACATTTCTATTTCAACAACACTTTATGTAATTTTAGGTGACATGATTTTGATTTATGCAATCATATTCTTCTTTCTTGGGAGTGGTTGTCTGTATTTCAAAAGAATTATCCTAATGTAAGAATATATATTAGATCTAAAGAATACATCCAATTTTATAAATACTAATTTTATGACAATTCAGTTTCCCAATTTTGTATGAAATACTTTGGATATCAAATAATTGAGCGAACACTATTATAAAACATTCTGCTCACTTAACCATTTAAAATAAATGGTAAAAACCAGAAGTGGCATGAGAGTCTGAAACCCTTTATATTTAGTCAACCAGTCTAATTATGTATCTACTCTGTTCCAAGCACCATGGAAGAACTGTGAAGAAAACAAACCAAAAGTAGAGAATATAGGCACTTTTTTCAATAAGGTTACACTCTTTGGTGACAGAAAATATTTTGTAAAGTATTTAGAAAGCAGTTCTAAAAGAATAAGTAGACAAGAATGAGAGTGTCACATGAAATTATATACAGAAGTAGAGATAGAATTAAAGAAAGATATTTGTATGCTTTGTGAGTCAATGCGTGTTTCTAACCTGGTTAGTGTATTGATGGAGAAAAATGGAGAGGCACATTCCACATTAGGAGTAAGGAAGCAACAAGTGTTTTAGAGCTTGCAGGGTGGTCTTACCTGTGTGAAAACAGTGAGTAAGGTGGTCTGATGAAAACAGAAGTGGTGGATAGGTCATTTAATGGAAGGAGGTACAACAACAAAATGCACAGTGGAAGGTTGATAGAATCCTTTTATCAGTTATTCTGCTCAAAAGCATAATAGACCTAACTACCAACATTTACATAACCTTTATTATATGCCACACTTTTCTATGATTTTGCAAACATCAACTTGCTTAATTCTCACAAAATGCCTATGAGGTAGATTTTATTATTTTTTCCACCATAAAGATGAGGTAACTTGCTTAACACCAAAACGCTACTGAATAGGGGGATTTGAATTTAAAACCAGGCAATCTCACTGCCAGACTGTGCTTTTAGGCATTATTGCTATGCTACTTCTCTTCAATGGGACCATTTTAAAAAATAATGTTTGATCAAGTCATTGCTATGCACCATGTACCATCACTAAGTTTAATCAAAAATTATCAGCCCAATAATGTGTGAAAATTGTCTTCAGTCTTTCATACATAGGCAGCCTGAGATTACATGTTCTGCTGAATGCTGATCATAGAATAAAGTAATAAGAAATATTTATGGTCACCTCTAATTACTGTTAAATATGTATTGTTCCAAAATTATATTATCCTCATTCTTCCTGTTCTGGCCTTTCTTTTTCCCTTTTTTTATTAATTAACACAGCAAATGTTTGATAAGCACCTGTGTCCCAAGTACTATGTAAGACACAAAGAAATGCTAAATAAGTTTAGTTGCCACAGTATAGAAGATCATAATCTAGGTTCCTAACATCCTCTTCCCATTCTATCTGGCACTGGTGTACTCTCTGTGTCCTCTCATTATGCTTTTAAATCAGCTTTTCAGAAAGAAATTGAAACAGATTAACCTGAGAAATCCTGACATTTTAGGTGATGACTTCTGACAGTTATTTGCTTTCTAATGTTGATCAGATTTTTAAGATACATGGTAAAGTTTTAGGATTGATATTCACCCTAATTTGTAACACACATACACCAGTTGTCTATGTGTTTCTTCTCTGATTTTTTTTATCCCTTTTATCTTCAGTTATAAACACTACATCCTCACATTTCCTAATCAACAGTTGTGTAATAAGCATACCCTTTTAGTCCAATCAGGATGCTATAACAAAATACCAGAGACTATGTGGCTTATAAACAACAAACATTTATTTCTCAGATTCTTTTTCTGCATCAACTGATATGCTCATATGATTTTTTATCTCTAGCTTGTTGATATGGTGAAACACATTAATTTTCAAATGTTAAATGAGTCATACATTCTTGGAATAAATCTAACTTGGTAATGGTATATAATTATTTTTATATATTTCAGGATTTGGTTTACCAATTTTTAAAAAAGTATTTTTCATGTAAGATAACAAGAGATATTGGTCTGTAGTTTTCTTCCTTGCTTCCTTCCTTGCTTCCTTCCTTCCTTCCTTCCTTCTTTCCTTTCTTTTTTATAGTGTATTTGTCTGGTTTTTGTATTCACGTGTTCCTCCAGGTTGTATTTCCCTCTGTGGAGTATGTTGGGCTACTGGAGCTCTTATCACCCTCAGATAGGGAGCTATCTGGGGATATTATGTCCTCAGTTGTTTGTGCAAATGACACTCTGAATGTGAGCCCCACACTTCTGACACACAGCAGAGTTTCTCCAAGCACACCACCAGGAAAACAATCAGACAGCTGCTTCCCCTCTGCTGTCCCTGTCTTCATTTCTGGTGTAGGCATACATGCCTTGGAAAAAATGGTACACAACTTGTCATTAACTATGGCAGAGATGGCTAATGTTACCACCGAAGTTATTCAGGACCAGTAAGACTCACTGAGCTCATTAGCCAAGTTGGTGATAGACAAACAAATAACCCTTGGTAATCTGCTGGCAGAACAGAGTGCTATTTGTGTTATTGCCAACACCTCTTGTTGTATATACAGTTGACTTTGAAACAAGGTGGAGGTTAGTGTGCTGTCCCTCCAAACAGTTAAAAATCTTCCTGTTTGGCCCTCCTATACAGTACTCAGCTCCTGTGTATCTGTGGTTCCTCTGTGATTCCTCTGTATTTCAAACGTGTTGTTCAAGGGTCAAATATGTATCAATAACTCGGAGAAAATCCATGCTCAGGTGGATGGATGGTTGTCAGCAGTACGCACACAGTCCCTCCTACGCTCATTCTTTGACCTGTTTAGTGAGCTCAACCATGGCACTTGGGGTTCCTGATTGAGGTTCCTGACCATCTTCTAGGGAGGACTCATCATTCTCCTGGGTCTGTCTCTTCTAGTGACCCTGGCAAAGTGTTCTCTCAAAATGATAGAGAGGTTCTGTGAGCAAACCAGCTGCAGACAGTTATTCAGGGGCTCCACTGGACTTGACTTCACCTCCAAATGCAAGATGGGCAATGATCCTGCCGGATTTTGTATGCTTTATCTGCTATTTCAGCAGCTAAGTGAGGGGCAAGTGGTAGGCTGTTGGGAAATGTAGTCTCATGCACCTGGTCTTTTGACTTGAATTGCTGTGTAAGAATGAGCCCTGGGCTTGGAATACTCCCTTTGCAAGAGATAAAGGGCCCACACAGGCTGTGCCAGGCTTATCAAATACCTATCCCTGTTCCAGGTACAATGAGTGCTCTTTTGTCTCTGCTTAAAACTTGTGTATCATATGGTACCTGGCCAACCCCACTGTGATATCTGTCCTTGGTGGGGAGGGGACAGGTTTCCATCCACTGCAGCACAAGACAGTTTCTAGCAGGAGAGACTCTGGCCATGAAGGACCAAGTTGCACTTACTGAAGCTGATCTGGCTCTGGCTCTTCTAAGTGTTGTTCTATCCAATGTTTGACTGTGGTGTGTGTGTGTCTGTGTGTATATGTGTGTGTTTGTGTGTTTGGTGATCCAGATACCGAGATGAAATGGCCAGAATGTTGTTTAGAGTCCTCCCTGAGTTTTGGTAATCAGTGCAGAGTACTGGGATTAATAAGTGGTGCACAGTACTCTGCTCTACAATAACTTATATAGTTGTCTCTCTCTCCATCTAGAATGTAAGTCTCATTAGAGCAAGGACCAGATCATTTTTAAGTGATAGTAACCATATTTTCAACTTACTTGATTATGACTGTAAAAGGCTTAGCATAGAGTAAGCTCTCAAATTATTTTCATTTAATAAAAAAAAATTGTTCTTTTCTAAAAATCTACATTAAAGTCTACTCTTAGTTTCTCTTTTGTTTTTCAGACAAATATTTGAACCTAACTGAAAAATAAGTGAAAAATATCCTCTCACCCTTATTCATTAGAATGAATTATTTAACATAATTTAGAGTTACATTTAAGTTCTCTGTTTTAGTTAGTACAATTTGGTCTCTGTTTTACTATCATTATTATTTTAAACTGTATCAGTTTTCAATCATTATGCATATTTATATCTCTATCATAATTTCTAATTTAGAAACTATATTTAACCTCAATCTTTGTTTTATTTTTAGTATTTTCTCTTGTTTTTATTCTGGTTGTATATTTTCATAGCAGCATCCTACTGTGAAACTATGTGAAATTACCCTAAAGTGTTTTCCCTGTATATGAGTAGGGTTTTATGCTTTGGAGTTCTTTCTTTTTAAACTTCATTTTTTCACAGAATCCATGATTATTGTCTCTTCATTCAGTTTTCTAGAAAGAGTGTTTTTTAACATTGTTGTTAAGAAATGACTTAAAGATAAACAGAAGTTGATTTGACATTTCTCATATGGTTTATGCCCATCCACAACTTTTAGAGAGGTTATCAAGAAAGGTAGGACAAATGATTCAAAGGTCTGGTAATCTATACAACATTATTTAGGAATCAGATATGTATCAGATATGTATATGAGTAATTGCCTATAAACTGACATCAAGAAATCCTAGACAAAGGAACCCGGCGATAAATTGTTCTCTTTAGGTTATTGTTATTCATATCAGAAAAATACTTCAGGCTTTGGTGGGGCTAATGGTGGACTCTGGGAGGGCTCACGCCAAGGGATATTTCCCAGAATTTCTGCTGTCGGTGTCCTTGTCCCCGTGGTGAGTGAGAGCCACCCCCTGCCTCGGCAGAAGGCCCTCGAAAACTAGCAGCCAAGTGGCTGACAGGGTCTTGGTGCTCAGGTCAGGTGTCAGGCCTGAGACACTGAGGTGGGAGAGCTGAGTTCAGGACATTGGTCCACCAGAGAATTCCCAGCCCTGCATAATACCAAATGGCAAAAGCTCACACAGAGATTTCCATCTCAATGCTAAGACCCAGATTCACTCAACAAACAGCAAGCTACAGTGCTGGACACCTTATGCCAAACAACTAACAAGACAGGAGCACAACCCTACCCATTAGCACAGAGGCTGCCTAAAATCATAATAATTTCACAGACACCCAAAAACACAGCCCCGGATGCGTTCCTGCCCAAGAGTAAGACAAGATCCAGTCTCATCCAACAGAACACAGGCACCAGTCCCCTCAGCCAGGAAGCCTACACAACACACTGAACCTGCCTTACTGACTGGGGGCAGACACCAAAGAAAATGGGAACTACGAACCTGCAACCTGCAAAAAGGAGACCCGAAACACAGTAAGTTAAGCAAAGTGAGAAGACAGAGAAATACACAGCACATGAAGGAGCAAGGTAAAAGCTCACCATACCAAACAAATGAAGAGGAAATAGGCAGTCTACCCCAAAAAGAATTCAGAGTAATGACAGTAAAGATGATCCAATATCTTGGAAATAGAATGGAGAAAATACAAGAAAGTATTAACAAGGACCTAGAAGAACAAAAGAACAAACAAACAATGATGAAAAACACAATAAATGAAATTAAAAATTCTCTAGAAGGAATCTATAGCAGAATAATGGAGGCAGAGGAACAGATAAGTGACCTGGAAGATAAAATAGTGGAAATAACTACCACAGAGCAGAATAAAGAAAAAATAATGAAAAGAATTGAGGACAGTCTCAGAGACCTCTGGGACATTAAATGCACCAAAATTCGAATTATAGGAGTCCCAGAAGACGAGAAAAAGAAAGGGACTGAGAAAATATTTGAAGAGATTATAATTCAAAACTTCCCTAACATGGGAAAGGAAATAGTCAATCAACTCCAGGAAGCAAAGAGAGTCCCATACAGGATAAATCCAAGTAGAAACACACCAAGACACATATTAATCAAACTGACAAAAATTAAATACAAAGAAAAAATATTAAAAGAAGCAAGGAAAAAACAACAAATAACATACAATGGAATCCCCATAAGGTTAACAGGTGATCTGTCAGCAGAAACTCTGCAAGCCAGAAAGGAGTGGCAGGACATATTTAAAGTGATGAAAGAGAAAAACCTACAACCAAGATTACTCTACCCAGCAAGGATCTCATTCAGATTTGATGGAGAAATTAAAACCTTTACAGACAAGCAAAAACTAAGAGAATTCAGCACCACCAAACCAGCTTTACAACTAATGCTAAAGGACTTTTCTAGGCAGAAAACACAAGAGAAGGAAAAGACCTACAATAAAAAGCCCAAAACAATAAAGAACGTGCTAATGCGAACATACATATCAATAACTACCTTAAATGTAAATGGATTAAATGATCCAACCAAAAGACATAGACTGGTTGAATGAATAAAAAAACAAGACCAGTATATATGCTATCTACTACAAGAGACCCACTTCAGACTTAGGGACACATACAGACTGAAAATAAGGGGATGGAAAAAGATATTCCATGCAAATGGAAAGCAAAAGAAAGCTGGTGTAGCAATTCTCATATCAGACAAAGTAGACTTTAAAATACAGATTGTTACAAGAGGCAAAGAAGAACACTACATAAAGATCAATGGATCAATCCAAGAAGAAGATGTAACAATTGTAAATATTTATGCACCCAACACAGGAGCACCTCAATACATAAGGCAAATGCTAACAACCATAAAAGGGGAAATCGACAATAACACAATCATAGTAGGGGACTTTAATAACACTCCACTTTCACCAATGGACAGATCATACAAAATGAAAATAAATAAGGAAACATAAGCTTTAAGTGATACATTAAACAAGATGGACTCAATTGATATTTATAGGACATTCCATCCAAAAACAACAGAATACACATACTTTTTAAATGCTCATGAAACATTCTCCAGGATAGATTATATCTTGGGTTACAAATCAAGCCTTGGTAAATTTAAGACAATTTGAATCATATCAAGTATCTTTTCCAACCACAATGCAATGAGACTAGATATCAATAACAAGAAAAATCTGTAAAAAATACAAACACATGGAGGCTAGACAAACCACTACTAAATAACAAAGAGATCACTGAAGAAATCAAAGAGGACATGAAAAAATACCTAGAAACAAATGACAATGAAAACACAATGACCCAAAACCTATGGGATACAGCAAAATCAGTTCTAAGAGGGAAGTTTATAGCAATACAATCCTAACTCAAGAAACAAGAAAAATCTCAAATAAACAACCTAAACTTACACCTAAAGCAATTAGAGAAAGAACAACAACAACAACAACAAAAACCCCCAAAGTTAGCAGAAGGAAATAAATTATAAAAATCAGATTAGAAATAAATGAAAAAGAAATGAAGGAAATGATAGCAAAGATCAATAAAACTAAAAGCTTGTTCTTTGAGAAGATAAACAAAATTGATAAACCATTAGCTAGACTCATCAAGCAAAAAAGGGAGAAGACTCAGGTCAATAGAATTAGAAATGAAAAAAGGAGGAGTAACAACTGACTGCAGAAATACAAAGGATAATGAGAGAGTACTACAAGCCACTATATGCCAATAAAATAGACAACCTGGAAGAAATGGACAAATTTTGAGTAAAGCACAACCTTCCAAGACTGAACCAGGAAGAAATAGAAAATATAAACAGATGAATCAAAAGCACTGCAATTGAAACGGTGATTAAAAATCTTCCAAGAAACAGAAGCCCAGACCAGATGGCTTTACAGGTGAATTCTATCAAACAGTTAGAGAAGAGCTAAAACCTATCCTTCTCAAACTCTTCCAAAATATAGCAAAGGGAGGAACACTCCCAAACTCACTCTATGAGGCCAACATCACTCTGATACCAAAAGCAGACAAAGATGTCACAAAGAAAGAAAACTACAGGCCAATATCACTGATGAACATAGATGCAAAAATTATCAACAAAATATTAGCAAGCAGAATCCAACAGCACATTAAAAAGATCATACACCATGATCAAGTGGGGTTTATCCCAGGAATGTAAGGATTCTTCAGTATACACAAATCAATCAATGTGGTAAACCATATTAACAAACTGAAGGATAAACTCCATATGATCATCTCAATAGATGCAGAAAAAGCTTTTGACAAAATTCAACACCAATTTATGATAAAATCCCTCCAGAAAGTAGACATAGAGGGAAGTTACCTCAACATAATAAAGGCCATATATGACACAGCCAGCATCGTTCTCAGTGGTGAAAAACAAATCATTTCCACTGAGATCAGGAAGAAGACAAGGATGTCCACTCTCACCACTATTATTCAACATAGTTTTGGAAATTTTAGCCACAGCTATCAGAGAAGAAAAAGAAATAAAAGGAATACAAATAGAAAAAGAAGAAGCAAAATTCTCACTGTTTGCAGATGATATGATACTATACGTAGAGAATCCTAAAGATGCTACCAGAAAACTACTAGATCTAATTGATGAATTTGGTAAAGTAGCAGGATACAAAATTAATGCACAGAAATCTCTTGCATTCCTATACACGAATTATGAAAAATCTGAAAGAGAAATTAAGGAAACACTCCCATTTACCACTGCAACAAAAAGAATAAAATACCTAGGAATAAACCTACCTAAGTAGACAAAAGACCTGTATGCAGAAAACTATAAGACACTGATGAAAGAAATTAAAGATGATACAAACAGATAGAGAGCTATACCATGTTCTTGGATTGGAAGAATCAACATTGTGAAAATGACTATACTACCCAGAGCAATCTACAGATTCAAAGCAATCCCTATCAAACTACCAATGGCATTTTCCACAGAACTAGCACAAAAAATTTCACAACTTGTATGGAAACACAAAAGACCCCAAATAGCCAAAGCAATCTTGAGAAAGAAAAACAGAACTGGAGGAATCAGGCTCCCTGACTTCAGACTATATTAGAAAGCTACAGTAATCAAGACAGTATGGTACTGGCACACAAAAAAAGTAATATAGATCAATGGAACAGAATAGAAAGCCCAGAGATAAATCCACGCACATATGGTGAACTTATCTTTGATAAGGGAGGCAAGAATATACAATGGGGAAAAGATAGCCTCTTCAATAACTGGTGTTGGGAAAACTGAACAGTTACATGTAAAAAAATGAAATTAGAACACTCCCTAACACCATAAATAAAAATAAAGTCAAAATAGATTAAAGCCGTAAATGTAAGGCCAAACACTATAAAACTCTTAGAGGAAAACATAGACAGAACACTCTATGACATAAATCACAGCAAGATCCGTTTGGACTCACATCCTAGTGAAATGGAAATAGAAACAAAAATAAACAAATAGGACCTAATGAAACTTAAAAGCCTTGCACATTGAAGGAAAACATAAACAAGACGAAAAGACAACCCTCAGCATAGGAGAAAATATTTGCAAATGAAGCAACTGACAAAGGATTAATCTCCAAAATTTAAAAGCAGCTCAATATCTAAAAAACAAACAACCCAATCCAAAAATGGGCAGAAGACCTAAATAGACATTTCTCCAAAGAAGATATACAGATTGCCAACAAACTCATGAAAGGATGCTCAACATCACTAATCATTAGACAAAGGCAAATCAAGACTAATATGAGGTATCACCTCACACCAGCCAGAATGGCCATCATCAAAAAATCTAGAAACAATAAATGCTGGAGAGGGCATGGAGAAAAGGGAACCCTCTTGCACTGTTGGTGAAATGTAAATTGATACAGCGACTATGGAGAACAGTATGGGGGTTCCTTAAAAAACTAAAAACAGAGCTACCATATGACCCAGCAATGCCACTACTGGGCATATACCTTGAGAAAACCATAATTCAAAAAGGGTCATGTACCACAATGTTCATTGCTGCTCTATTTACACTTGCCAGGACATGGAAGCAACCTAGGTGTCCATCGACAGGTGAGTGGATAAAGAAGATATGGCACATATATACAATGGAATATAACTCAGCCATAAAAAGAAACGAAATTGAGTTTTTTGTAGTGAGATGGATGGACCTAGAGTTTGTCATACAGAGTGAAGTAAGTCAGGAAGAGAAAAACAAATACCTTATGCTAACACATTTTTATGGAATCTAAAAAATAGAAGGTGGTTCTGAAGAACCTAAGGGCAGGACAGGAGTAAAGACGCAGACATAGAGAAAGGACTTGAGGACACGGGGAGGGGGAAGGGTAAGCTGGGACGAAGTGAGAGGGTGACATTAACATATATACACTACCAAATGTAAAATAGACAGCTAGTGGAAAGCAGCTGCATAGCACAGGGAGATCAGCTCGGTGCTTTGTGACCACCAAGAGGGGTGGGATAGGGAGGGTGGGAGGGAGGGAGATGCAAGAGGGAAGAGATATGGGGACATATGTATATGTATAACTGATTCACTTTGTTATAAAGCAGAAACTAACACACTATTGTAAAGCAATTATACTCCAATAAATATGTTAAAAAAAAAAGAAAGAAAAATTCTTCAGGGTTTTTCCACGCAATGTGTAAACCATTGCAGAAACCTTAAAAATTCTAAATGTTTAACTTCATAATTTGTTCTTCAAACAGTGCTTTCTAACAGAACTAAAAATTTTATAGCTATGATATTTCAATCTTCCAGAAGTTTATAATCTTTCGAGATGATATTTTTTCTCAAAATTTTGTTTCTGGCAGCTTTACTTGTTTTGTGCATATGTATGTGTGCGTGCGTGTGTGTGTGTGTGTGTGTGTGTGTGTGTGTGTGTGAGGTGGAATATCTCAAACAGGAATTTTTAATTTTCTATTTTTCTACAATAATCATTCTATTGTTAATTCTTACTCTGATATATTTTAAGACTTAAAAAAGTATAACCACACTTTTAATAGAAATACATCATATCAATTTTGTTTCTAAACCTGAGAAAAATTTTACTCAAGAAATTATTACAAAATATGACAGAAATCTATCTTCATCTTCTATCTAAATATAAGAAAATCTCTAATTTGCCTAATTTTCTTCTTTACTTTTTCATCCTTGTCTTCCTTTCTCTATCTCATCATGAATTTGAAAGCATTTAAAACTTCTAGATAATATTGTAGGTCACCTAATATTTAGGGACAAATTATACTGTAATATAGTATTAAAAACTCTTGACTTTTCTTTCCTATTTATTTCCCATCTATTTCTTGGAATAGAAACAGACAAATGTCACACATTTTGCTTTTTTAGATCTCAAATTGCATAAGCTGTTTCTCAAGAAATGATAAAATAATATTATAATAATTCATAATTTGATGTAAGGGCAAGCTATAATTTTGTATTATTAACCTACACAACAAAATTTTGAAGATCAGTATAGAGCAGCTCTCTTCATTTTAATTGAAATAGTATATTTCAATGTGAATTACAAAATATAGGTAACCATATCTTTGATAATTTTATTTTACTGCTATAAATACTAAATTTGTCTATTTCAATCTTTTGAATTTTAAACTGGAGTCATTTCCCCTAATTACAGATTGCCACTAATTTCAAAGATAATTTCCCAGGATAATGTGAAGTCTTCTACACCAAAAAGATTTATTCTTTCTTACTAAGATGCAACTGTCTTTTTTTATGCTGTAACTGTGTGTGTTTCTTTCAGATTGTTAGGAAGCAAAGTAGATTATGAATCAAAGTACAGCTTTAACCTCTATTAAAATTACGTTTGATCTCTCTGTCCCCTGCTACATGTCTGAATAAGTTAAAATATAGATAGATAGATAGATAGACATAGAGACATATACCATTAGTATGGGCAGACATCTTAAGAGTGGTTTCAAGAACAACTGTTTTCTGGTCTTGGCCAGTTAATATAAATCCAAATGAAAGTTTTGTGAAATGGCAAGTAATAATAAAAATGTTTCCCTCTAGAATATGTCCTCAGTAAGGTCATGACATTCATTAAATTTCCCAAGTCATCATATTACTGTATAGAAGTTACTTCTTATAATCCTTATAACCCCTCTGACCCACATGCATATGTGAACCTAAATGGGTTTTATGCTGAATGTACTCAAGAAATAGGAGCAGCAACTAGTACTGTTTGCCTTTCATTTTTCTTTCTTTTTAATCCGATTTCCTTCTGTGTTTATTACAGTTTTTTAAAACTCTGTATGTGAGTTAATTTGATTAGAAATTAGAGAAATTTCATACAAGTGCTTTAATGAACATATTTTCATGGAATGTCATTTATGGTTCCAAAAAATGATCATGTAAGCTAAGTGTACTACCGCTTTGCAATTTGCAGCTCTTTTTCTTTTTCAGAAAGGGCATTTGATTAATGATTGTTAAAATGTCAAGTGAATGGTTATGCATCTCTAATCCCTACTACATCATGTTCCAACTCTGTAGCTCAGTAATGGACAATGGCCATAATGGTTCCTGTTTTCCATGATTTGCCTAAAGTTTTGCTCAACTTGTTTGGATTCCCAGGAAGAAGTGGGACTAACCATTAAATCCAAGAATCACTTAAAGGTTTCCACCCTTTCATATTAGTATATTATCATTCATTTAGAACCTTCTGTGAATAAGACCAAATACCCACTTTACCAACGCTGGATTTTCAAGTGTTTGCAGATATTTTAATTTTTATGTTAAATTTCTGTAAAAGCCATGTTAAGGTTAAAAGTCTCTCCCTAGAAGGCTCATATTAAAATTAGAATGAGAAAGTTACAGATGAGAAGCAAGTTTACTGCAGAAGTGAGTTTGTTTGTGAATACATATAAATGTAGTTGGTTGAATAACATTCATATTGAAACGTTCAGCAGGCAGGTGGAACAACATAAAAATGTGCAATGATTAGGAATGAAATGGAGCTCAGGTATTTAAAAAATACTTTCCTATTTAACGAAAATTATTTGTGGAGCAAAATTTTATTAAAAATGTATGCATTATGGAAACAATTCACAAAAGTAATATGAATCTATAAGTAGTTTAAGATAAACATGTTAATTCTGAAAAAATATAGTTTTAATTCATAAAAAAAGTTTAACAGAAAAATTAACACAACTTTTCTCATGTTAAAACATACCAAAGGATGTTATAAATTGGGATCTAGAAAATAGGTTTTAGGGAAGTATGGAAAAGAAAGAAATAAAATGGGGAGAACAAAATCCCAAAAGAAGAAGAAAAATATAAAAGAAGTAGAGAAGATGTAAAATGTGTTTAATTAAGGGCTACTAGTTACTATCTCTAATTCATACATTGGTACCAGTGTCAGAAATTTTAAAATTATCCTGAAGTGTAATTTAAAGAACTAAAATACAAAATCAGCAATATCACTTACTGTTACAGTCATTGGGATTTTATGTTTGTGATGAAACAGCCATTTTAGCCAAATGAAATACACTAAAAATTAGCATTACACGTGAAGCAACAAGATATTTCTAATCTATACACATGCTTTAGCTAATTTCCTCAATAGGTCTCCATAGTTATCACTCTGTTTTCAATAGGTAATAGTTTTCTCTGCATACTGGCCATGAATCTTGATTCACTCAATTATTCAAAAGTAGAATGTAAAATTAAGAATGGCAATTTGGGTCTTCCCTGGTGGCGCAGTGGTTGGTAGTCCGCCTGCTGATTCAGGGGACGCGGGTTCATGACCCGGTCTGGGAGGATCCCACATGCCGTGGAGCGGCTGGGCCCGTGAGCCATGGCCGCTGAGCCTGCGCGTCCGGAGCCTGTGCTCCGCAACGGGAGAGACCACAACAATGAGAGGCCCACGTACCGCAAAAAAAAAAAAGAATGGCAATTTGAATTGTGCCAGTTTTGTAGAGACAGCAAGGGTCTTAAAATATAATCAGGAAAGGAGAAAACGGCATTAGAAATAGTGTTTTAATTTTCAATCTTGTAGTCTACAGAAAAGTAACATCTGAGCTCATCAAGACAAAAATACATCCTTGAAGAAGATTCTGGGGGTACCTATGTTTAATTGGAAACAGACTTTATTTTTTTCTGTGATAACCATTTGCCATATCATATCACTTCATTTTAATATATTATCATGTTGTTTATAAGCAATTTCAAAGAATAATGCAAACATATGTTACAGAGA
The DNA here is from genome assembly GCF_005190385.1 of Monodon monoceros. Taxonomy (NCBI): domain Eukaryota; kingdom Metazoa; phylum Chordata; class Mammalia; order Artiodactyla; family Monodontidae; genus Monodon; species Monodon monoceros. Next base: position 68,987,759 of record NW_021703768.1, read on the forward strand.
CATCTTAATTTTTATTTTACAGTGAGGCTAACCAGAGCACTGGTTATGTCTTTCTATTTTTTCATTAATTGACAACAATTCTATTATCCTCATGCAAGTATTTATCATGTTATTTTATCCAGCAGGAATATCCAAAAGTTTGGAAAGTGCAAAAAAATGTTAATTATCTTACAATTATACTTCCAGTTAAAATGTATTTAAGTAGATCATGTTTTTTCACAATTTCAATTATTCTGAGATTATTTTCTGAGAATTTCATGACACTCCTTTATCTGAATGGACAAGCTTGTGACCTATGTTGAGGTCAGAGGTGTTAGACATAAGTGTATCTTGCCTTATTATAAAAAATTTATTTGTATTCTTCCATTTTTAAGAATAGTTTTTTGTAAGCTAGTTTTTTACTCCAAAATATATTCTCTGCTTTATGGATAACTATTTTAGAAGTTGTTAAATATAATTTCATGTATTTTTACTCTGTTGTGATTCACCATGGAGAAGCTAAAGAATCCCTGTGAATGAATTAGAATCTACATTATTGTGCTAAGTATCTACTAATTGCTAAAGCATGAAGAGTCAAAATAATAATAATAAGCTAAGAAATGGCAAACGGAGGGAATTTCCAGACTGTAAACTTGCACTGATTATTGCAGCCTTACAGCTGCTGACCCTGAGATAGAATTACAAAACTATTAGTACCTCCTACCATTTTGAAAATAGGGTCAAATAGGGACTACAGCTATTAGAAAGCAATTGACTCTACTTGTCTTGTCCTTAACATTAGACTTCTGTTGGATGAAGAATACTGGCCAAGAACTGGCAGATAAGATGCCCTCTGATAGAGAGTGACTTATTCTGCATTTTACCAACAAGCTGATTTCTGCAAAGTTTACATAAGGAAAAAGCATGGAAACCTGCTGTCTTCACTTTGTCTTTCAATGATTTTGATTGTATAAAAACAGTAGGTAAAAATATAGAATCTAAATATGAAAACTATTAAATTTAAAGGAGTCATTGTAAAAGGTGAAAAAATAAATTCCTTTGACTTATGGTATTCAAAAGATAAGAAATCAAAATGACTGCTCAGGGATTCTATCCCTGGACCTAAACCTATAACCTCAAAAAAAAATTTACTTTTAGTATATGAATATTATCCTCAATAATATCCTCACAACAAATCTAACACACTTCAGAAAATTGATCCATAAAACATCCTTCATTATAAAATGCTGACAAAATACTAAAGAGCTGTTCAGTGAAAGGAATATTGAGAGACCCAAACAATATATGCAAGCACAGGTCATTTGACGATCTAGATTAATCTAAGGGCACTTACAGAGAATCTAGAAAACTGAATGGGCCACATGATATTTAGGTCACCAGGAATATTATTGATCTTTTCTGTCCTGATAAGAATAGAAGTCTGTTCAAGGTTTTATTTTCTGGAGGGTATTTAGAATACAGATAATCTCTCATGCCAATTTAAATGAGACCCAATTACAGTTGACATCCTGGAATACTAATGACAAAGCCTATAAAAGAAAATCACTTGAATAAAATATCATACCCACTTACCAACTGAGGTGGCTATAATGACAGCAATGATTATCAGGGAGAAATTTCTCCTCAAGTAAAAATGAAGGAAAAAAGAGAGGAAGGAAGTAAAGAGGGAGGGAGAGAAGAAGAGAGGGAAGGAGGGAAGAAAGGCAGGAAGGAAGGAAGGATGGAAGGAAGGAAGGAAGGAAGGAAACTGAACTTCTAGAATTGAAATTTTAGAAATATTGAACTGTCATTGAAGGTCCCAAAGCTCTGCTCTCTAGAACATAGCTAAACAATTCTAGCCTACAAGATGTTATGCTTTCTATTGTGTATAACCAAATGTTCATTTCAGTCCTAATAATGCCTCAGGAAAGCATTCATCTAATGTTTAACTTCAAGTAATGTTATTTCCTATTTTAACTTATAAGTTAATTATAAGCCAACCCCAAGTTAAGCCAATATCTACCAAAAAGTGTAAGGAAAGTTTTAGAATAGGCAATTTAAAGTTATACTTTCATATAATACAGCCAGTAACCTACTACTTTAAACAGTAAAATCATAATATATGGATAAACTCATTTTAGTGTTTTCTATAGGCCTAATAGGTAGAAGGGCAACATACTGCTCATGCAAAGGGACATGAGTAAAGAAGAAGGACCTCAAGAACAAGCACCTGTATTTCTCACTGAAGAACACTAATCAATCAACTGTCTACTTCTAAAATATAGAATATGTTAAATCAGTCCTTTAACATTAACTCAGTGGCACTCTGCCTATAAAAGCCTGCATAGGACTCAATATTTTATTATTTTATCATTATTTTCCTTACTGAAATGAATATGCAAGACTACAAAGTATATAAAATTATCAATGATCACATTGTAAATTCTATTTCAATGCCATTTATAATATTGTTTTCAGAATTTAAGTCTTGAGATTTTTGTTAAGATTAAAAGTAGCATAAATTTTATTAAGATAAGCTAAAACACTCATTACTTAGAAGGCTCCAAAATTTTTGATAGAAAGCTATCTAGGATCATTTGGATAGAACTCTACTTGTAGAGTTCATGAACTTTACAATATTTGCCAGAAGATCAATATATCCTCAAACATTTTTCTAACCTGGGAATCATTCTGATGTATTATATTTAGCATATATTTTTAATTACTGAAATGTATCAGGGGAGGTTGAAAGTAACCTGAGTATTTTGATATACTTGATCCCTGCATGTAAAGATAAGTCAAATTTTCATGTTGTCAACTGCAATATAGGATGCAATCACACACATACACACATACATATATACATACATATATGTATATGTATGTACATATATATACTGTCTTATGTATGTATATATATGAAACAGTTACCTAACATAGACAGATAGATAGATAGATAGATAGATGTCTATATTTCTAAATTTTAGTCTGTATAGAGGGATAAATTTTAAAAACAGAAATGAAGAGACTATAGAAATATTCGAGATATTTATATTTATATAAAGACTTACATTTTATAAAATACTATGCAAATTTTAGGGCACACAACTACACAAATAAAATACTACACAAATTTTAGGGCACACTACTAAATTTGAATTTCAGATAAACAAAGTTTTTAAAAATATGAATATGTCCCAAATATTGCATTTGTTCTACTAACAAAAATATTGGTTATTTATCTGAACTTCAAATTTAACTGAGCATTGGAATTTTTATTTGATAAAACTGCAGCCTTCATTCCAAGAATAGTAACATATACAGTTAAGTGAGTCAATAGTTTGTAAAAAATAATTATTTTCATGTTCAACTACGAACCATTAATGAAGAATTAAGGCTAAGTTAACATCAGCAAAGTGGTGGAATAGAAGTATTCTACCATCTTACCATGAAAAACACCAATTTTGATAATTACCCATGGACAAAGGTACCTTTGTGAAAATCTTAAAGTCTGGGATTTCAGCAGAGAAATCCCAGCACAGTGTTGAAGCAAAAAAAAAAATCCAAGATTGGTTGCATTAAAGAGAGTAAGATAACAGTTTCACTTTATTCCCCTCTCACAAGGCAACACAGCTCAGTGCCAAGATAGACCACATTGGCCTGCAGCTTCTCCCACAGGGGAAAGTGAGAACATGTGATTGAGCACACAGCTTTCCCAGCTATGTGTGATGCTGTTCAAGGGTTCATGTCTTTCTCATCCCATCTAGAATATAGAGATGAGCTGCATGACTGAGGGGCAGGTAGGGGCTAGGAGAATGACAGCCAGGGCTCAGAGCATATCAAAGTAATTAGATCCTACTAATCACTCAGACTCCATGAGGAAGCCTATCTGTAAGCCATTAAGGACAGCTCATCTGTGGATCCCACAACTGGCCATTCAGTACCCCACAATCCATTTGCCTCGCCCAAACACCTTCAATTCCATACCTGGTTGCCTGGATCATGGAAAATAAAGGAAACATGACACCACAGTTTTCCAGTTACTGACCCCAGAGAAATGAATATCTACAAATTGTTGACAAAGGATTCAAAATAATTGTTTTAAGAAAATTCAGCAAGCTACAGGAGATTTAAAAAAAAAAGACAATTCAACAAAATCAGGAAAACAGTATATGAATAAACTGAGTTTAACAGAGAGACAGAAATTTTTTAAAAGGACAAAACAGAAATTCTGGAGCTGAAGATTACAATAATGAAAGGAAACATGAAGATTACAATAAGGAAAGGAAACAACATCAAACTTGATTAAGCAGAAGAAGGAAGTTTTGAACTTAATGACACATCATTTGAAATTACCCAGTCAAAGAATAGTAAAGAAAAAAGAGTGAAAATAATGAAGAAAGCTTTAGTGAATTATAGATGCTATCAAATGAAACAATTTATGCATTATTGGAATCCTAGGAGAAGAGAGGGGTAAAGGAGCAGAAAGCTTATTTAAAGAGATAATGACTCAAAAATTCCCAAATCTGGAAAGAGATTTGGGCATCCAAGTTTATGAAGCTCAATGTTCTCAAACAGATTCAGCCACAGAGGTCTTCTGCAACATACATGATAATAAAACTGCCTAAAATCAAAGACAAAGAGAATTTTTAAAGCATCAAGAGAAAAAAATTCCTCATATACAAGGAAGCACCCATAAGCTATTAGCAGATTTCTCAGCTAGAAAAATACCTTGCAGAACAGGAAAGAATGGGATGATATATTCAAAATACTGAAAGAAAAAAATAATTCAAAGAATACTTTAGCCAGAAAAGCTAAGCTGCAGAAATGAAGACCTGCACACTGAAAAGTATAAAACATTGATAAAAAAAAAATAGAAGACACAAATAAATGGAAAGATATTCTGTGTTCATGGATTGGAAGAATTAATATATTTTAAACATCCATATTACCCAAAGTGATCTAAAGATTCAATGCAATCCCTATCAAAATTCCAATGGAATTTTACTTTTTTTTTTTTTTTTTTGTAGTACACTGGCCTCTCACTGCTGTGGCCTCTCCCGCTGCGGAGCACAGGCTCTGGACGCACAGTCTCAGCAGCCATGGCTCATGGGCACAGCCACTCCGCGGCATGTGGGATCCTCCCAGACTGGGGCACGAACCCGCATCCCCTGCATCGGCAGGCAGACCCTCAACCACTGCACCACCAGGGAGGCCACCAATGGAATTTTTAACAGAAATAGAAAAAAATCCATAAATTCATATGGAACTACAAAAGACCCTGAGTAGCTAAAGCAATCTTGAGCAAGAAGAGCAAAGATGGAGGCATCACACTCCCTGATTTTAAAGTATATTACAAAGCTCTAGTAATCAAAACAAGATGGCATTGGCATAAAAACAGACACATAGATTAATGGACAGAATGGAGAGCCCAGAAATACACCCATGGTACATGGTCAACTAATTTTCTACAAAGACACCAAGAATAAACAATGGGGAAAGGATAGTCTTTTTAATGAATGGTGTTGGGAAAACCAGATTGTCACATGTAAAGAATGAAATTTGACTGCTATTTTACACCATACAAACATCAACTTAAAATGGATTAAAGACTTGGAACATAAGATTTGAAACTGTAAAACTAGAGGAAAATATAGCAGAAATATTCTTTGACATTGGTCTTGGCAATGTTTTTATTTTAGGATTTGACACCAAAAACAAATTCAATAAAAGAAAAATAAACAAGTAGGACTACATCAACCTAAAAAACTGTTCACAGCAAAGAAAACCATCAACAAAATAAAAAAAAAGCAACCTATGAAATGAGAGAAGATATTTGTAAACTATATTATATATCTGATGAGGGCTTGATATTCAAAATATACAAGGAACTCATACAACTCAATAGGAAAAAGAAAAAACAAATACTCAATTAAAAAATGGTCAAAGAACCTGAATAAATATCTTCCCAAAGAACACACATACAAATGGTCAATAGGTATATAAAATGATGCTCACCATCACTAATCATTAGGGAAATGCAAATCAAAACCACAATGGGGTATCACTTCATACCTCTTGGGATAGCTATGATTAAAAAGGCAAAGATAACAAATGTTGGTAAGGATGTAGAGAAAAAGGAACCCTTGTACACCCTTTATGGGAATGTAAATTGATATAGACATTGTGGAAAATAGTACAGAGGTTCCTCAAAAAATTAATAACAAAACTACCATATGACCCAGCAATCCCACTTCTGGTTATACATCCAAGGCAAACAAAATAACTATCTTGAAGAGATATTTGTACACCCATGTTTATTGCAGCATTATTCACAATATCTAGATTATGGGAACAATCTAAATATCCATTGACAGATAAATGGATAAAGAAACACACACACACACACACAGTAATGTTATTCAGTCTTAAAGGGAAATCTTGCCATTTGCAACAACATGGATGAAGCTGCAGAACATTATGCTAAGTAGGATAAATCAGATAGAGAAAGACAAATACTGTATGGTATCACTTATACGTGAAATCATAAAGAAAAAAATATCAAACTCATAGAAGCAGAGAGTAGAATGGTTTTTGCCAGGGGCTGGTGGGTGAGGAAAATGGGGAGGGATTGGTCAAAGCATACAAATTTTCAGTTATAAGATGAATAAATTCTGAGGATCTAATACATAGTGTGATGTGACTACAGTTAATATTGTATCTGTATCGTATAGTTGAAATTTGCTAAGAGAGTAGATCTTAACCATCCTTAACAACAACAACAAAAAGTCACTATGTGAGATGATGGATATGTTAATTAACCTGATTGTAGAACTCCTTTCACAATATATATGTAAATCAAATCATCAGTCTGTGTACTTTAAACATATTACAATTTTATTTGCCAGCTACACCTCAATAAAGCTGAAAAATTAAATAAATAGAATTAAGGAAGTAAAAGTATGATTACCTTTCAATTGATAAATGGAATTATTAAGTGGAATCTAAATTAGTACAAGTGTAGGCTTTAAGCAGCATTTTATCTCTGAGTACAATGAGTTGGATTTCTGATTAAGGTTAGCAGCCTTTCTCAGGAAGTCACTTTATTGTAAAGTTCTGGAGAGATTTATTTTCAGTTATTTGAGAGTAGACATCATATCTGTCTGCAGGAATGAAGAAGATAAGACTAATAGTAGCAAATTATTTCAGACACATTTGGTGGTATTGTTATTTTAATCTCAAAGAAATCTTGGCATTTAAATCTGTATACTGAGTTTTGAAATATCCTAAGATTCAAAATGTTCTCATTTCAACAATTTTCTTTGAAAGAATTTCATAATCATAGAAAATAATGCACATTGTTTCCTAATCCAGGGGGCAATAATGTGGCACCATCCAAGGTCTATATGCCCTTTACCTTTGAGTTCAAATCTCAGTTTTCCTGCTTACTAGTAGTGTGATGTTGAGGAAATCACTTAACCTCTCTATACCTCAGTTTCCTCCTTTGGAAAATGGAGGAATAATAACAGTCCCACTTCACAAGTTTCTTACAAAAAATAAATATTAATATTTATAAAGCATTTAGAACAGTATTTGACACTTAGGAAGCCCAATATATTTTTTAAATAAAATAAATATAGCACAACTTGTATTTAACATTGAACATGCTAATATCAGTCCACAGAGATGTAATTGATTTTTAAATGGATGCATAGTAGTTTAAAGCATTTATTTCACATACTTTATTAATCCATGGCACTTGTGGTGGATATTCAGATTATTTATAATTTTTTTTATATAATTACAAATGCTGCTACTATAAGAATCCCTATACAAATGTCTTGGTATGGAGTGAGAGTATTTTTGAAATTAGATTACCACAGAATACAGAATGTTTATTTTTAATTTTGATAGATACTGCCAAATTGTCCTCTTCAATATGCTGAAAAATGATACTCTCTCAGAGTGAATAAAACTTCCCATTTCCCCAGCTGCTTTTCAGTGCTGAAAAAAGCTCACATTTTTTCCACTCCAGATGGTACTATGGTGCCTTGATCTCAGTGTAAATACCTTCAGTGCACCAAAAAGACACTATTTGAAACAGGAGTTTAGGGAAGTCTGTTTTAACCATGACACCATAAACCCACAGTGTTTTCCTGTCTAATGTGTATTAGAGATGAAGTGTTGCATTGAACAGGACATAGGAATGTTTTGAGTTCAGATATAGTATGGAGTGGATGAACATGAAAGAGAAAGCAATTTTCTTTCATGAACTCTATAATTTCATTACAGAACTATATTCAAAGACTATATCACTCCTGAAAAGGAGTTCCATGGAAATTTTTGTCATAAGCAAAAAGAGCTTTTGTAAGACTTATTGAAAATGGTGGTGCCTTATTTTATCTAGGCAACAAGTACCTGGCTCCGTGCCTTATCCATCTTTCTTATATGGAGGCTATTCTCATACAGAGGAAACAATGGTAAAAAAATACATTTGCTACACGTTAGAAAACATAGAATATTAGTCATTTATCAGCATGATTCAGTGAAACCCTAACAGATGAAACCACTTTCCTAATAACAGTGTGATGATGAAGCTGAGACAAAATTGAGAATTAGTTTTCTAGGAGACTTTCTACAGAAGAAGTTTGTCCAATTTACTTTCAGAATTTGTAGGAATTTATTATAAAACACCCTGGTTTTCAACAGAAAAAATTTGAACATTAACTGACTTCCTAAAATACACTGATGCTTTTGTGAAAACTGTTAACTTTAAAATATAAATTTAAAAGGGACATTGAAAAATGCAAGGACCATAGTCCATTGTTTTTCAGTCAAGAGAGTCCATAAAAGTAAAATTTAATGACTTTCATGGTGGGAAGAGGAAGGGGTGCTAATAAGAGTTAAGTTGCCTGTTTTAGGTCAAATCAGAAAATTAAGTTCAAAACTTCTTATATTGAGTAAAGGAGTGATTCTCACATTGAGTAGTTTATAAAACATGAAATTGTCAAAAATAGTAATATAGTTTCTTAATAAAATTGTCATTAGTTGCAATGTAATCTTCATGTCATAGAAGGTTTAAAATTATTTATAATATAGACTTGTTACTGACATAATTTAATTTTCTCCTTGATGACTTGAACAAACTAGTCTCCAGATAATTTTATTTGACAAATGGAAAAGATTAGGACAGTAACTATAATATTGGCCATAAACACTGAGTACAGTAGAAAGAACAAGATTTTAACGTAAAATAGGCTTGAGTTTGAATCACCTGGCCTCTCTTATTTATTAGTTTTGTGCTTTAAAGTGCACCTAAAATACCGTTACTCTTTGAATCTGTACCCCTGTGTTCATAACAGCATTATTTACAATAGCCAAGACATGGAAATAACTTAAGCGTCTTTCCATGGATGAATGGCTTACGAAGTTGTAATGTATATATACAATGGAATATTACTCAGCCATAAAAAGAGAGAATCCTGCTTTTAGCAACAACATGGATAGACCTTGAGGGCATTATGCTAGTGAAATAAGTCAGACAGAGAAAAGCAATTACTTTATGATCTCACTTATATGTGGAATCTTAAAACAAACAAAAAAATTCTCATGGAAAAAGAGATCAGATTTGTGGTTACCAGAAGCAGGGGTTGTGGGGAGGAAGAATTAGAGAAAGGCAATCAAAAGGTACAAATTTCCAATTACAAGATAAATAAGTACCAGGGATGCAACGTTCAGCATGATGACTATATATAATGCTGCTCCGGGATATATAAGAAAGCTGTTCAGAGTAAATCCTAAGAGTTCTCATCACGAGGGGAAAAAGTCTCTTTTTTTTCCCTTTTTTGCTTTCTCTTTTTATATTATCTATACGAGATGATGTATGCCGCCTAAACTTTTTGCAGTAATCATTTCAAAATATATATGTCAAACGATTATGCTGAACACTTTAAACTTACACAGTGATGTATGTCAACTATACCTCAATAAAACTGGGAAAAATACTGTTATTCTTTAAATGTAGTGACATCAAATATTTCTGAAGTTTGACTTTTATTTATATTTTTAAAATTCGGATTTAATAATTTTCAGAAAGAGTTTTTGTTTAGGGAAAAATTTGAGGAAGTCTAAAAGGATAGTGATCAAATGGGAATGAGAGGATAATTCAAAGGCATATGAAACTGACAGAAAAAAGCAAAGAAAAATGTTTGTTGTCCAGAGAGAAGAGGCATCCTCTCTCCTGAAAACCAAATCTAATGCTTCCCTGTGTCTAGATGGGTGGGCAACCACCCTCCAGAGAAGTGAAAAAGGGGCTACTACAAGACGGTCTAGTGATTACACATGGTGACAGAGCCACTTATTTCTTTGCCCTCAGAAAGCAGAGTTCTGTGTGTGGGATGCCACTTTCCAAGATGAAAGAGAGAACAGAAGAGAGGAGGAAAGGGGAGGGGTGGAAGGTGGAGAAGTATGGAGAAGAGGGAAATGGAGAGGAGGGGAGAGATTTCAAAAATCAATCCCAAATTGTCTATACTAAGGATATTGTTCTTAGCTCAGATCTCTAGTGATTTTATTTCTTAGCCCTACCATGGAAACGTGAGCCAGAATGAGTCTAGTATGCAAATTCTAACCACTTATATCTTTATCAATAGATCAACATCTGGAATTTGAACATCTTTAATAAAACAGCATCTACACATTTCAAGGAGGTACAGCAAAACAAATAGGATTTTTCCCCTGATAGCACTGATTTTCTTACATCATCCCTTTATTTCCAAATGTAAAGGGCTCTATCACTGCAATGAGAGAAGACATTCTAAATTTCAAGAGTTAATTTGGGATTAAGCTGCTTCTCACATGAAAAACTCTATGAAGCATGCTCTAGCGTGAGCAGCAGCCAGGAATCTTTCATTTTTTTATTCACTTATATACTCTTGCATTAATTCATTTGGCAAATATTTATTAAGTGGCAGCTACATTGCAAATACTGTTCTGGTTTTTTGAGACACAGTGTTAAATAAAACACTAAGCTATTTGGTTTTTTTGTAGCTTAGATTCTATTAGTGGAAGACAGTAAATAAAAAAGAACTATCAGATAGTGTAAGTGCCATTCAAGAAAACCAGTATGCTAAGTAGAATGTGACAAGGTTGCTTTTAATTGAATTGCTAGTGAGGGCTTACTGTTATGACAAGAAGTGTTGCTACAAATTTCAAAAGTAGTACACTTCTCTGTTAACAATTATCCTTAAAAACTATTGTAATTCCAACATCAATATTTTATGGATCTTATTACATTTTATTTAAAATGTTAATTATTCTCCTAGGTGATTCTAAGTATTCCAGTTAATAAGTAAGGCATTAAAATACATAGCACACTTGGAAAAAAAGATATCGGGGGTAATTACGACATTAAAATGAGTGATAATGTTTTACTGGCTCATTATTGATAATACTGTTAGTTCAGAACATAAAACTAAGTTGAAAAGTGAAGAAATAAAGCAATGGATTAATTCAATACTACACTTATTAATGATTGAGTCTCCTTTTAAAAAATTATTTAATTATGCAGCAATTTTATTTAACTGATTATACCTTTTAGACCAAAATATGAAAGTGACTATGCATATAGACAGATCCAGACAAATACTTGCTTCAATAAGCATCATACTTGACCTGAAAAAAATGCCAAAGTTGTGAATTCACCATTGTTAGTGGGATAGTATTAACTACAACATTGTAACTCCTGAATATTTTACTTTATTTAAGTTATGTATTTATTTAAACTATTCGAATATTTTGTTCTATTTTTAGTCATGAATGAGTAAAGGAAGTGAACCAATAATTTTCTTTATGTGTCCAAGTCATAACATATAAAAATATTTCAAGGGGACTTGCTGGTGGAAAAATCATATCTTTATTTGCAAAATTTTAAAAAGTGAAGAACTTAAGGAAATTGGTTAAAAATGTCATGCTGTAATTACATTAATAGACTTTGAAACAAAGTTATAATGTGAACAATAAGCACATTACTTCAAAATTTGCAAATATTTCCACATTTTAAAATGGATTCCACATGATGGTAATTTAATAAAAAATTACTTTTATTTTCAAAACAAACAACTTTTTATTGAAGTATAGTTGATTTACAATGTTGTATTAGTTTCAGTTGTACTTTCTTAGATTATTTTATTGTGGTAAAAAACATGTAAATTTTACCATCTTAACCTTTTTTAAGTTCAGTAGTGTTAGGTAAATTTACATTGGTTATGGAATAGAGCTCCAGAACTTTTACATCTTGAGTCAAAGTCTGTATCCATTGAACATAAACTTACCATTCCTTTCTCGTCCCCACTGCCCCCATTCTACTTTCTGTTTCTAAGAATTTGTTTAAGATACCACATATAAGTGGAATCATACAGTATTTATCTTTTCATGACTGGCTTATTTCACTTAGCCTAATGTCCTCAAGATTCACCCAAGTTGTGGCACATGTCCAAATTTCTTTTCTGAGGCTGAATAATATTCTTTTGTATTTTTTTTTTTTTTTTTTTGCGGTACGTGGGCCTCTCACTGCTGTGGCCTCTCCCGTTGCGGAGCACAGGCTCCGGACGCGCAGGCTCAGCGGCCATGGCTCACGGGCCCAGCCGCTCCACGGCATGTGGGATCTTCCCGGACCGGGGCACGAACCCGTGTCCCCTGCATCGGCAGGCGGACTCTCAACCACTGCGCCACCAGGGAAGCCCTCTTTTGTATTTTTATACCATATTTTTTTTATCCATTCATGTGTTGATGGACATCTGGGTTGCTTCCATCTCTCAGCTATTGTGAATAATGTTATGAACATATAACAATAAACATACAAACATTTGTTTGAGTCCCTGCTTTCGATTCTTTTGGATATATATCTAGAAGTGGGATTGATAGATCATATGGTCATCTATTTTTAACTTTTTGAGGAACCTCCATATGTTTTTCCACAACAGTAAGACTATTTTACAATCCTACTAACAGTGAACAAAGGGTTCTAATTTCTCTACATCCTTGCCAACACTTGCTATTTACATTTTTGTTTTTAGATCAATAATCTCATAATTTCTCCAATTATTTTAGTGTAATATTTTTTATATGCAGTCAAATTGTTCTGTATTTTTCTAATGTTGACTTTTCCATTTGTCTAGAAAAGACACTCTAGAATGTTATAATCCACAGGAGAAATGGAGTACATAATTTGTTCATGACAGAACAGAAATTAATTCATGATAGAATCTAAAACTGATAATTCTATAATGGCTCTGTGTTATATCAAAATCCAGTGTGATACTTTGAGAATACAGCATTTTGAAGGCACCCTGACAAAACTGGGTGTGGGTGATGGGGTGAGGATCAGTTTAAAAACCTTAACACTTGGGAAAAACCTCCATGAGGATACTGAACATAAGCTCGCCTTGACTGTGAATACCTTTGACTGCTAATGGATTTACTGACTTCATGTTTTGGGTCATGAGTCTCTTTATCTTTCGATAATCGTTAACAATGAAGGGGTTCAATTTTAATTTAACACACACCAGTTCTCAGTTTCCACAGCCTACTTTAGACAGTTGGTAACAGACATGTCTTGTTGCTTCCTAAATGCCAGGGAGTTATACACAGCCATTTCTGTCTTGAGAGTATCTGTTATATGGTCCCAAACCATTATTCCGTGACAAAATGTGTACTTTTAAAATTTATGCTTATATAGAAAACCCAGTTCATAGATGCTGAATGCAGATTTGTTAAATATACATTTAAGTTTCTAGTGTGATGTCTCATAAATAGTATTCTGTGGACAAAATACTCAAAAGGAATGGAATATAGGGACTCTTTTTGGGTGAACAGATATATTTGCATCAATTATAATCATTTAAAAATTAAAGAAGTATCTTTATTAGCAAGTTTAATCAAGAAAGTAATGATTAATAGGTTTACCTGATAAATTTCATTAAGATAGAGACACAAAGAGAAAAATCACTACCCTAAATGTATTTCTTGATTAAGAGATGCATTTATTTTACACATGCTATGTATTTATTTACATAAGATTCCTTCTGTATGTCCTTAAGCATATTTAGAGAGAAAATATACAGATGTATTATAAATAGTGCTTTTTTCAAAGAAGATATGTTTTTAAGTTGAAAAGTTCAGCTTTCAGTAAAATTTCTATATATTATATTTAGAAGGTTTATGAAAACAGAGGAAGTATTGATACAGAAGAGACATTTATCTTCCAGTATGTTTGGAGAGATGGTAAAGACATAAATGTACAAATTATACTATAGTTATATATACCAAGGAAGAGCTATTCACAGTTGGAGTAATTTCCCAAATAAGCCAAACAGAATACCTGATGTTGAGGAACAGTGTGGTTTTGAAAAATTGTACTTAATCTTGCTGTCAGTTTTATTCTTTGATAAAATGCATTGCCTTACCAATAGCTGTAGGGATGTGACTGGACTTTTTAAAAAAAATATGCTGCAAAAAACCTGTGTTTTCCAAACTGCTAAAATCAGAAATGTTTTGTTGGTCTAAAACAAGCACTAAGCAATGGAAATAACACCAGAGCAATAAAAAAAAATGGACTTATATTTTTATTAATAGCTATAAGTTATTTTCCTTATAACCTGCTTAAATAAGAAACAGGTTATTTAATTTCTTTTGGACCTCAATTTGTGCATCTTTTATGAATACTGTTGTATTTCTATTCTAACCTTCTCTAGCTATGAGACACATATTCACCACTTTCATCATTTGTTTCTAAGGAAATATATTTGTTCAACTATTTCTTCATCTTTTCTTAAACTGTTATTGGTAATTTTCAACGTCCACTAAGTGGACCACACTATACCATAGTCTGCACTGGAAATCAATCACTGGGACTGGCTCTAAAAGACTGCATTTGTGAGGTAGGGTTTTTCTCTGACTTGAGGTATGCTTATCTTTAGACACACTGTTGCGTTTAAATCTGTGGCAGCTTGGCTAGCTTTAACCTATTACTCTGTCTTGATGTGTGGCCTTTAGCTCACTATGACTTTAAATGAATACTCTATGGACTCCTAACTTCTGGGGACTCTCTGGATTCGGAATGCCTCCTCAAATTGCTGTACCATTTCATTCATTTCCTGCCTTGGTTTATTTCATTATCTTGTTATATGCCATGTCATGGAGCAGAAATAAATCTATTATGTTTGGTTTATGTGACTATTAGGCCTATACAAGACAAGGGTCATGTAAATTTCCTGTTTGACAATCTTTTTGGAGTTATCAATAGAAAATAGAACAAGTTGGATATTTGGCCTATGCATAGGTGAGGTATACAGAAACATTTTGACACCACTTAGAAAAAAAAAAGAAAAGAATTCTGTCTAATTGGTTACCTTTGGTTTTGGAGGAACAATTCCTCAAATGACCAAAGTAAATGGTCACTTGTAATGGTCACTTTTCTCACTATAGTTGAATTGATCTCATCATCAAGCTTATTTTATGTTTGAACTAAAGTGCTAGAGTCTAGAGGTTCTTAACTGGGGTGATTTTGCAAACTATAGGGCATTTATGGTTGTCAGAACTGGGGGATAACTGTTGGCACCTAGTGGGTAGAGTATGGAATGTTACTAAATATCCTGCAGTGCACAGAACAGTCCTCACAACACAGAATTATCCAGCCCAAAATGTCAGTAGTGCTGAGGTAAAGAAAATTGATTAAGATTGATTGATTAAGGGCTTATATCTTAGTTCCAAAAGTAGAACCAAGAACATATAGTTTTTCTCTAAATACGTGGGACTTTATATAGAGAACACAATCTAACTGAGGTATGTGTAAAACCCTGTCCTTGGAAGACCCATAAATGATGATAAGGAAAAAAGTAAGAAGGAAAAAATAGTAAATTTTTTACTATTCTTGTCAGGTTGGATAATAAGCTGACATCAGTGAAAAGGACTAGAGTTTTCTAGAAGCTTCTGTGTCTCCTTGGAAACAAGTCCTTCATTTTCTTATCTGGGAAGATCACTACCTCCATCTCAGCAGTAACAAAAACAGCTACTAGAAAACTATTTTTTATTGATGCAAGTTGCCTTGGGAAGACAGACATCAGGCTTTCCCTAATATTTATGAGCCCACTGTGTGCTCCTTTCCTGGGGCAGGAGGGTGCAGTCTTTTTAGCTCAGAGCCACTCTGTGTTCAAATCACAGCTCAGTCACTGTCTAGCTATGTGAACTTATGCAAGCTCCATAAGAACTCTGTGCCTCAGTTTCCTCATCTATAAAATGAGACTAATGGCATTACCATTTTCTTAGGCTTTATGAAAGTAAATGTATGGAAACATAGAAAGTGCATAGAACCAAACTGCAGACTTAGAACTGATGCTATACATAAAATAAATCTAGTTCATTTTGACCAAAAATTAACTCCAACAACCTCAGTTACAATAACAGAAAATTAACTATTTTCAAATATGTTAAAATTTTGTGTACGAAAAATAATTTGTCTACACCAGAGATTTCATTATCTAGAATCCTTTATCCTTGATAATAGAACCTTGATTTTACTCATAGTGGCAATGTACCCAAATTTAAAAATAAAATTTTTTCAGCTTCCTTAGCAGCTACTATTGGTCCATGAGCCATAAGTGGAAATTGTTAGGTGGAGGTTGAGCAAATCTCTTTGAAGAGTGCTGATTCAATTGAGAAGAAAATACTGTCATACTTGCTCTGTTTGTATCCTTCCTCCCCTTCCTGTCTAGAAGGTGGACATGCTGGCTGAAGTAACAGCAGTCATATAGGACCACTAGGAAGCCTTGAGTATGGAAATAAAACACTAAGGATTGTGATCCAAGAAGAAAGGGAGACCTAAATTCAAGATTAGCATAAAGCTACTATACCAGTTCCCAACAATTTGTCTCCAAACTTCTTTTACATGAGAGAAACAAGTGACTCTAGGATAAACCAAACCCTAAAGGATACTGTTGGCCAAATCACTGATGACTTATGTCAATCAAAAGAATAAAGTCAGAATTTGTACATTGTATGCACAATGGAAAAAGGAAAGCTGCCAGTATATCTATCAAATGATATGAATTATATAATTTAATCTTCAAAACAAACCCTGTAAATTCTATTATCTCCAAATTACAGATGAGAATATTATGGCTTAGTGGGATGACCTGGCACACAGACAATAAAGGTCAGAGCTAGATTTTAATCCTAGATGTCCTAACATCAAATCTATTTCCCTTAAGGTAAAGTGACTTTAATTTGGGGCCTTATAATGAAAGAGATTTGAGATGAGTAAATGTTAACAAGGCCAACCAAAAGGGCAAGCCTTTTAAAAAAAATTGTGTACACTTAAAACATGCCTGCTAGAAATGTCTGTTTAATAGATTTGATGTACATGTGTATTATAGCTTAAAACTGATATGAAACTTTCATAAATTAAACTTTTGCTCACTTAAGGATGAATAGTGAGAAGTCTATAGAGTCTGTGAAATGAAATGCAGCGTCAGCTAAACTGCTCCCACTATATTCTTATGCAGAATGTACTGCATAAGTAACGATAAGGGTTACTGTGAGTATATATCCAAGACTCGCAAATTTTGTATTTTTATTCAACTGGGTTGATACAAATGACTATAGGGAATGATGTATTTGTAATGGAGTCTGTCTCTAGGGAAGATGACAACTCCCATAACCTAACATAAGACTTTGCAAAAACAAAAATATTCCCTGGCCTAAAAGGAAATTTATTTACTTGTATGAATATACCTTCTTCTGTGGGCATTTATTATGACTGGGAGGATACAATTTCTAGCATACACAAAGCTTGGTTTTTCTGGATACCAACCCTGTTAACGTGGAGACAGGGCATTCAGTGACATCAGCTTCATTTTTCAGAGCTCTGGGAAGGCTAAACTTGGTCATGTTTGTGAACCCAAGGCAGGGGTAGATGGCTGGCCTGAGTCTAGGCCTTCACCTCAAGTATTATTTCTAAGTGAGTGTTAATAAGGGAAATTGGAAAATCACTATATTAAATAGGTGGTTGTAATTTATTTGACTTAAGGACCTCTAGAGTTACTGAAGACACTAATGACCATGCATTTCTCAAGAACATGTGGCTTTTAAAAGCTTAGTGATCTCTATTAGCACCTCAGAACATTCAGCACTTCCACATAGTAATCACAATAGCAATAACTAAATAGAGGATAATAATTAAGACATATGCTCTTCTTTAAGATGAGAAATTATTATTACTCCAAACAGAACTTTACATGGGACCCTAATTTGCTTTTTATATTTCTAGATGTATATGTACATTGGTCTCCATTAAAACAATTTTTTGCACACACAGACCTACATATTTGCACTTAGGCATCCTTGCACACAGTGACATAATCTGTCACATGTTGGCACTACAGTCCTTTTTTGTATTTGATTTGGGAATATGGTAAGAAACATTGGACACTAGGCATTTAAAAGATGTCATAAACAAGTTTTAGGAACAATAACTCAAAATAGAGAACTCTTTGACCAGCATTCTCATAAAACTTCAGGCATCAAAGCTCTTCACTATTTACAAAGTTTCTTCTTTAGGTAGTGTTATAGTCAATGACAGGAAATAAATCATCTAAAGTTAATTGTGACTTTTGTTGAAATAGGTAGCACAAAATCTTCTCATTACTTGGCAAGCTGACTTAGTAAATAGGCACTATGATTGTGGGTAAAAACCTATGCAATATGGATATAAAAAGCAAAACAGGAAGAAGATACAAGGTGTTTATAATAATTCGACCATATGTTTTTGTAGCTTATTTGACTTTTCACCTACTGTGTTTTTAAATATGGTGATGCAAAGAAAATATTACTATCACTTATGATCCTGTATATAACTATAGTGGAAGAAAAGGGATTATTTTATTTCCTCATCAGTTATTTTATTTAATATGTATTTGAGTGCCTACTTTAATTCTCCATGGGATACTTGGATCTTATTCTAAGGATTTAACATTTAGTGGAGGTGACAACCTATGAAAGGGGGGAAACTAAGCAACAGTACGACATTTAATAAAATCTTAACAAAAATGTTTACAAGACAGGGTATGATCACAGAATGAATATCAAAAAATTGCATGTTCAGAATTATGGAACTTTAGAGGTCATTTTTGGCTGCAGTTATAGAATCAGGCTGGTGTTCCATGCAGGAACTAAATAGAGTTCTTATAACTTGCTAATGAAGTTAGAAATATGATAAGTATATCTATAAGTGAAAAAAAATGAAGATTAGAAGGGACATTTAGACAGTACATGGTTAGAACTGAGAAACTGAGCTCCTCCAATCAAGACAATAATAGAACAAGGGATTTGTAAATAAGAAAAACAATCATGAATACATGCCACACTGAAAATAAAAGTTCTATCTAAATGTCAGAATCTTTAAGAAATCTGACTTTTATATGGTTTAAGTGTGATAATATTGAAAACAGAAGATATTTTCCCATCAGTTTTAGTTCCCGGGAAAAAAAATCATAAATATTTTTTAATATAGATCCTGTCTGAGAGTGAAAAGGGCTGAAAACAATAGATGTGGAACAGTTCAGCTTAAGAGCAAAGAAGAAGTCTCTGATACATATTTGGAAAATGAGGCTATAATTTCTGGTAAAATATAGGAATAAAATATTCAGAGAAACCTCTCCAGTATAGCCCATTTAAGAGTGCTATAAAAATATTTATAGAATACATTTTAATGTATGGCTGCCCTGGAGGAAAGGGGAAGCAAAGGTATTCCTTGGAGATGAAAAGCTTCAAATGAATAATGTATGTAATTTCACACACATACATATACATACATATATATTGACAAGAAGGATAAGATCTCTGGATCAGAGAACAAGTCTTTATTTGCTCATGTAGTATCTTAGCAATGCTGATTCCTCACACCTCAGTTCCCCAAGGGGTGACATGGTGAAGGCTAAATGTACCTGCATGTGCCGCAGGATCTGCACCACAGGAGAGGAACTCCACAATGGTTATAATCAGAGTTTCTATAGCATGACTGGTACATCTGCCCCTCTTCTCCTCTGAGATAGTGAGAGATCTTTATTTACTAATGTAAGCAAATGCTGTCTGCTATTGATGAGTAACTGTTCTTGGCATCCCCTTCTGTTTTCAAAATGAGAGCATTAGCTGTGTTTAATAGTTTCCTGTTCATCCTCGTATGTTGGATATGTGGAGGACAGGTAACTTGTCTTTCACTTGATATGTGTCTGGAACAAAAGGAGTCTCATTTGGCCCTGATTTTAAGTCATAAGAAACTGAACCTTGAGTTTACCATCATGACGGAATGAGAATTTGGGGAGTCTTGTTGTTACTAAGTGTATTTTCTATGCATAAAGGACATGAGTATATATTTATAAGAGGATGGGGTGCAATAGATTTTATTATTGTTTAATAATTTCTCTCTTCTTACACCCTACAATTATGTAAGGACAATACTTTTTTCCAGTGATATTAGACTTGGCATGTGACTTGCTCTGGCCAACAGGATGTCAGTGTTTGCTCTGACCAATAGGATGTCACTGTGAACTGAGCTTGAAATGTGTTTGCTAAGTTGGGTATGGACTTCAGCTATTGCCAAAAAAGAATATATCTTAGCAGCCCATTGGCTTTAGAAGAATGAGAAATATATGGAGCAGCCTGAAACTTTTCTTACAACTAGGAATAAAGCTAAACTGAGTACAACCTAGAATATCCAAATATTACCTAACTGAGGAATGAGCAAAAAAAAAAAAATAGTTATTGGTCCATGTCATTGAGTTTTGTCATGCAACACTATGTCAATAAAACTGACTGATATAGTATGAAGGCCCCAGATTACAACATTCTCCAGCATACCACATTGGTGCACTCTATTCATGACATCATATTAATCAAACCTAATGAACAGAGATATATGCTTATCAGAGGATGAGAGATAAGTGTATAGATATTCAGAAACCAATGACATTGGTTAAATTGTTAAGAGTCCAATGTTCTGGAAAATGCCAAGATATTCATTCTAAAGTAAAGAACAAATTATTGCACTTTGGAACCTCTTCCATTAAGAAAAATGCAGATTTTTTGCAGGTCTTTTTGTATTTTGGAAGGAGAATATACAGCAATTAAAAGTACTAATATACCCATTTAACAGCTTAGTTAAAGGTACAAATTTTAATGGTGGCCCTGGCAAATAAGGTCTCTGAGGCTATGTGTAATAGATCCAATGGAGCTAGAACACCATTCAAAACAGATTACTTTTGTTCCATGTTTGGCCATTTTACTTTGATGCATTTATTTAATAGTCACACACATTTAAATAAAATTTAATTACTTGTCAATGCTTAAAAGAAACAAGAGATTTTACATAAAAATCGAGAATACTAGCTTATCTTCCCAAATCAGGCATACTGATATTTATTGCCCTGTAGGAATACTGGTCCTGTCTTCTCTCATGGTGACAATAATGTGGGCCTAAGTAGTGATAAGCTCTCTAACACAAGGTATGCACTATAGTTTCTCACAGTCCATGTACATCTTAGTTATTTCATCTCATACCAACAGTCTAAGTTGTGTCCTTCCTTAATTAGATCTTGAGAACAGTACTGATGCAAGGTGGATACCAAGAAGTTGGGTTAACATTAGTGGGAAAGTGGTAGAAGTGATACACAGAAGAAAAGGAAGATAATAATGTTTGCACTTTAAACAGCTACCACAGTGGATGACTAGAGAATAATTCTGCTAGAAAACTTTGGGAAGAGGTGCATAACACACACTTCAGAAATATCCCATCTGAGGTATGAGAGAGCTGGGGTAATTATACACCAACAGCAGAGGTTCACTGGTTGAGAAATATTCTCACAGGAATGTTCATTCTTTGGTATGTTTCACTTGTTACATGTACTCTTAAGGGGACAGCATCGCTTTCCCTAGTAAAGGGAGAAAATCTCAGGCATAGAGATGTGAGTGAGCACCAAGATAAATGTGATAGATATGGGTGCTACACTGACAGGGTCATATTTTCATACTGAATATCAGTTGAGGCCCATTTCAGAGCCTCCTTGGAAACTGATTTACTTAAATGCTTAAGCTTGTTCAGAGGAAGATTCCAAAATAAGTTTGAAATAGCATTTCCCTTCCTTCTTGTACTATGAAAAGCATAATGCTTTTTTTGTTGTTTTCAGCTCTTAGAGAATGATCTACATGGATATAGCCACATTGGTTGTATATAGAAAAAAATGCCATTATAACATCTTCAGATGATATATCAAAGCTCTGTTTATATAAAGTATATGATTAGTTCTTTGGATTATATTAATTAGACATATCTTTGACCTAAATATGGTTAACTCAGATTATTTATATTAACACGGAAATTTTATGACACTAAAGAAAAATGGAAAAGCCAGTATGGCATAATAAAATATAACCTTGAAAAAATAGTTGATAAAAGTCACCCCTTCAGGAATGTATACTTTGATGCAGTCATAAGGTCTTTCTTTAGATCAAAGAGGCACACAGCAACAAATAGAAGATGTGAGTCTATTTTGCACTATGTCTATATCAGACCCTGCAGCACAATTTCACATAATGGCTGCATGAGTTACATCTCTGGACACTCACAACTAGACATTACACTACTCACATCTCGCATCTTTCCCAGGGCATGTTATGGAAAGATATTTGAGTCAAATGATCCTTAGAATTCATAGCCCATTTAACTTCCACTGGTCAGTGTATATTTTACTCTGACTTCAATAAAAAGGGTAACTGGACTAATTAATATTGTTTAACCATATTAAAAGTATCTTGCTGTGCTATATGTTAATTCACAATAACAAAATACTCTTTTTTCTTTAAATGTAAAGGTAAAAGAAATGAACTGGGATGGAGGAGAAAATAATCAAGCAAAACAAAGGAATAAGATATGATAGACACTTTATTGTGGTCTAAAAACTATTAGTGGGATTGCAATTTTCTATTTAACTATATGAAATAAAAGTATTATTAAGGATTTTCCATTTATTCTTACTGGTACAGGAGCCCTGACAAGTAGCTGTGACATCCATAATATCACCTGGCTAATATGGTACTAGAGAGAGATCATTCTACTTAGAAAGTAGTGTAGGTTTTATTGGTTTGGGCACGCATACCAATTTTATGGGAGTAAAAATTGCTGTACCTCAAACCTAATTGTGAGGACTAGTTTTCCACAAAATGTTCTACCTATAATTTTCACTATATACGCGGCAACAGTATTTCCTGTTCTCTCCCAGTTTTGCTAATGCCTAATATTATAACATTACACAGCAGTAGTGAATGATATAGAGAGAGGAATTAAGAGTGAACTTATGATATTTATCATCAGTGGTCTCATCTAAAGATATTTTCCTCTTTGGGTGCTTAGTTGACATGATAAGTAATACATATCAAACAGGAATTGAAAATCCTCCATCTGGGTTAGGAAAATTCTAGTATATTAGACTACAAATTCAGCTCACATCTAATATTTAACCTCTTACTTGTAGCAATACTTGTTAAAGTTAAGATGAATGAGATGATTGAATAGATAGAACATACAACAATGAATGATAAAGATGTCTGATTATTACAGTGGATTAATAATCACACCATTAAATGTTCAAACCATTTAAAAAAGATTTGACTCACATATTGAGCTATTATTCAAAATGAGATACTTAGAACAATCCAGTTGGACTACACATTTTAAAAACAATTCACAATGAATGTTATGCATCTTTATAAAAGCCATATTTATATTCAGGACAACATTCAGGACATGCAATCCAATTAATTGTTCTAAAATATAGAAACTACCTGGTTGGGAAGGTCTCTCTCTCGCTCTCACTCTCTCTCTCTGCAACTTCCCCATCCCTGTCTCTGTCACCATTCTCTCTCACTTTTTTTCAAATGGGGATAAATTTGGAAACAGCCATATCATGGTCAACATGAATGTATTGTTTGGGGGAATATTAAATAGCATGATTTTACAGGTTTTAGGAGCATATATTTACTGAATGGAGCATACTTAAATTTCAGAGGGAGTTTCAAGATCATCAACTAATCTACGGAGAGGATGGTTATTTTGCAACATATGACATACATACTCGACTACTCTCTGTGAATTGAGGCCATCATAAACAGATTACATGAATGTTAACTTCTGAGGGGAGAGTTACCTTGACTTTTATTTACACTCATTATTTAGATAAGGCAGAAAAGTTCCAAACATCCTTATTTACTCCACATAGTGACTATGATAAACTTTGGACACAATAAGACATCCTTGATTCTTGCATAGAAACAGAAAATTATATGAATTGGCAAATGTAGATCTAGCCATATACTTATGCATTAGACATTTATCATATTAATTTTCGATAAAATATAAAAAATGCTAAATTAGATCTCATTAAAATTTAAAATTTTGCACTGCCACCCTGTGCTCCCCAACCTGAGATACTCCTCTGTCAATCTATTGACTACTCCTTCCATTAAAGAGATGTAAACTTCACTTTGATGGTTAAAGTGTGCCAATTGATATCCATGGTCAGGGGTTTCCAGCTTTTTTGGTTTTTTTTTCTAATAAAGTGCCATAATTCCAACAAATTGATGTTTTTTAGAAAATTGGGGCATGTGCAAGAAATTGAAAACTAAATTGTTGTCATGACCTATTATACTAATATTTTCTAGAAGGTATATTGGCAGATGCTAGGTTACTGAATTGTTTGTTTTTTAAGACTTAGTCTTCTTAGGCATTCTTTTATCCAGATAGAAGCTTCAGCAACATTTGTATGGTGTTTATTTTCTTGCACAACTTTTAAGTAGAAATGTCATAAAACTTTGTCCTATAAAATGGATATAGCATTTTAACCTTCTGACACATTTGTATTTATGGTCCAGAACAGAATCTGATAATGTGACAATTATTTAGGAACTTGTTACACCAGTATAAAGAAAACTCTCCAGAAAACAAACAAAAATCACTGTTTTAGGAGTAGAATAAATAAATATCATTGCTCTTAAGAACAAACATATATGTACACACACCTACATGTAATTTCAGGTCATAGTATTCCTTGGCAACAATGGTATATTTTGAAACTCTGACTTTTGGTTTTAAGATATGAAGAAACACTGATAAAACTATAAAATAATACTTATATTTTCCAGTAGTGAAATTTTTTTATCTCTCTTCTCTTTGTGTAATACTGTGAATTAAATAGCAATATCATTTTATATAATATGATTATTGCCATGGTCATGGATTACTTTAAAAATGAAAGTAAATAAAAGTAAAAACTAGGATATATAGAATCAGAATAAAAGAAAGCCAAGAAAAGAATGTTGAGAAATTTTAATTCCTTATATATAAGAATAAGTGGAAGAAGAGTAGTGATCAGAAAAAACATAAAGAAGTGAACTGAGAGAAGAAAGTAAATTTAAGGAAGAGATGTACCCAATAGTAAAGAAAGAATATAGAAATTGATAGAGTTAGAATGAATAAAGGAGATAAGATAACTCAGGACCCTCATTTAGCAGAAAAAATAAGATCCTGAGAAACGTAGGCATCAAGTCATGAAAAGAGTGTATCAGCTTACAAGTTAGACTCCAGTTCAAGACATGGCTCTACCATTTACTTATGGTGTGACCTTGAATAGTTAATGAATCTCAGTGTCTTATCTGTAACATTGGGATAATTCTTACTTCATAAAGCTACTGTAAAAATTCAAGGCAGTTGTAAAGCATTCTGTACATCATCTATGCTCCATGAACGGTAATTTCTTTAGGTGACTCTCTTAAGTCATATAGCTGGTTGGTAGTAAACAAGGAAATTGGGCCTCCTCATGTCCAGTTGTCTAGTTGTTGTTTCCTTTTATTTAGACATCTAATGTGTTCAATTCCCACAAGCATTTAAGAAAACTTTTACATCATAAACTTATTATTCCTTTCTATATGTCTTTCAAAATAAAATTGATTGATTACAGGAAAAATTATACTACTATACTTGGTTCTAACAGTTGTTATTTGATCTATACACACTTATATGTAGTGATATTATAAGTAAAATCTGTGTTTCATTAGACATTGTGTGTTTTATACCATAAATGTCTTATCATTTTATATCCCTCAAAAATACTTGCCTACTGTGTAATCTTATCCTTTTGCCTTCAATATGCAGTAAGACCAAGTTTTATGATTATATAATTTCTAATCCAGATGTTAAATGTTCATGTACATGTTCTTTTCAAAGATTTTTGAAAACTATAATAGGTCTGCTTACTGTGGTCTATTTCTATTTCTTATTTAAATAGCATACGTGTAGCTTCCTCATGGAAACAAACTTATCTGTAAGTCATTTTTATGAAATCGAGTCACGGCAACCTCAAAGTATGCATAGAACTTCTGTATCTACCCAAACATATGACAATAATTGGGATTGACGTTTTTATTCTATCTATTTTGTTCTTTTTTGGATTCTCACTTAAAAGGGAAAGCTTATGGTGTATCTCCTTTTATATTGAGGAAATAAGAGATTAGCTGAATTTTTCTGTTTCTTGTTTCTTTCCTAGTGATTTTCTTATTATCCTAGTTTCTTCTTAATAATTAAATTTGTGCTGTGTCTTCTAGGGAGTTCACACCATCTTTCTGTGTAGAAACAGAATATGATTTTGGTATATTCAGGTTATAGTTGGCTTACATATCATGGGAGTAGCTCACTATAAGGCTTTTTAAAGTTGATATTTGCATTTAAGAATTCTACACACCTGTTATTTCTAACCTTTGCTGACCTGAAAAAAACCCACAACTACACAAATAGCAGTTTGCAAAAAAATATGGATCTTATTTTTGTTACGTTCTGGAATAATCATGGCCAGTAGCCAGACAACAGTAAGATAACAGCGTCATGTTGTACTTTTATTGAATAGCAAAAAAAAGATTTCTTCTATTTAGCTTTGAGGAACACCAGACATACACACTATCCCTCAAAACTGACCAGACTAAGGAGGTCAAGGATTGAGAATTGGCCTAGACTAAACCAATACTTTTGGTTTTTGTGGAGGATGTTTTTGTTGTTGTTTCTTCTACATTTTTGTTTGTTTGCTATTGTTTTGGTTTAGACATTATGTCTAAACCAAATAAAATGGGAGAAGAATCATTCAAGGAGCATGACTCATGAACTAGTGTTCTGTAAGTTTCAGTGAGTCAAAAGTAATTAATTTGCTCAAAACAGCCATGTACAGCTGCACAGGCTGTGTACTGGACAACAAATTGGGGATGGGGGATGGGGAATCATGCACATAGATCAGAAGTCAATACAATTTTTCTGTTAAAGGTCAGATGAAAAACATTTTAGACTTTGTAAGTCACATATGGTCTCTTTCACATATTCTTTAATTTTTAAAATAATCTTTTTTTTTTTTGCGGTACGCCGGCCTCTCATTGTTGTGGCCTCTCATTGTCGCGGCCTCTCTCTTTGCGGAGCACAGGCCCCAGACGCGCAGGCTCAGCGGCCATGGCTCACAGACCCAGCCGCTCTGCAGCATGTGGGATCCTCCCGGACCGGGGCACGAACCCGCGTCCCCTGCATCGGCAGGCGGACTCTCAACCACTGTGCCACCAGGGAAGCCCTAAAATAATCTTTAAGAATGAAAATAAATAAAACATTCTTAGTTCATGGGCCGTAGACAAATAGTTCAGGGGACTATAAATTTAAAAATCATACAGACCATGTGTATTATTTTTAGTTCTGAATCTAAATCTAAAGCTGTATGCCTGCATATAATTGTGCTTTAACCAGACCTAAGGCAAAATGCCTAGTCTTCTTGATCTAGAAACCAATCTGGCCATCAGTTTGACATTCAGACAATTGACAAGATCTTCCAGAAATTAAAGTAATTCATATCTATTTAGGATTATTAACTAGAATTTTAGTATGGGAATGGAAATGGAAATATTTGAGAATAAATTATGATTTGAGAATAGATTATGTTCTTATGTTCATATTATTAATTTCATAAAAACATTGTTTTAAATCTTGTACCAAAATCAAATGGCAGTAATTTGAACAAAAAATTAATATTATACATAGTAGCTCTCTTTCCAAAGACAAAAAAAAAGTACTCCTTGAATTATAAACAAGTTTTTCAACAATTTATTTTCAATGGACACAGCATCAAGGAATACATCCTACCAAGTCTAGTGAAAACTGATACAGTATACTTAATGAGTTCTTATTACATTTTTCTTCAGTTCTATTAATTCTATAGGACCTATCCTTCCTATCACTTGTAATAGTACTTTTTTGTTGTTTTCCACAAGCTTTATGAAATAGCAATGGCAAATGCAATCAAATATTCAAATAAATCTTCTTAAAGTAACCCTGAAATACATCTTTTGGACCTGAACTTAGATATAAATTTGTAAGTTGTTATATGAAATTCAGATTAAAATACAAAAGCTGTATTTTAGTTGCCAGTGAATAGTGAGCTGATATGAAATTTGTACATGTGTTCTTTATAAATTTGGGGGGCTGCCAATCATTGAGAATTAGGATAATTGAACTTGAGTATGCATTTAAATTAAACAAAGCAAGGACAATTTTTTAAAAGAGACTATACCCTGATGTCTCTAAGTCAGCTATATAAAAACTGATTCTTTTTTTTTTTTGAGATGACTAATCCAGCCTCCCACAGTTTTGGGCAACAGTTCAATCAGCAGAGTTAGCTACACCTGTGCCTCATTTTAACTCTCTTTATTGTCCTTTTCCAATATATCCCAGAACATCACCATTGATCTCTTTTGCTGAACTGGTGGCTTTCTTATCTTGCTCTTTTATGCTTTGCAGTGGCTTACTAACTCCCTTTGCAAATATCTCAGCATCAGACTTAGCATCACTGTTTGGCTGGCTCTAAGGTTTCCTTATTATGTACTAACACTGTTTGATCATTTTCTCTTTTTTCTTCAGCTTGTGTCCTGCCTTCTAAATTGAGTCTTTTCTCCCTATTTCTTTAATTTTCCTATCCTCTCTTTCTTTCCCTCCCTTTCTTACTTTGACTTTCTTTTATTCTTCTCATTCCACCCCACTGCACAGAATCATAACCCTCTCTCTCCTTATTTATTTCTATTTGTAATCACGCTTTTACTTTAGTCCTTTTGGGTAAACTAATTTATTTATCACATGAAGCCTTGTCATTTAATGAGAGGTGGCCATGTTTCCTGATAGAAACATTGGAAGAATCACTCTCTGGGAAAAAAAAAAAAAACAAAACACTTCTTCTTTAGTACTTCCAACAAACATCATGACTCAGTAAAAAGGCAGCAACTATCAAAGGCTATTTTTAATTTTCAATCACAAATGATTAGTAATAACTTGGAAAACACACATGCTTTAAATGATTTCTAATCTCTTATTATTCACTATGTATAGGTTGTACTAAGACAGTTGCTATATATTTACAAAAGCATTTAAGTGAAAATATTTCAATATTGATTCCATATTTAAACCTGAACCCTACGTTTGAACTTGCACCAGGATTAATTTTATCAAAAGTATTTATCCATTTAAGCATTCCTCAAGATTTTTCTCATTATGATATCACAGTAAGTGTTATACTCTAATAAGTATAATACCCTTTTTGCTCAACTCTAGTCATTCATCCTTACTAAAGTATTTTAATTTATCTCCCTGCTTAAAATGATCAGTATGAGGGAGTTAGTATCAAATTGTAACCTCCAATGGGAGGTCCATTTCTGTTCTTCCATCCACCACTAAAAGGAATGTAGTGGATATCTGCCATTCTTTTCTTGACAAG
The DNA here is from genome assembly GCF_005190385.1 of Monodon monoceros. Lineage (NCBI taxonomy): Eukaryota > Metazoa > Chordata > Mammalia > Artiodactyla > Monodontidae > Monodon > Monodon monoceros. Next base: position 69,017,626 of record NW_021703768.1, read on the forward strand.
AAAACATTGCCTACCACTCCGCTAACCCTTGTTCTGGTAGCAGCAACATAGCTTTGCTGTGGAAAAACCCATTAACAATTGCATGAAAGTGTGTTCGGAACTTTAAACAACCACTAGCAATCCACTGACATCATCATTTCAGTTGAAATCTTCTATTTCAAGGCTAGAGACTCCTTTGTGCTGTGTTTTAATAGAATTCATATTAATTTTATAGGTGGCTGGTAATTAATTATATATAATTTTGTAATCAACGGGTAATCCAGTATATATGTAGAAAAATGAATAGAATAAGGTCTTTAAGAAATAGAATATGCAAACAGCCAATGAACATATTAAAAGTAATCATTTTATTGGTCATCGAGAAAATGCAAATTAACACTGCAATATCTTACTACTACACACCCATCAAAATTCCTAAAATGAAAATGAGGAAAATATCAAATATTGACAGCAGCTTAAACTCTTATACTTGCCTAATAGGAATGTAAAACTGGTAGATAGAATCTAATAAAACTGATCTATAAATATACTATGACTCAGAAATTTTATTCATAGGTATAGCCTTGAGTAAATATGTACATTTATTCACAAAAAGATATGTACTGGGATGTTTAAAGTGACATTAATTACACTTGCCTAAAAGGAAAACAATACAAATGCCATCAATAGTCGAATTGATAAGTATATTATATGGTATTTGTACAACAAAATAATACTATAGGCAATGAGAATGAATCATAATCACACACAACCATATGGATCAACATAACGTTGAATGAAAGAAGCCAGTCCAAAAAATGCACATATATTGTACATCACTTACATAATATTCAAAAACTAATATGACACATTAATTTATGAGGCTACAAACTAGAATAATAGTAATCTTAGGGAAAAGTAGTGTCTGGAGCCCCAGAGAAGGGGTTCCAGAATGTCTAGTAAAGTTCTGTGTCTTGATCCAGGTACCAGTTATACCAGTTCATTCATTTTGTGAAAAATTCATCAAATTGTTTACTTTTGACTGGTGAACTTTTCTGCATATGATATACATGAATAAAATATTTTTCTGTAAATGTTACTAGTTTGAATAAGAATTTGTGTTAAAGAGCTTGAAATATTTTCTTGTAGGAGACAAGGCTTACATGATGGTAATGAGTAAAATTTGTTTATTTTTTAATATTACACCAGTCATTAAAAATGCCTCTAAGTTTCTCACCTACTACCTCTATATATTACATTACACTCATTACTGAAACAAAATAAAACCCTAGTAATCAAAGATATACTTGTTTACCAATGCAGAAAGGACAGAATTTGTTCTGCAAGGAGTAATGGAGTGAAACAGCCTATGAAAAAGGTACAGAATATTAGATACTACTAAATATTACTACTGTGAGTAATTGCAAACTTGTAGAATATTTTTTGGTGTAAAATTTCTCAGAATATGTATGAGATCAGAGTTTTAAACATACTCATTAAAACAACCATCAGTCTGATATATTCATGTTCAATGAAAAATTATCCCCTCACAAGATTCTCAAATTTATACAGTCAGTCTGGTTTCTGTCAAACTTCTTTGGAAAAGCAGTACTGTAAACAAACAAAGATCTAAGGAAAACTGGTGAAGAGAAACACAAATTTGGCATAACATAAAAGTTTTTAAATGGGGAGGGGGGGATCTGAATGGTCAAGTGAGAAACTACTTTTCTCTCCAGGTATAGCAAACTTAGAGTATAAGAATAGCAGGATACAAGATTAATGAACAGAAATCTCCTGCATTCCTATACAATAATGATGAAAAATCTGAAAGATAAATTAAGGAAACACTTCCATTTACCACTGCAACAAAAAGAATAACATACCTAGGAATAAACCTACCTAAGGAGACAAAAGACCTGTATGTAGAAAATTATAAGACACTGATAAAAGAAATTAAAGATAATAAAAACAGATGGAGATATATACCATGTTCTTGGATTGGAAGAATCAACATTGTGAAAATGACTATACTACCCAAAGCAATCTACAGATTCAATGCAATCCCTATAAAACTACCAATGCCATTTTTCACAGAATTAGAACAAAAAAATTTACAATTTGTATGGAAACACAAAAGACCCCGATAGCCAAAGCAATCTTGAGAAAGAAAAATGAAGCTGGAGGAATCAGGCGCCCTGACTTTAGACTATACTACAAAGCTACACTAATCAAGACAGTATGGTACTGGCACAGAGAAAAGAAATATACATCAATGGAACAGGATAGAAAGCCCAGAGATAAATCCACACACATATGGTCACCTTATCTTTGATAAAGGAGGCAGGAATATGCAATGGAGAAAAGACAGCCTCTTCAATAAGTGGTGCTGGGAAAACTGGACACCTACATGTAAAAGAATGAATTTAGAACACTCCTTAACACCATACAAAAAAAAATAAACTCAAAATGGATTAAAGACCTAAATGTAAGGCCAGACACTATAAAACTCTTAGAGGAAAATCTAGGCAGAACACTCTATGACATAAATCACAGCAAGATCCTTTTTGACCCACCTCCTAGAGAAATGGAAATAAAAACAAAAATAAACAAATGGGACCTAATGAAACTTCAAAGCTTTTGCACAGAAAAGGAAACCATAAACAAGACGAAAAGACAACCCTCAGAATGGGAAAAATATTTGCAAACGAAGCAACTGACAAAGGATTAATCTCCAAAATATATAAGCAGCTCATGCAGCTAAATATCAAAAAAACAAAGAACCCAATCGAAAAATGGGCAGAAAACCTAAATAGACATTTCTCCAAAGAAGATATACAGATTGCCAACAAACACATGAAAAGATGCTCAACATCATTAATCATTAGAGAAATGCAAATCAAAACTCCAATGAGGTATCATATCACACTGGTCAGAATGGCCATCCTCAGAAAATCTACAAACAGGGCTTCCCTAGTGACACAGTGGTTGAGAGTCCGCCTGCCGATGCAGGGGGCACAGGTTCGTGCCCCGGTCTGGGAAGATCCCACATGCTGTAGAGTCGCTGGGCCCATGAGCCATGGCCGCTGAGCCTGTGCATCCAGAACCTGTGCTCCAGAACGGGAGAAGCCACAGCAGTGAGGGGCCTGTGTACCACAAAAAAAAAAAGAAAAAAAAATTTACAAACAATAAATGCTGGAGAGGGTGTGGAGAAAAGGGAAAATGGAACCTTCTTGCACTGTTGGTGGGAATGTAATTTGATACAGCCACTATGGAGGATAGTATGGAGGTTCCTTAAAAAACTAAAAATAGAACTACCATATGACCCAACACTCCCACTACTGGGCATATACCCTGAGAAAACCATAATTTGAAAAGAGTCATGTACCACAATGTTCATTGCAGCACTATTTACAATAGCCAGGACACGGAAGCAACCTAAGCGTCCATCGACAGATGAATGTATAAAGAAGATGTGGTGCATATATACAATGTTATATTACTCAGCCATAAAATGAAATGAAATTGAGTTACTTGTAGTGAGGTGGATGAACCTAGAGTCTGTCACACAGAGTGAAGTATGTCAGAAAGAGAAAAACAAATACTGTATGTTAACACATATATATGGAATTAAAAAAAAAATGGTTCTGAAGAACCTAGGGGCAGGACAGGAATAAAGACACAGACGTAGAGAATGGACTTGAAGACATGGGGAGGGGTGAAGGGTAAGCCGAGACAAAGTGAGAGAGTGGCATTGACATACATACACTACCAAATGTAAAACAGATAGCTAGTGGGAAGTGGCCACATAGCACAGGGAGACCAGCTTGCTGCTTTGTGACCACCTAGAGGGGTGGGATAGGGAAGGTGGGAGGGAGACACAAGAGGGAGGGGATATGGGGATATATGTATATGTATAGCTGATTCATTTTGTTATACAGTAGAAACTAACACAACAATGATGTAAAGCAATTATACTCCAATAAAGCTGTTAAAAAAATTAAAATTAAAAAAAGCTACAAGATGAAGGAATCATAAAGGAACAGACTAATGCATTTGATTACATAATATTAAACAAATTTTTTTTAAAAAACTAGTAACAGACTAGAGGAAATATTTAAAACTTATATGAGACAAAGAATTTATAAGAAAATAAAGGAATGAAGAAAATAAGCAAAAAATGAATAGATAAGGAGAACAGGTTTTAAAGAATTTTCATGGGTTATTTTGTTTGTTTATTTTTTAAGGATAAGGGAAACACACATTACAATATTAGCTTAAAGGACTATGGAAATACAAGAATTAAACCCAATTAAATAGTAACAGTTTTTGAAGGATGTAAATGTTACAGAAACATAGGTACATATTTCATACTAGCAAATAAACTTCCCAACCCTATTTTATTAAAAAGTTTCATTATATTTTTTACTGGAGCACTTTACACTCAGCTCCTCCTTCCTCCTTGTCTAGTCTTTCAAATCTATCATTGAACATTTCTCCCTTCTTGCTAACCCTCAAAGATTTCTTTCTTCTTTCTCATTCTCAATGTCACATTTTATCATAAGCCCTTACCCACATCATTAGAATTGTTTCCTAACAGAGCTTCTTTCAGTCTGGTTCACTGGGCATAGCAGGTATCAGACTTGAAGATGTCCATACTAGATCAGTGTCATCAACCAATGGTGTGCTGAAGTCAGTTAGTACCTGCTCCTGGAAGGAAATTGTGTACATTCCATCCTAATTCCATTCAGTAACATCACTTTTTGTAGCTTGATATTATCCATGGTTGTATCAATAGTATTTATATCAGGAAATCAGTAAATGCTACAAAGAAGCCTTTTTAATATTTTTTGAAGGGCTGGTTTTTTTTTAAAAAAAAGATTATCCACATATTATGGCATTGAATTACTTAGAGGTTAAAGCACAAATCCCATAATCTAAACATTCTTTAGAATTCAACTAATACTTCATTATATATCTCCCTCTAGCACTTATACAAGTGAACTTTTCTACATGGTTTACTTTCTATGTAGTTTACTTACTTGCTCCCCCATAGGTTAGATGCATTTACTCATGTTTGAACCCCAAATGTGCTCTAAATTTTTCTATGCTTTATAAATATCCCTTCTCTTTTGATATCAACTTTTGTATACTTCTTTGACTATGTCCAGAAATATCACACTTTAGAATCATTATTACTTCACATAACATTTAATATGGCATTTATAACTTTACATTACGATTATTCCATCTATAATCATGTTATCTTTCCAATCAGACTTATATATTATTCAACTATCCATTCAACCATTCCGTTAGTCTTTATATACCCAGATAGCCACTAATTTATTCTGTTTGATATAAACATCTTGAGAGTGAGGATCAGGGCTTTTGACTTTGTATATCCAGACAGACAAATAGTTGTTGGTCAATTCACGAATTTACCAAGGAAATGTTTAATACCTGTAAGTTTCAGTAGAAGAAATAATATATCCTGTAATTTGTATAAACTCTTGAATAGTGGTGTTCAAAATTAAGTATAATTTTCTTAAGGTATAAGCAATTTGTTTTACATAGTACAAGAACATTTGAAGAGATAGGTACTGATTTCAGAACCTCACATCAAATTTTCTTCAACCATGTAAGATATGTGTGTGTGTGTGTGTGTGTGTGTGTGTGTGTGTTAAAGTTGATCATTCAGACTCTTGTCTCGGTGTACTTGTCTTTACATTGTTTGTGTAGATTTGGCCTCAGAGAGAAAAATAGGAAGCATTACCAAAAAAGCTTTATACATCAACAAGTCAGCAGGTTGATTGTATGTCTTTTATTTTTCATACTTTCTACCAAGTCTTATTTAGTTTATGTACTCATTTCCAGAAGAGGACACTATATATATGAACATTTTTTTCATCTCTTACAAGCAATATTCTTCATTATCTTTATGTTAGTCACAGTGCACCCTATATTTATAAATAAACTAGCTACCTACCATATAATACCCATATTTTCAAAGAATGTTAATATCAAATTACATGAAAAGCTGTACAAGCAGTGTGATAGCTGAAAAATTTAAGTAACACAGACTTATTTTGATAATGCTAATTTTTAACTTTTCCTTCTAGCAATCGGCAACGCAGATAAATTATCTGGTCAATTTTAAATGGGCTTAGTGTTGGCATGATTATAGATAGAGGAATATATTAGAATGCTTGTTTTCTTCAAAAGTGAGAAACCCAATTCTAACTAGAGAATATATCTGCCTCTCAGAAAGAGGAGTGGAGAGGAATTGGCTTTAGGTACAAATTATACTCTTTGTCTTAAATTTTGGTGATAGAACACTGACCATATTTTGACTCTGTGCATTCTTCTTTGACTTCATTCTCTCACTAGTTTTTACACATGGAAAAATATTTGTCAATATCCATATATAAATATCAAGGAAATATTTCTTGTCATACCTAAGATACTCTGATTATGTCATGTACATGTTGCCGGGGGGGTAGATAGGATGCAGGGCAATATGATAAGCAGCATCCATCCAAAGTGAAAAGGGATTTCCACAAAGAGTCTTGCAAGAAAATTACAAGGAGGAGTTTGGGAATGTGCTATATTGACAGCAATGATATAATATATTGGGTTGGCCAAAAAGTTCGTTCGGGTTTTCTGTAACACGGCAAACCCGAATGAACTTTTTGGCCAACACAGTACAATGAATTATTGATACAATTAGTGATGAGTGACAAATAGTTACTTACAGATACTGAAAAATTAAGAACTTTCAGAATGTTTCATTATCAATTTTATTATCACTAAAACTCTGAGAAACAGACAAGAATGTTATGATTCTTTGAATTTTTTATTACAGAATTTAACATAGCTGCAATTACATAATAAGGAGGCTGAGATACCATGTCTTATGTCTACTATAAAGAGTCATCAAAAAATATTCAGTGAAAAATACCGTTCATTCATTTATAAATGAAAACAAATTACTAACAAAAAATCCCTCTCCTATTACAAAATAGAAGTCTCATATTCAATTATTAAGGATGTAAATTCCAATTGAGTAATTCAACCTCTATGTTCATCTGATCATTAAGTAAAATTTTAAAATACACATGTTGAATATTTATTCTCTTAACCCAGTTTCCCATGAAAGTAGACTGAACAAAACTTCGGTATAAAGACTTTACTGAGATAAAACCTACAGTTACAAGAGTGAGAAATTAAAGCATCTCAAACCAATCAGAGCTTAGGGTTACAGATAGAAGCAGCATAAATTCCTCAAGTGCATTAATAAGAGTGTTAATGAGAGAGTCCTAATTTCACTCTTTGGCTCAAAAACCCATGCATTCTAGCTATTGGGATTAGACTCATATATTGACTATTTGTCTCGTGTGCACACTCTATGGCTGAGGAGTGCTGTCCAACTCTGCTAAGTTGCCCATAAGCCAGCACCTTAGCTAAATCTTCAGTAGATTTTCACAAACGGAATCCTTTGATCCAAGAAATTGTTGTGTATTAATTATGCCACATTGTATGATACCACTGTATGTATGTATGTGTGTGTGTGTGTATGATACCACATTGATGAATCAAGCAATCTGCAAGCCTTTTAATTACTGTGCTCTCAGATGTAAAATGAATAACATAATTATGTATCTTACTACCTCCAAGGTGGAAGAGATCTGATATAGTTAGTCAGCCACCGTATGGCAGATAGTCTCCCCAAAGGTAAAGCCCTATCTAGGACTCATACTCTCTCTCTGCATTGGTAGGTGGACTTTTTCTGAATCAGGATAGTGGATGATGATACCATGTCTTCTAAATAACAAATTAAAATTTGATTAAGTTTCTTCCTTATAGATAAGAATATTGCTTACAGCTGAAAATTAAGTGGAATATATATTTTTAATCATTTTAATGTACAGTCTTCATCTTGAAATTATAGATTGTCATGGACTTGCTTTAATTTTTTTATGTTTATAGTGTTCCAGCTTAAAAAGTGTATACATGAAATATACAGGCAGATATTCTTCTGCTAAAATTAAAATTCATCATTTTATAAATATTTTTTCTAGTTGTCTTAATGTAAAAATATAACCTCTAAAATAATTGTATCAGGCCAATGAATAATAAATATATATAATTTAATAGGTAAAATTTATGAGGGTAGGCTTTATAGAGGGAAATATGAAATGATATAGCAACAAATAATTTCAAGTATGAATATGTATGTCTAAAAAGTGAAGATAAAAAGATAGCAAAATCATATTTATTGTGTTCCCTTTCAAGTGAATGTTTCACATGGCTCCATTAAATTCTCCTTGAAAAACCATCTCCTAGAGAAATCCTCCTTGAAGACAAGCCCTGGCATGAAGCCAAAAATATACCACATGTTCATGAAAAGTTGAATGAAAGCAGTAACAACATAGCCAAAATATGTATTTATGCATTGCAGTAGATCTGGTTCATCTCATGTATATACCTAGATTAAAATATGAAACTTGCTAAAGAAAATGTTATCAGAATTATGCAAAATATGTCAGTAAACAGTTGACAATTAATGTAATCACCTATACAATGATTGTGTTAAAGTGTTGAACCTCATATTTAAAATGGAATGTAAATTTTAATAGGAATATTATGTCTTATGACTAAAAGTAGCAGGGAGTGTAAATTGCTACAGTTACTTTGTAAACAGCTTGGCATTATCTATTTAAACAGGACGTAGGCATACCTTATGACTTTCTAACTGTATTCCTAGGTGAACACCCTTCAGAAACTATATGTGTACCAGGATGCATATGCTAAAATGGTCAATTACAATTAAATCATAATAAATTGGTAACAGCCTACAAATCCACTAGCAGAAATATTTATAAATAAATCATGGTATATAATCACACATTGGAATTCTTAAAGCAAGGAAAATGAGTTAATTGCAGCTATAAGCAACAACACAGATACACTTCACAAACATAAGTTTCTATGAAAAATACAGTCACAAAACAGTAAATATGGTATACTTCTACTCTCAAGTTTAAAATCTAGAAAACAATCTTATATTTTAAGAATGCATATTTTTATATAACAATTACAAATAATAAACTTATCATGTATGTCAGGATTGAGGTCACATAGTAAAGTGCAGGGAGGACTTTGTTGTGAAATGACCAATAGGGAGCTTCTGAGTTCTGGAAATATCTAATTTCCTTACGAAGGTAATAGTTAAATGGACATTTGCTTTTAAGAATCCCTCAAACTTTACTATTTTATGCACTTTTCTCTATGCAAAATATATCTTGTGGTGGAGGATGGAGTCACCAAAATAATAGCAGCATAGGTGGATAAACAGCTAGCCAGAGAGAGAAACAAAAGAGAGAGAGAGATCCTAACTCTTGGATAAGATTGGCTGTGGGTTATACCAGGTTTATTTTGTACATCACAGAAGTATGTGAACAGTTCCCTTCTTCCTGTCATTTAAAAAAAGTTTATCAAATTATGGGTCTTTATCCCTGCCTTCACTGTCATCTTTCTGGCTAATATTTCTGATATCCCTCAAAAATATCCTTGCTTTATTTTTAACATTTCAGGCCGCTCCTGATAAAATAAAATCTGTCAAACCTAGTTTTATGGCAATAAAAAGACATCAAAATAATAACAAAAGTAGAATGAAAGGGAAGAAGAAATTGGTAGCACCCATGTCTCCCTAGATCACCTCACTTAATAGTAGGATCACTGAGCATCCTCTTCCAGAAATGTGACACTAACTTTAGAAGAACCAGTTTCCTGTCTGACGATATGAGATGATACATTTGTTAAGATTTGCAGAGATATAGTTAAGCAAATATTTAATTTCTCTGGGACTCAGTTATGAATCTATAAAACAGGATAATAAGATAACCACTTTTTAGTGTTGTCATGAGGTTTATAGAGGTGATCATGTGAAAAGCTTTTAGAACCTTTCCTGGCCCATAAAGAACAGGTCATCATGACACTTGCCTACAACCAAAACCTCTGTGTACTCAGGACTTAGTGCAATAATTATCAAAATTTGACAATCTTATTTTAACTTTACACCCACAAATCTTAATCCCTTCACTAGAGTGTTCCAAAGAAAAACCCAAATGTCATAGCATTTTTTAATCCATAAATAAATTAGCATGGAAGTACACATCTCTACAGTGGATCAAATCTCTCTTCCTCGGGCTTCCCTGGTGGCGCAGTGATTGAGAGTCCACCTGACGATGCAGGGGACACGGGTTCGTGCCCCGGTCCGGGAAGATCTCACATGCCGCGGAGCGGCTAGGCCCGTGAGCCATGGCCGCTGAGCCTGTGCGTCGAGCCTGTGCTCCGCAACGGGAGAGGCCACAGCAGTGAGAGGCCCGCGTACAGCAAAAAAAAAACAAAAAAAAATCTCTCTTCCTCACTCCTTCTCTCTCTCTCCTACAACAGCATTATCATAATTAACATTAACAATAAGACCTTAATAACATGTAATATAAAGTAAGCATTCTATCTGCAATTTTTCAAAACGTCATTTTCTTTCACCTATACCAATATGCAAATATGTTCTATAAACTTGATTGTTTTTTTCTCACTCCCCACCCCACCTCAACCCTAGCCAACTGTTGTTCTGCTTTCTGTCTGTATAGATTTGCCTATTCTGGATATTTCATATAAATGAAATAATTCACTATGTGGTCTTTTATGACTGGCTTCTTTCACTTAGCATAATGGTTTTTTTTGTTGTTGTTGTTGTTGTTTTTTTAGCAAATATGTAGTCTTTATATTCTTTTTTTTTTTAATCTTTATTGGAGTATAATTGATTTACAATGGTGTGTTAGTTTTTGCTTTATAACAAATTGAATCAGTTATACATATACATATGTTCCCATATCTCTTCCCTCTTGCCTCTCCCTCCCTCCCACCCTGCATGAGCTGCTTATAAATTTTGGAGATTAATCCTTTGTCAGTGGCTTCATTTGCAAATATTTTCTTCCATTCTAAGGGTCGTCTTTTGGTCTTGTTTATGGTTTCCTTTGCTGTGCAAAAGCTTTGAAGTTTCATTAGGTCCCATTTGTTTATTTTAGTTTTTATTTCCATTTCTTGAGGAGGTGGGTCAAAAAGGATCTTGCTGTGATTTATGTCATAGAGTGTTCTGCCTAGGTTTTCCTCTAAGAGTCTGATAGTTTCTGCCTTACATTTAGGTCTTTAATCCATTTTGAGCTTATTTTTGTGTATGGGGTTAGAGAGTGATCTAATCTCATACTTTTACATGTACCTGTCCAGTTTTCCCAGCACCACTTATTGAAGAGGCTGTCCATTCTCCACTGTACATTCCTGCCTCCTTTATCAAAGATAAGGTGACCATATGTGCATGGGTTTATCTCTGGGCTTTCTATCATGTTCCATTGATCTATCTTTCTGTTTTTGTGCCAGTTCCATACTGTCTTGATTACTGTAGCTTTGTAGTATAGTCTGAGGTCAGGGAGCCTGGTTCCTCCAGTTCCATTTTTCTTTCTCAAGATTGCTTTGGCTATTCAGGGTCTTTTGTGTTTCCATACAAATTGTGAATTTTTTTGTTCTAGTTCTGTGAAAAATGCCAGAGGTAGTTTGATAGGGATCACATTGAATCTGTAGATTGCTTTGGGTAGCAGAGTTATTTTCACAGTGTTGATTCTTCCAATCCAAGAACATGGTGTATCTCTCCATCTATTTGTATCATCTTTAATTTCTTTCATCATGTCTTATAATTTTCTGCATACAGATCTTTTGTCTCCTTAGGCAGGTTTATTCCTGGATATTTTATTCTTTTTGTTGCAATGGTAAATGGGAGTGTTTTCTTGATTTCACTTTCAGATTTTTTGTCATTAGTGTATAGGAATGCCAGAGATTTCTGTGCATTAATTTTGTATCCTGCAACTTTACCGCATTCATTGATTAGTTCTAGTAGTTTTCTGGTAGTATCTTTAGGATTCTCTATGTATAGTATCATGTCATCTGCAAACAGTGACAGCTTTACTTCTTCTTTTCCAATTTGAATTCCTTTTATTTCCTTTTCTTCTCTGATTGCTGTGGCTAAAACTTCCAAAACTATGTGAATAAGAGTGGTGAGAGTGGGCAATCTTGTCTTGCTCCTGATCTTAGTGGAAATGCTTTCAGTTTTTCACCATTGAGGATGATGTTGGCTGTGGGTTTGTCATATATGGCCTTTATTATGTTGAGGAAAGTTCCCTCTATGCCTACTTTCTGGAGGGTTTTTATCATAAATGGGTGTTGAATTTTGTCAAAAGCTTTCTCTGCATCTATTGAGATGATCATATGGTTTTTCTCCTTCAATTTGTTAATATGGTGTATCACGTTGATTGATTTGTGTATACTGAAGAATCCTTGCATTCCTGGGATAAACCCCACTTGATCATGGTGTATGATCCTTTTAATGTGCTGCTGGGTTCTGTTTGCTAGTATTTTGTTGAGGATTTTTGCATCTATGTTCATCAGTGATATTGGCCTGTAGTTTTCTTTCTTTGTGACATCCTTGTCTGGTTTTGGTATCAGGGTGATGGTGGCCTCGTAGAATGAGTTTGGGAGTGTTCCTCCCTCTGCTATATTTTGGAAGAGTTTGAGAAGGATAAGTGTTAGCTCTTCTGTAAATGTTTGATAGAATTCGCCTGTGAAGCCTTCTGGTCCTGGGCTTTTGTTTGTTGGAAGAGTTTTAATCACAGTTTCAATTTCAGTGCTTGTGATTGGCCTGTTCATATTTTCTATTTCTTCCTGATTCAGTCTTGGCAGGTTGTGCATTTCTAAGAATTTGTCCATTTCTTCCAGGTTGTCCATTTTATTGGCAGAGAGTTGCTTGTAGTAATCTCTCATGATCTTTTGTATTTCTGCAGTGTCACTTTTTACTTCTCCGTTTTCATTTCTAATTCTATTGATTTGAGTCTTCTCCCTTTTTTTCTTGATGAGTCTGGCTAATGGTTTATTAATTTTGTTTATCTTCTCAAAGAAGCAGCTTTTAGTTCTATTAATCTTTGCTATTGTTTCCTTCATTTCTTTTTCATTTATTTCTGATCTGATCTTTATGATTTCTTTCCTTCTGCTAACTTTGAGTTTTTCTTGTTCTTCTTTCTCTAATTGCTTTAGGTGCAAGGTTAGGTTGTTTATTTAAGATGTTTCCTATTTCTTAAGGTAGGACTGTATTGCTATAAACTTCCCTCTTAGAACTGCTTTTTCTGCATCCCATAGATTTTGGATAGTCATGTCTCCATTGTCATTTGTTTCTAGGTATTTTTTGATTTCCTCTTTGATTTCTTCAGTGATCACTTCGTTATTAAGTAGTGTATTGTTTAGCCTCCATGTGTTTGTATTTTGTACAGATCTTTTCCTGTAATTGATATCTAGTCTCATAGCATTGTGGTCGGAAAAGATACTTGATACAATTTCAATTTTCTTAAATTTACCAACGCTTGATTTGTGACCCAAGATATGATCTGTCATGGATAATGTTCCATGAGCACTTGAGAAAAATGTGTATTCTGTTGCTTTTGGATTAAATGTCCTATAAATATCAATTAAGTCCATCTTGTTTAACATATCATTTAAAGCTTGTTTTTCCTTATTTATTTTCATTTTGCATGATCTGTCCATTGGTGAAAGTGGGGTGTTAAAGTCCCCTACTATGAATGTGTTACTGTCAATTTCCCCTTTTATGGCTGATAGTATTTGCCTTATGTATTGAGGTGCTCCTATTTTGGGTGCATAAATATTTACAGTTGTTATATCTTCTACTTGTATTGATCCCTTGATCATTATGTAGTGTCCTTCTTTGTCTCTTCTAATAGTCTTTATTTTAAAGACTATTTTGTCTGATATGAGAATTGCTGCTCCAGCTTTCTTTTGGTTTCCATTTGCATGAAATATCTTTTTCCATCCCCTTACTTTCAGTCTGTATGTGTCTCTAGGTCTGAAGTGGGTCTCTTGTAGACAGCAAATACATGGGTCTTGTTTTTGTATCCATTCAGCCAATCTGTGTCTTTTGGTGGGAGCATTTAGTCCATTTACATTTAAGGTAATTATCGATATGTATGTTCCTATTCCCATTTTCTTAATTGTTTTGGGTTCGTTATTGTAGATATTTTCCTTGTATTGTGTTTCTTGCCTAGAGAAGTTCCTTTAGCAGTTGTTGTAGAGCTGGTTTGGTGGTGCTGAACTCTCTCAGCTTTTGCTTGTCTGTAAGGTTTTAATTTCTCCATCAAATCTGAATGAGATCCTTGCTGGGTAGAGTAATCTTGGTTGCAGGTTTTTCTCCTTGATCACTTTAAATATGTCCTGCCACTCCCTTCTGGCTTGCAGAGTTTCTGTTGAAAGGTCAGCTGTAACCTTATGGAGATTCCCTTGTGTGTTATTTGTTGTTTTGCCCTCACTGATTTTAATATGTTTTCTTTGTATTTAATTTTTGACAGTTTGATTAATATGTGTCTTGGCGTATTTCTCCTTGGATTTATCCTGTATGGGACTCTCTGTGCTTCCTGGACTTGATTAACTATTTCCTTTCCCATATTAGGGAAACTTTCAACTATAATCTCTTCAAATATTTTCTCAGTCCCTTTCTTTTTCTCTTCTTCTTCTGGAAGGCCAATAATTCGAATGTTGGTGCATTTAATGTTGTCCCAGAGGTCTCTGAGACTGTCCTCAGTTCCTTTCATTCTTTTTTCTTTATTCTGCTCTGCAGTAGTTATTTCCACTATTTAATCTTCCAGTTCACTTATCCGTTCTTCTGCCTCAGTTATTCTGCTATTGATCCCATCTAGAGTATTTTTCATTTCATTTATTGTGTTATCATTGTTTGTTTCATCTTTAGTTCTAGGTCCTTGTTAAATGTTTCTTGCATTTTGTCTATTCTATTTCCAAGATTTTGCATCATTTTTACTATCATTATTCTGAATTTCTTTTCAGGTAGACTGCCTATTTCCTCTTCATTTGTTAGGTCTGGTGGGTTTTTATCTTGCTCCTTCTTCTGCTGTGTGTTTTTCTGTCTTCTCATTTTGCTTATCTTACTGTGTTTGGGCTCTCCTTTTTGCAGGCTGCACGTTTATAGTTCCCGTTGTTTTTGGTGTCTGTCCACAGTGGCTAAGGTTGGTTCAGTGGGTTGTGTAGGCTTCCTGGTGGAGGGGAGTAGTGCCTGTGTTCTAGTGGATGAGGCTGGATCTTGTTCTGGTGGGCAGGTCCACGTCTGGTGGTGTGTTTTGGGGTGTCTGTGGACTTATTATGATTTTAGGCAGCCTCTCTGCTAATGGGTGGGGTTGTGTTCCTGTCTTGCTAGTTGTTTGGCATAGGATGTCCAGCATTGTAGCTTGCTGGTCGTTGAGTGAAGTTGGGTGCTGGTGTTCAGATGGAGATCTCTGGGAGATTTTTGCCATTTGATATTATGTGGAGCTGGGAGGTCTCTTGTGTACCCGTGTCCTGTAGTTGGTTCTCCCACCTCAGAGGCACAGAACTGACTCCGAAGGGAGAGAGGGATGGAGGGAGGGAGAGAGGAAGGAAGGAAGGAAAAAGGGAAGGAAGGAAAAAAGGAAAGAAAGAAGATAAAGTAAAATAAAGTATGATAAAATATAATAAAGTTATTAAAATAAAACAAAATTAAGAGAAAAAAATTTAAAAAAAAAACAAATGGATGGATAGAACCCTAGGACAAATGGTGGAAGCAAAGCTATACAGACAAATCTCACACAGAATCATACACGTACACACTCACAAAAAAAGGAAAAGGAGAAAACATCATAAATCTTGCTCTCAAAGTCCACCTCCTTAATTTGGGATGATTCGTTGTTGATTCATATATCTCACAGGTGCAGGGTACATCAAGTTGATTGTGGAGCTTTAATCCGCTGCTTCTGAAGCTACTGGGAGAGATTTCCCTTTCTCTTCTCTGTTCTCACAGCTCCCAGGGGCTCAGCTTTGGATTTGGCCCCGCCTCTGCGTGTAGGTCACAGGAGGACGTCTGTTTTTCGCTCAGACAGGACGGGGTCAAGGAGCGCTGATTCGGGGGTTCTGGCCCACTCAGGCCGGGGGAAGGGAGGGGCATGGAGTGCGGGGTGAGCCTGCGGCGGCAGAGGCCGGCATGACGTTGCACCAGCCTGTGGCGCACCGTGCATTCTCCCGGGGAAGTTGTCCCTGGATCCTGGGACCCTGGCAGTGGCGGGCTGCACAGGCTCCCCAGAAGGGGGTGTGGATAGTGACCTGTGCTCGCACACAGGCTTCTTGGTGGCGGCAGCAGCAGCCTTAGCGTCTCATGCCTGTATCTGGGGTCCGCACTGTTAGCCGCGGCTCGCGCCCGTTTCTGGAGCTCCTTTAAGCAGCGCTCTTAATCCCCTCTCCTCGCGCACCAGGAAACAAAGAGGGAAGAAAAAGTCTCTTGCCTCTTTGGCAGGTCCAGACTTTTCCCCGGACTCCCTCCCGGCTAGCCGTGGCGCACTAACCCCCTGCAGGCTGTGTTCACGACGCCAACCCCATTCCTCTCCCAGCGCTCCGACTGAAGCCCGAGCCTCAACTCCCAGCCCCGCCAGCCCTGGCAGGTGAGCAGACAAGCCTCTCGGGCTGGTGAGTGCCGGTCGGCACCGATCCTCTGTGTGGGAATCTCTCCGCTTTGCCCTCTGCACCCCTGTTACTGTGCTCTCCTCTGTGGCTCCAAAGCTTTCTCCCTCCGCCACCCGCAGTCTCCGCCCGCCAAGGGGCTTCCTAGTGTGTGGAAACCTTTCTTACTTCACAGCTCCCTCCCACTGGTGCAGGTCCCGTCCCTATTCTTTTGTCTCTGTTTTTTCTTTTTTCTTTTGCCCTACCCAGGTACCTGGGGGGTTTCTTGCCTTTTGGGAGGGCTGAGGTCTTCTGCCAGCGTTCAGTAGGTGTTCTGTAGGAGTTGTTCCACGTGTAGATGTATTTCTCATGTATCAGTGGGGAGGAAGGTGATCTCCATGTCTTACTCTTCTGCCATCTTGAAGCTCTCTCCCTTATTACCTTTTTGAATCCTATTTTGTTTTTAAATATGGCTTGGTCCTTACACGCAGAATGATATAACCACTGTCTAGATTTTAAATGCATCACACCAGTTTCTTGAACTGATTAGTCAGTCAACAAATAGTTTATCCGGGAGTTTGATAATGAGATGGTGATGCCAATGCACACTGGGTTCTTCTAGACAGTTCTGCAACTGGTTTTACAACTGAGGGTATTAAGTTTGACATTTTTTAATATATCAGAAAGAAAGACAACACTGACTTCCAAGTTCTATGATGATTTTTCAGTTTTGTGAAGCAAAATAGAATGTCTAAAAATATAATGACTCAATAAAACACCCATAAATTTTACAGCTATATCAACATAATTTTAAAACTTGAATTAAAAAATAATTATTTAAAATATGTGCTTAAAGTGAATATGAGAATACCAATCTATAATCCATAGTAATATATTTCTTAATGATTTACCAATTTATCAAAAGTTAAATGGAAAATTTGTCCAGCTATATAGTTATCCATTCAATTTAAACAAAAAAAAATGGTGGCATAAATTATCAGGTAATTGCTTTGATTCTTCATTTTATTTTGAGTGTGCATATGCCAAACCAATGATGAATCATGTCAGCACACATGAAATAACCTGATTTTTATGGCACTGGATTTTTTCCAGATGGAGGAATATTTAAGTAAGGTGCTTAAAATTCACATTTTTATTATTTCAGTTACTAATATCTTAATCTGCAATACAAGTTGTTCTAAGTGCAGATGTTCTTATTGCTAGATTCATCTGTGCCAATAAAGCAAAAATGTATATAAATACAGACTTTAATCTTTGATTCACCATTTTTAGTAGTACATTCCATACACTCAAAGATTTGCTTTACATTGGTAATTCAAACACCCAATATTTGTGTATTGACATGTGTTGATTATCTGATTTTATCCATGTAACATCCTTCATGGAGATGATATAGTACTATAATGGTCATATATTTTTTAAACTTGAAAAATCCTACCCCTACACTATTCCAAACAGAATAAATCCAAAAGAACGTCCTTTTGCTTTTGTTCATGTGATCCACTTATCGCTGCCTTTTGTGTTTCCCCAACTTGCACCTGGTGAACAATGAGAAGAGTGACAGTCCTCCTTGACCTCTGCAGCCAGCTCAGCACTACCACTTATTCTCTCTGACAGAGGAAGTTTCTTCTTCCTCAATAGGAATGTGTATTTCTTTTCTGTTCTCTGCCTCGTTTTGCCCACACCTCTGTGATCCCACAGATCAAATACATTTCTTGTTGATAGTCTTGCCACATCTAGCTCCATACTTCACCACTGACTTGACACTCCTTCACAATGTTCACCTGATTCATTCAGCCTTTACATACATACAGTCTGGTGAGCTCAGTCATCATAGTACTAGGTATTTGAATAAGAATAATTTATTCTGTCATATTTAATTCTCTAATGCTGAAAGTTATTTCTCTAAAACAAATTATTTGGCAAATAAACTAAATAATAGCTCAGAGATGGCAAATCTGATGGTAAAATAATTTTATGTGTTACTTACTTGTCTTTTATAGGCAAATCATATGTGTACCTCGAAATATTTTCAAAATTCTATGATTAGCAACGTCCTTCATAAAGTAATTTGCGTGGTAATTCTAGTTCTTTATCTAAATAAATTTATGTAAAGCAGAGTTAATTCTGGAAGCCTTTTACCAATATACTCACCAATAGAATGGATTGATTTACTTACATGGTTATAGAAGTTTTGTACTGAGCTTAGTTCCCTAGAACGTCATCTACAAAAATCTACAATTCTCTGAAAATGCTAAACTGCTGCAGGGTTAAATAAGATAACACTATAGAACATGATTTTTATGGAGATCACAGTGGTTCATAAATTTTTATAAATTTTATATTCATTTTATAAATAATTTTCTTCATTTTGAAAGAACAAAGTCCTTCATTTAAAAAATAGAGAAAATTCTAATTTATTATAGTGGATGAAGTAAGAAGAAAAATTTCCCATCCAAGTGCTCTAAATATTATTGTTGTTTTAAAAAGATAATGACTAAATAAAATAAATGCTCATGTGTCAAGAATCCCAAATTGAAAAACATAATAATTTGCATATGATTAAACTCTTTTTAGTTTTTAATCACAACATAAAGGCTGATGAAAGTTGAAGTTCCCAGTGTTTTCTACCCCTCTCTTTTCTTCCCCAGAAGCAACCACTCTCATGAATTTGGTGTCCTTGGTTTTAAACCTTAATACTAACTTATGGTTTTGTTGAACATTTAGCTAAACTACTTCATAATATTGTTGCCACAACATCCATTTTATGTGGCCAAGAAGCCTGCAGAAACCTTGAACTGACACCAGTCCCTCCTGCCAGCATCCACCCTAGATAACAGCCTGCAGAACAAGTATGTTTCTGATACAACTCCCTCAACATGTGTGCACCTTAGATAAAACCCAATGTTTACCAAAACCCCACTGTTTTTGGTTTGAATTGACCAATCTGGTTTTAGCCAAGGAATCTCAAAGCACTGCACCCAGGAACCCTAATAAAGACATGTGCCCCATGTTCTGTCGGTTGTGCTCTCTTTGCCCACACCCTGCCTTAACCTCCCTGTGTACCTCCTCGAGGACCAAGGAATAATAAACTTCTCTATTTCACTTTTCTTTGCAGTCTTTGTTGAGCAATGCTCACCATCTGACACCCCCAGGCTCTACTTAACAAGCATTAATTTAAAGGCACAACAGGTTTGTACCTAAGCAGTATTTTTTTGATATTTTAAGGTCTGTAAATGAACTTTTTCTATATGTGAGATTATCAAGCATGTTACATTTATTCAACAATATGATTTCAGGATTGTAAGGGTTGATAAGCATAGACATGCACTTATTTCTTTCCCCAGGGCTGACATTTCAGGATTCTGGTTTTATGCTATTATAACAAACCTGTGATTAATATCTATGTGTGTGTCTTCATGTGCTCATGTTCAAGAATTTTTTTAATGTAGGAGTGGAATTTCTGGTTCATGGGTTGTTTATATTTTTATCATTCAAGTATCACAATTCTTTGACTATTGAAAACCCTCTCCTCAACTTCACGGACATCATCTTTTCTCTCCTCCCAGACTCTGATGAAACAACAATATGGCAACAATATTTGGGAATAAGCTTATAAAAAGATAAACTGAAGCATATTAAAAATTTTAATAGATTATTTGAGCAAAAAATCAATTTGACTAAGGCTGTGCCAAACCAGAAGTGATTAGGAGTGCTCCACTAATAGGAGTTCAAGGGAGAGACTTTTATAGACAAAAGGTAGAAGCAAAGCAAGAAAATTATTTGATTGACTCTAGATTAAAGCTTAGTTGGCTGGTTGTGACTGGTCACCCTTATGTTTCAATTTTGTAACCTTGAGGCATTTACGGGCTTAGCTTTTGGTTTGCTTAAGTAAGACTCCACCACATTAGAACCACCTCAGTCTGATGGCCTCCTTGTTTAATTAATTTAACGAGCTTAATTATTGAAATGGTGTATGAGAGAAAAAGAACAACAAATCCAAGAAGCTATTTATGGAGATCAAAAGGTGCTATTGAAATATATATTTATCTTCTCTCAGTGTAACCCTCTGAAGGAGTATGATATTTATTATAGGCAACATATTAAATGCATTCAAATATGACTTGCTGTTTATATACTTGGGAAACCAGAATATGACCTAAAGATTATTGTGATTTCCTAAACTTTAGTCATAGTGCTACTTTATCCAAAAAGAGATAATTAGTGTGGAAATAGTAGAAATGCTTGCATATTCCCTCTTGGTATGCTATTAGAATGTGACTTACTCAAATGTGGAAAGCATTATCTGCTTTTATGGAAAAAAAAATGTACTATGGACATGTTTAGCAGATTTGGCATCTGATCCAAATATCGTACTGAGCTATCACTTAACTTCTAGAACCTCAATTTCTCACCTTTAAAATTGTTACAGTGGTATCTACTTTGCTTTTGAAATTGGGTTGTATAGGAGCAATTATCAAGCAAGATAATGGATACGAATGGGCTTTTAAAACTGGCAAGATTATGTAAATGTATGCAGTGATTATTCAGTACTTCCAAACACATTCATAGAATAATGAGACCAATCAGCATATGGCTTTTGTGACAGAGAGTATAATCTCTGAGTCTCTGAACACTAAATGTATCACCACTTACTGCTATGAAAACCATGTACACATACACACAAAAACACACAAATTCACACATAAAGGTCTTATTATTAATGACCTTGAAGCAGTGTATGATGTTCTAAAATATACTTGGGAACAAACACTACTGGAAGAGGAGCCTCGATACTGTCAGTGTCTAAATGGCAGTTCATCTGATGTAACACTGTTCTGACATTGAATCTGTGTTAATCAACAGCCTGAGTAAATGAACCAAAAAATGTCTTATGATTGCTGTTAACCTCAGCAAAGACAGAGGCAACAACTGCCACAGTAACAGCATGTTGAATGCTAAGAGAATTGGTGCACTGCCACTCTTCGTAGAAGCTGACAGCTGTTAAGTCAGCTCTGGTGTAACTGCTATTGTTTTACTCTATAATTTTGTGCATTTGATTTTGGTGTCAAATTTCAAAGTCGGAATAGAAATTATGTAATGCTACATTGAGTTATAAATATAATTGTTCAAATCAATTGTTTCTTATTTTGAATAGTAATTTATCATATGGGTAGATAGACAGATATATACACATATGTACACACATATATGTATGTATGGTTCCTTCCAGAGATGAACTGGAAGGCCAGTCATTGTTGAGGATGTGGAGCAACAAGACCTTATTTATTTATTGCTGGTCAGGGTGCAGAATGGTAGAGCCACTTTGGAAGAGCATTTGGCAGTTTCTCATAAAGCTAAACATAGTCTTAAAAAATAATCCAACCATTATTATCTTAGAGTCTTACCAAATTGTTATGAAAACATGTCCACAAAAAACCGTACACAGATCTGTGCAAAAGTTTTATTCATACTCACTAAAACTAGAAGCAAACAAAATGTCCTTAGATAAATTTAAAAAATAAATTATGGTACATTCATACATTTGACTACCACTCAACAATAAAAAAGGATAAACTATAAAGTCATGTAAAAACTTGGAAAAATCTTATATGAATACTGCTAAATGAAAGAAGCCAGAGTGGAAAAGCTACATACTGTATGAGTCTATTTAGAGGACATTCTAGAAAATGCAAAAGTATAGAGACAGTAAAAGATAAGTGATTGTAGAAATTTGGAGGGGTGTGTTGAGATTCTTGGAGATGTTGACATTATTGCATATGATACTCTAATGATAGATGCATAATACTATGAATCTGTCAAAACTCATAGAACTTTATAGCACAGAGTGAACGTTAATGCATGCAAACTTAAAAATACATATATTAAGGAGATAGTGGAATCCCATGATGGAATGCAGATTGTGACAAAAGAATCTAATTGTTTATGAAATGACATCAGTGAAGTGCATGTTGTGTGTGTGTGTGTGTGTGTGTGTGTGTGTGGTGAGAGGGTGGGATAAGATATGTGGAGACGCTGGCCCAAGTACCTTTGCAAGGAAATGGAGTCTATAAGACAAAAGACAAAAGGAACTCTATATATAAGCACCCTACTCTAGCTGATGAAGTTCTCTATCATGGGAGCATTGATTACAAATTCAGAAATCACTATACACGTATATGTGAATGAAACGATTAAGCAAATGGTTGGCAGAGAGTAAAGAAGGATTGGTCACTCTTGGTGGGGGCATTACAATTGAGAAGAATGCTAGATTGTTCTGTGTGGTAATGGATTAAAGTTGAAGGTATCAATATAAACTCAAGTTTAAATTAATATAGATAGATGGATATATATATATATATACATATACATATATATATATATATATATATATATATATATATGAAGGTCGATATACACACATATATTTCTGTGTCCTTTCAGTTGAAAGCCTAGAAAGAATTGAAACCACAGTAGCAATGAGCACAGCTAGAACCCAGATTTGTTTTCTAATATCGTTTCTCCAAGAAAAGGAACAAAGAGTCTCTGGAGAAAGCACTGATTCTTGGGCTGGTCAGGGAACATACAAGATACGCTGGAGCATCCTGTAATGTCAGAAAGTAAGGAAATAATTTTTTTTAAACGATGGAGGTATGTCAAAGGAACACATGAGCCAACTGAAAGAGTCCCATTTACAGATTTGAGCAACCAAATAAACTAGCATTGGGTTGTAACCTAAATTATAAAGTTATTACCTATAAGTTCATTCTAATATATAAATAGATGATTGAATAAATATACAAATGGGACAAATAGGAAAATCTTTTGTTTAGAAGAATTTCCAATAATTTATGTAGATACTTTTAAGGAATTGAAGCATAACTCCCCACTCCTTAAGTACGGGCCGTAGTGACTTCCTTTCAAAAACATGGTAGGTAAAGAGGAAAAATTAAACTGTATTTGTTTCTATGCTATATACACCTATAAATAGATTTTATATTACCAGCATTGTTAATAACAATGATTCTAAATTGCTTTCTTTATTTGTTTTGGTTGGTTATCTTTTCTTGTTAACAGAGAAATGATAGTTACATTCTAGCAGGAAAACAGAGAATTCAAACAAAAAATAGCAATGTATTTTTAGAAGAAGAGGATGCTATTTAAAATCAATTTCATTGTATTATGACACTGTCAACAAAATATTGTTCCCTTGACATTTCAGCTCAACACTTCAAAATTCTAAATGTAGTAAAAATTTCAAGACGTTTTCTTCAAATTTAGATTTCTTTTCCCTCAGAGCCTGAGCCCATATGTCAAATTCTCTCACCACAAATACAGAAGGAATAAAAGTCTGCAGTTTGCATTTGAATTTTTTAAAGCAATACTGGAGGAAAAGATGGCCAGTGTGATCCAATAATATTTTCAGATTCCTACAGATTGATTCCTTTGAAGTATATTATGAAGGGGTTACAAATAATGACACTGTTTACAAATACAGATACCAAATGAAGATGCTGTTGAAAGCTTCTGAAGGATTACTGATCACTAATACATTGAAAAATAAATTATTATAGTCATATACTGTGTCTTTCTGTCCTAAGGGGAAAACATTGTACTTCATGGACAAATGTTAGAAGTACTTAGGAGATCCTTCCTTATTACTTATTGAAGCTTTACTCAATACATACAGTGGAATTTTTCTAAGATTCTGGCAAAGTTTACTAACAACTCTGCCATCAGTCATTTCAATGAGAAAGTGATGAATTTGTATTTTTCTATTTCCTTTGTAAGAAATGATATCTCATTCACTCTATTCCATTTGAGATATATAAATATTTGGATTTTAAATATGTACTCCCCCCCTTCAGTTGAGCAATGTGGGGGTTGGCACACTGACCCTCTACACAATGGAAGATATGCATATAACTTATAGCTGGCCCTCCATAGGTGCAGTTCCTCCATACACACAGCTTCTGCATATCTGGGCATTCCACCAACTGCAGATCATGAACAAATCTGGAAGTATCATGCTCCCTGATTTCAAATTCCATTACAAAACTATTGTAATTACAACACTGTGGTACTGACATAAAAACAGACACACAGATTAATGGAACAGAATAGAGAGCCCAGAAAAAAACACACATATATGGTCAACTCATTTACAACAAAGGAGACAAGATTGTACAATAGGGAAAAGACAGTCTCTTTAATAAATGGTGTTGAGAAAATTAGACAGACACATGCAAATAATGAAACTGGACCACTATATTATGCCATATACACAAAATTAATTCAAAGTTGATTAAAGATTTGAACCTATGAATGACTCAAAACCATAAAGCTTCTTGACAATGGTTTTAGCAATGATTTTTGGATTTGATGATAAAAGATATGATTATGTACACAAAAAATTCTAAGAAATTTACCAAAAAATAAGACATAGGAGAAATTGGCATGATACACAATGTAAAAAAAGTAAAATCTCTTATATCTATGTATTATCAACAAACAACAGGAAACTGAAATTAAAACAACGCATTATAATAGCATTAAACATTAAGGGTAAGTATAAAAAAATACATGGAAAAAATTATTACACTGATGTATACAAAATATTACCAAGAGATATTTTAAAAGATCTAAATCAATGGAATGATATATACCATATTCACTGATTGGAAAGTTCCATATTTTTAAGATGATAAGTCTTGGTATATTGTCTGTAGATTCAACACCCAGCACCATCTCATTCAAACGCCAGTAGGAGTTTAGTAAGAAGTTGGCAAGCTGATTCTAAAACGTATGTATAAAATAGAAAGGATCTAGAATACCCAAGATAAAGTCTTGAACAAGAATAAAATTGGAAGACACAGAGTAGCAGGTTTCAAGATTACATACATATAAATACACAAGTATAATGTTGGAGAGTGCGCCCAGAAATAGACCCACAACTCTACTGTCAATTGATGTTCAATTAAGATGCCAAGCAATTTATTTTGGACAAGAAAAAAAAAATAACAAACTGTCTTGTAACTAGACAACCAAATAGTCAAATATGAAAAATAAATGAGTCTGCATTATTACCTTGCACTGCTTACAAAAATTAGCATGGGTCATGATCCTATAAAAGTTCCAGGCTTTACATAAAGTCATAGACATAAAATCTTCTGGAACTATAAAACTTCCAGAATAAAACAAGATTAGATCTTAGTGAATTTAGAGAAGACACCAGATATTCTGAGTAAAGAAAGTAAAAATTGATAAATGTTACTGCATCAACTTTTAAAACCTTCTTCTCATGATAAAAACTACTTTAAAAGCTACCAAAAATACAGAACTCTATTAACTAATATTCATGCTGAAGTATTTAGGGAAAATTATTCTTATGACTATAATTTACTTTGAAATGTATTCAAAACAGGATGGATTAATGGATTAATAGAGAAACCAAGTATAGTTGCACTTTAAAGGTAGGATCTAGGTGTGGTTATACAGGTGTTCATTGTAAAATTATTTAAATTTGGCTATTTGAATTTTTTCATAATAAAATTTGGGAGGAATTTTTTTTTTTAATTAAAGGGGAAACTAAAGAAAGGGAGAAAATGTTGTAGTACATAGTATGATATTGTGATTTATAATTAGAATTTATTTGGTCTTTGTCCCCATTTCTGGCACAGAGCCTATAAAACTCTTGGAATTTACTAAGTGATGAGATTGATAAAGGTGTCATTGGTTATGTCAATGAGGTGACTTTGGTGAAACACCTAGATGACCTAAGTTTGGGTGCCAGTTGCCTGGTCATCCAACCATGTGATTAGAGGATTGGAAGTTTTCAGCTCCACCTGCTGACCTCTGGGGAGGGGAGAGAGCCTGAAGGTTGAGTCAATCAACAATGGTCAAAGATTTAATCAATCATGAATATATAATGAAGTCTCCATAAAAACCCTAAATGATGAGGTTCAGAGAGCTTCTGGATTGGTCAACACATGCTGATTTGGGGAGAGTGGCATGCTCAAAGAGCATGGAATTTCCATGCTCCTTCCCACCTATCTTGTGCTATGCATCTTTTCCATCTGGTTTTTCCTGACTTATATTCTTATATAATAAACCAGTAATCTAGTAAGTAAAATATCTCTAAGTTCTGTGAGCCACTCTAAGCAAATTAATCAAACCAAACAAGGGGACCATTGGAACTTCAAATCTATACCTGGTCAGTCAGAAGCATAGGTGATAACTTGAGCTTGCCACTGGGGTCCAAAGGGGAGGGACAGTCTTGTGATATGGTGGAACTGAATGCTATCTCTGGGTAGGTAGTGTCAGAATTGAGTTGAATTTTAAAACACCCAGCTAGTATTGAGAAACCCTCTCCCTTAACACACACACTGGAATTGGGTGCAGAACGTATTACACAGGTTTGAGAAATGACTTGTAACCAGAATATATAAGTGACTTCTATATTTAAATAGGGAAGAAGTAATCCATTCAACTAAAAAATGGGAAAAAAACTTGAAATGACATTTCATAGAGTAAGCTATCTGAGTGGGCAATAAGAAAATGAAGACATTTTCAATATCATCATTCATTAAATATATGCCATTTAAACCATAGTAAGGTACCAATATACACCTACCTAAATTTTCTAAAATAAAAATATTGACAACACCATGGGAATATCAAATAACTGGTTCCCAACATATAATGTATACTCTCACATATAATCAGCCATTCTACGTTTCAGTATTTACTGAATGTTGTGCTTTCCTAAGAATTTGTCCATTTCTTCCAGGTTGTCCATTTTATTGGCATATATTTGCTTGTAGTAATCTCTTGTGATCTTTTGTATTTCTGCAGTGTCAGTTGTTACTTCTTTTTCATTCCTAATTCTATTGATTTAAGTCTTCTCCATTTTTTTTCTTGATGGGTCTGGCTAATGGTTTATCAATTTTGTTTATCTTCTCAAAGAACCAGCTTTTAGTTTTATTGCTCTTTGCTATCATTTCCTTCATTTCTTTTTCATTTATTTCTGATCTGATCTTTATGATATCTTTCCTTCTGCTAACTTTGGGGTTTTTTTGTTCTTTATTCTCTAATTGCTTTAGGTGCAAGGTTAGGTTGTTTATTTGAGATGTTTCTTGTTTCTTGAGGTAGGCTTCTATGGCTATAAACTTCCCTCTTAGAACTGCTTTTGCTGCATCCCATAGGTTTTGGGTCATCCTGTTTTTATTGTCATTTGTTTCCAAGTATTTTTTGATTTCCTCTTTGATTTCTTCAGTGATCTCTTGGTTATTAAGTAGTGTGTTGTTTAGCCTCCATGTGTTTGTATTTTTTACAGATATTTTTTCTGTAATCGATGTCTAGTCTCATAGCATTCTATTAGGAAAAATACTTGATACGATTTCAATTTTCTTAAATTTACCAAGGCTTGATTTGTGACCCAAGATATGATCTATCCTGGAGAATGTTCTATGAGCACTTGGGAAGAATGTGTATTCTGTTGTTTTTGGATGGAATGTCCTATAACTATCAAATAAGTCCATCTTTTTTAATGTATCATTTAAAGCTTGTGTTTCCTTATTTATTTTCGCTTTGGATGATCTGTCCATTGGTGAAAGTGGGGTGTTAAAGTCCCTTACTATGACTGTGATACTGTCAATTTCCCCTTTTATGGCTGTTAGTATTTGCCTTATGTATTGAGGTGCTCCTATGTTGGGTGCATAAATATTTACAATTGTTATATCTTCTTGGATTGATCCCTTGATCATTATGTAGTATCCTTCTTTGTCTCTTGTAATAGTCTTTCTTTTAAAGTCTATTTTGTCTGATATGAGAATTGCTACTCCAGGTTTCTTATGATTTCCATTTGAATGGAATATCTTTTTCCACCCCCTCACTTTCAGTCTGTATGTGTCCCTAGGTCTGAAGTGGGTCTCTTGTAGACAGTATATATACAGGTCTTGTTTTTGTATCCATTCTGCAAGTCTACGTCTTTTGGTGGGAGCATTTAATCCATTTACATTTAATGTAATTATTGATATGTATGTTCCTATTACCATTTTCTTAATTGTTTTAGGTTTGTTACTGTACGTCTTTTCCTTCTCTTGTGTTTCCTGCCTAGAGAAGTTCCTTTAGCATTTGTTGTATAGCTGGTTTGGTGATGCTGAATTCTCTTACCTTTTGCTTGTCTGTAAGGTTTTTAATTTCTCCATCAGTTGAATGAGTTCCTTGGTGGGTAGAGTAATCTTGGTTGTGGGTTTTTCCCCTTCATCACTTTAAATATGTCCTGCCACTCCCTTCTGGTTTGCAAAGTTTCTGTTGAATGATCAGCTGCTAACCTTATGGGGATTCCCTTGTATGTTATTTGTTGTGTTCCCTCGCTGCTTTCAATGTGTTTTCTTTGTATTTAATATTTTTTAATATCATTCCTTATTTTTTATTAAGTAATTTATTTATTTTTGCTGTGTTGGGTCTTCATTTCTGTGCAAGGGCTTTCTCTAGTTGTGGCAAGCAGGGGCCACTCTTCATTGTGGTGCACGGGCCTCTCACTATCGCGGCCTCTCTTGTTGCAGAGCACAGGCTCCAGACGTGCAGGCTCAGTAATTGTGGCTGACGGGCTTGGTTGCTCCGTGGCATGTGGGATCCTCCCAGACCAGGGCTTGAACCCGTGTCCCCTGCATTAGCAGGCAGATTCTCAACCACTGCACCACCAGGGAAGCCCTGTATTTAACTTTTGATAGTTTGCTTAATATATGTCTTGACATGTGCCTCCTTGGATTTATCCTGTATGGGACTCTCTGTGCTTCCTGGACTTGATTAACTATTTCCTTTCCCATATTAGGGAAGTTTTCAACTATAATCTCTTCAAATATTTTCTCAGTCCCTTTCTTTTTCTCTTCTTCTGGGACCCCTATAATTAGAATGTTGGTTCGTTTAATGTTCTCCCAGAGGTCTCTGAGATTGTCCTCAATTCTTTTCATTCTTTTTTCTTTATTTGACTGTGCAGTAGTTATTTCCACTATTTTATCTTCCAGGTCACTTATTCGTTCTTCTGCCTCAGTTATTCTGCTATTTATCCCTTCTAGAGAATTTTTAATTTCATTTCTTGTGTTGTTCATCACTGTTTGTTTGCTCTTTAGTTCTTCTAGGTCCTTGTTAAACATTTCTTGTATTTTCTCCATTCTATTTCCAAGATTCTGGATCATCTTTACTATCATTATTCTGAATTCTTTTTCAGGTAGACTGACTATTTCTTCTTCATTTGTTTGGTCTGGTGGGTTTTCACCTTGCTCCTTCATCTGCTGTGTGTTTCTCTGTTTTCTCATTTTGCTTAATTTACTGTGTTTGGGACCTCATTTTCACAGCCTGCAGGTTCATATTTCCCATTGTTTTTGGTGTCTGCCCCCAGTGGCTAAGGTTGATTCAGTGGGTTGTGTAGGCTTCCTGGTGGAGGGGACTAGTGTGTGTGCTCTGGTGGATGAGGCTGGATCTTGTCTTTCTAGTGGGAAGGTCCACGTCTGGTGGTGTGTTTGGGGGTGTCTGTTGCCTTATTATGATTTTAGGCAGCCTCTCTGCTAATGGGTGGGGTTGTGTTCCTGTCTTGCTAGTTGTTTGGCATAGGGTACCCAGCACTGTAGCTTGCTGGTCATTGAGTGGAGCTGCATCTTGGCGTTGAGATGGAGATCTCTGGGAGATTTTTGCTGTTTGATATTATGTGGAGCTCTGAGGTCTCTTGTGGACCAATGTCCTGAACTTGGCTCTCCCACCTCAGAGGTACAGTCCTGATGCCTGGCTGGAGCACCAAGAGCCTGTCATACACACAGATCAGAATAAAGGGAGACAAAAAAGAAAGAAAGAAGAGATAAAATGAAATAAAATAAAAGATTAAAATAAAAATGAGTATTAAAAAAATGTTTTAAGTAATAATAAAAATGAAAGAATGAAAGAAGAGAGCAACCAAACTAAAAAACAAATCCACCAATGATAACAAGCACTAAAATCTATACTAAAAACAAAAACAAAAACAGACAGACAGAACCCCAGGACATTGCAAAAGCAAAGCTATAAAGACAAAATCACACACAGATACATACACATACACATTCACAAAAAGAGAAAAAGGGAAAAAAAATATATATCGTTTCTCCCAAAGTCCACCTCCTCAATTTGGGATGATTTGTTGTGTATTCAGGTATTCCACAGATGCAGGGTACATCAAGTTGATTGTGGAGATGTAATCCACTGCTCCTGAGGCTGCTGGGAGAGATTTCCCTTTCTCTTCTTTGTTGGCACAGCTCCTGGAATTCAGCTTTGGATTTGGACCCACCTCTGCATGTAGGTCGCTTGAGGGCATCTGTTCTTCCCTCAGAGAGGACGCGGTTAATGGAGCAGCTGATTCGGGGATTCTGGCTCACTCAGGCCGGGTGGGAGGGAGGGGTACGGATGCGGGGCGAGCCTGCGGTGGCAGAACCCAGCGTGACGTTGCACCAGCCTGTAGCACACCGTGTGCTCTCCCCAGGAAGTTGTCCCTGGATCATGGGATCCTGGCAGTGGTGGGCTGCACAGGCTCCCGGGAGGGGAGGTGTGGAGAGTGACCTGTGCTTGCACACAGGCTTCTTGGTGACGGCAGCAGCAGCCTTAGCATCTCATGCCCGTCTCTGTGGTCCACGCTGATGATAGCCGTGGCTCGCGCCAGTCTCTGGAGCTCCTTTAAGCAGCGCTCTTAATCCCCTCTCCTCACGCATCAG
This sequence comes from Monodon monoceros, assembly GCF_005190385.1. Classification (NCBI taxonomy): domain Eukaryota; kingdom Metazoa; phylum Chordata; class Mammalia; order Artiodactyla; family Monodontidae; genus Monodon; species Monodon monoceros. The sequence goes on from NW_021703768.1 coordinate 69,048,945, forward strand.
GAAACAAAGAGGCAAGATAAAGTCTCTTGTCTCTTTAGCAGCTCCAGACTTTTTTCCGGACTCCCTTCCGGCTAGCCGTGGAGCAGTAGCCCCCTTCAGGCTGTGTTCATGCAACCAACCCCAGTCCTCTCCCTGGGATCTGACCTCCGAAGCCCAAGCCTCAGCTCCCAGCCCCCGCCCGCCCCGGCGGGTGAGCAGACAAGCCTCTCAGGCTGGTGAGTGCTGGTCGGCACCGATCCTCTGTGCGGGAATCTCTCCGCTTTGCCCTCCGCACCCCTGTTGCTGCACTCTCCTCCATGGCTCCGAAGCTTCCCCCCTCTGCCACCCACAGTCTCCACCCGCAAAGGGGATTCCTAGTGTGTGGAAACCTTTCGTCCTTACAGCTTCCTCCCACTGGTGCAGATCCCGTCCCTATTCTTTTGTCTCTGTTTTTTCTTTTGCCCTACCCAGGTACGTGGGGAGTTTCTTGCCTTTTGGGAGGTCTGAGGTCTTCTGCCAGTGTTCAGTAGGTGTTCTGTAGGAGTTGTTCCACATGTAGATATTTCTGACGTATTTGTGGGGAGGAAGGTGATCTGCACGTCTTAGTCTTCCACCACCTTGAAGCTCCTCTCCAGAGTTGTTTTCCAATGCTTGTTGCCCTCTCACCTTTAGTCCTCCTTTTGCACTGTGCTTCAGATGGTCTGTCTCTTGCGGTTAACTTGCTATAAATACTATTAGCTTTCTTTGTTACTGACTGGCAGTTGTCTGTTGATAGGAATGAGGATAGGGGATACTCTCTGCTATTCTGATTAAGCCTTAGTCTGTGGTAGGCACTGTACCTTTGGATCTACGAAGCATTGCCTTTCCTGTGTTCCAGATTCTCTAGGGTGGTAGCCTGAATCAGCATGCTTTGTTACCTCTGCCCTAGAGTCAGACTGTTTTGTTTGTTTTTCTGGTCTCTTTCTGCAGCTGCAGTGGATTCTCTTCATTGATGCATGAATTGTGACAGTTTTTTTTGCTTTTTTCCCCATGATTTAATGCTTTTTCCCCATAAAGAAGATAGAGTTCTCATGGATTATTCTACCTTTCCTACAATGGTTGCTGCTTCCCTTCCCCAGTTCTGCATCATTAGTGAGCAATCTTTGCTGTGAGAGCTAGTGGGGTTCATGGAGAAAAAGCCTGTATGGAGGTACAGAATCCCCCTATATTTGCAGAGTCAAGGGACTTCAACCTCGTTCACCAGTGCATGCTTGGTGTACACCAACAATTCACTAGTCATCCTAGCAAGCTCTTCTTACTGGTGTCCAGCTGCCTCTTGCCCTGGTGAGTCTGTGCTTGCATCTCATCTCTCCCAGCAGGCAACTCTCTCTCCTTAGATTTTAGGTTTCCTGTAAACTAATCAGTCCAATAGTTTAAGAAAAGTTGTGAACTTGCTCTATGACTTCCTTTTTTTGTTGTTGATGTTTAAGTTTGGGAGTGACACTGTTCACACCTCTTTCTATCTCCAAGTGAAAACTGGGAGACCAGAATGCTATAATGATATTAACTGAGTGTGCATGCTCAAAGTCATCAGGTAAATTCATTTAAGCTGAAACACTAATCTATTATTTTCAAATTACATTTATTTTCTGTACTATACCAACTAGAACTTATTTACATATTGCCTTGTTTTATTTTCTTATGAATAAATTATGTCTTATGAAAGACTATAAATTTTGAAAATGAAAAGTTATAATGTATATTAGTTTTATATATCAAGAAACAGCATCCAATATTAGATTACATGGTCCTATATTCTACAATTTAATTAGATTTTTATGCTTTTATATAAATTCTCATACACTTTAAAAATTAACTTCATTTTTTAGAACAGGTTTAGATTTAGAGAAAGCATGTGAAAATAATACAGAGTTTCCCTGTACTCTGCATTCAGTTTCCCTAATTATTAATCTCTTACACTAGTATGGTATATTTATTAAAACTATTAAACATATATTGCTCCATTGTTGTTAAGTCAATAGTTTATTCAGATTTCCTAGATTTTTACATAATATCTTTTTCCATTCTAGGATCTCAGCCAGGGCACCACATTATATTTAGTCTTCACATTTCCTTAGGCTTCTAGTGGCTGCAAGATTTTCTCAACCTTCCTTGAAGGTTCTGAGGAGCACTGTTAGATATTTCATATAATGTCCCTCAATTGGCATTTGTCTGATGTTTTTCTCATGATTAGACTTGGGTGAGTGTTTTGAATAAGAGGAACTCCACAGAGGTAAATTGCCATTTTTATCACCCCATCTCAAGGGTCAAAGGGTCATGCTATCAACATGACTTATCATGTTGACCTTGATCACCTAGATAAGGGAGTATTTGTCAGGTTTCTCCACTGAAAATTTATTTTGCCCCAAACCTCAACTCTCTTGCCCCTTCCCTGCTTTCCATACTGTATTCTTTGGAAGGAAATCAGTATGTGCAGCCCACACTTAAGGAGCTGAAAGTTACACTCCACTACCTTGAGTGTAGAGTATCTACATAAAATATTTGGAATTCTTCAGGGGAGATTTGTCTATCCCTTTGCCCCCTTCAGTATGGACTCATGGTTATTTATTTTATACTTTGCTTTATAACAGAATATTGCATCATTATTTTCTTGGCCACTGAGAACTATTTCCTTTGGTACCTGTGTCTCTTTGACATACCTCATGACTGTGGGATTTTTTGTTTGTTTTTCTAATATGTCCTTACTTTCTGATACTTTAAGATGCTCCAGGCTTATCTTCTGTATTTCCTGTCACAGTCCTAGAATGAATCAGTCATTTCTCAAAGGGAACCTAGTTCCTTTTAATGGACAGTGAAATGAGAAATCTGGGTGCTAGGTATATTCATTGCTACTGGAGTGCCTGGGCTGTAAGGCCTTCGAGGTGACAGAGCAACGAAATATATGTGTGTATACTAACTATGCATGTACATATATCTATAAATCTTTAAATAGATAAGGTCATCTATATCTATACTAAGCAAAACATGAGTTCAGTCTGATATCTCCAAATATAATCCATTACTACATGGCTCATTCTAGCTTATTCTCCTTCCTTATCAGTTACTGCCCTTTCCTACAATGAGAAAGCTCACTACCACACATTTACTTAATAGGAGAATTTCAGTGTAAACACATGGCAGTATCAGAATTCTTAATTCATACCTCATTGGGAAATAACTTTATGAACTAACCTTTAAAGCTTATGTAAAATTTATTTTGTATTTAGTCTTACAAATTCCACTCATATCCAAAGTTACGTAGGTCATCACTTTTTCTCCAACCACTCTCAGTGAAGTCATTACATACATTTGTAATATAGTTAATTTTCTTCTGTTCCGGATTTTGTTCCAGGATCTCATAACCTCCTAAACAATTGTCTTTTGAATTTCTTAACTGTGTCTTTCACAGGACAGAAAGCTTTCATTTTAATAAAGTCCAACTTATCTCTTTTTTCTTCTATGTGTTGTGTTTTCAGTGATATATCTAAAAAATAACCACCAGGTTCAAGATCACCTAGATTTTCTCCTATATGTTCATCTAGAAGTTCTATAATTTTGGGTTTTATACTTAAGTCATCAATAATCCATTTTGGATTAATTTTTGTGAAAGATTGTTCTTTCTTGCTTGAATTGCCTTTGCTCATTTGTCAAATATCAGTTAATTCTATTTATTGGGTCTATTTCTGGGCTCTCCATTCTGTTGCATTGATCTATGTGTCTATTATTTGGCCCATACCATGATGCCTTAATTACTGTTGCTTTATAGTGCGTCTTGAATCAGTCAAGTCTTTCAATTTGATTCTTCTTCAATATAGTGCTGGTGATTCTAGATCATTTGCTTTTTATATAAACTTTTTTTTATATAAAAGTTTGTCAATATCTACGTAATAGCTTGCTGTGATAGTGACTGGGATTGTATTGAATCTGTAAATGAAATCAAGAAGAATCAACATGTTAAAAATATTGAGTATTCCACTTCATGAATTATGAATATCTCTTCATTTATTTTGATCTTCTTTGATTTCTTTCATTGGAGTTTTGTAGATTTCTGCATATAGATTCTGAGTATATTTTGTTATATTTATACTTAAGTATTTCTTTTTTTGGTGCTATTGTAAACTGTATTGTTTTCTTTTAAGTTTAAAATTCCAATCGTTTATTGCTAATATTTAGGAAAGCATTTGGCACATGTGTATTAATCTTTTATCCTGCGATGTTGCTATATTTACTTATTAGTTTCCAGAATTGTTGTCAATTCTGTGGGATTTTCTATTATACATAGCCAATCATCTCATCTGTGAAGACATTTTTTTCTTCTCCAATATATACCTTTTTATTTTTTCTTGTCTTATTGCACTAGCTATGATTTCTAGTATGATGATAAATAGTAGTAGTGAGAGGTAACACACTTACTTTGATCTCTAGAGGGAAAAAGCACCCAGCTTCTCACTATTACGTGAGACATTTATTTAGCTAAAGATTTTATTGTGGATGTTCTTTTTCTACTTTACATTTATATTCTTAGTTTGCTGAGAGTTTTTGTCATGAATGAGTGTCAGATTTTTCAAATGATTTTTTGGCATCATTTGATATAATTATATTTTTTCTTTACCTGTGATTTGGTGGATTACAAAAAAAAATAAAAAACTAAAATGTTGAACCAGGCTTATTTACTTGAAACTAATCCTAATTGGTCATGGTGTACAGTCATCCCTAGGTACCACAGGGGATTGGTTTTAGGATCAGCCACGACAGCAAAATTCACAGATGCTCAAGTCTCATACTTGGTCCTTTATATCTGTGGATTCTGTATCCATGGATTCAACCAGCTGGGGGTCATAAACACAGTATGTCATCTGCAGTTGGTTGAATCCTAGGATGCAGAAACTTCAGATTTGAAAGGCCAACTATATATTTATTGAAAAAATTCATGTATACGTGGACCCATGTTGTTTAAGAATCAACTATATATTCCATTTTAGACATTGTCAAATTGCTTTTGCTAACATTTTGTTGTGGATATTTGCATTTGTATTGATGAGCAATATCTATCTATAATTTTCCCTTCATGTTATGTTATTATGGGTTTTGGTATTAGAGTAATGATGGTTTCGAAGAAGTTAGAAATCCTTCACTCTGCTTATATTTTCTGGAAACTATAATAAAAAATTGATATCATTTCTTCCTCAAAAGTTTGGTAAAATTCATCAGAGAATCTATCCAGGACTAGTGCTTTCCTTTTTTGGAACTTATTAACAGTTGAACTTATGAACAGGCCAAAAGCCTAATTTAAGTTATTTATTTCTCCTTGTGTGAGTTTCGGTAGTGTTGTCTTAAGGAATTGGTCCATTATTTCTAAGTTTTCACATGTGTGGTTATATAATTTTCCTAGCATATTTTATGAGCCTTTTTATTGCTATCAGTAGTTATGATCCCTATATAATTTCATATATTCCTGTCTTCTACTTTGTTTTTCTTGGTTACCCTAGTTAGAGATTTATCAATTTTATTGATCTTTTAAAGAACCAACTTTTGGTTCTGCAGATATTTTTCTATCGCTTTCTTGTTTTCAAATTCATTGACCTCTGCTCTAATTGTAATACTATTTTTCTGTTTGCTTTAAGCTTACATTGTACCTTTTCCTCTAGTTTCTTAAGGTGGAATTTTAGATTGTTGTTTTAGATCTTTCTTCTTTACCCATGATTACGTTTAATGCTATAAATTTCCCACTCAGCACTGTTTTCATATTTTCCTCAAATTTTAATGTTTATTTTGATGTTTACTTAGTTCAAAATATTTTTTCTATATCCCTTGAGAAGTATTCTTTGACACATATATTATTTAGAATGTGTTTTTTAACCTTCAAATGTTTGGGAATTTAGTATTCTGTTATTGATTTCAAGCTTAATTCTACTGTGTTATGACAATACACTTTATATGACTTCTATTATTTTCGATTTGTTAATGTATATTTTATAGTCTAGAAAGTCATCTATTTAGTAAATGTTCCATGTGAGCTTAAAAAGAATATGTATTATACACTTGTTTGATAAAATATTATATAAATATCAATTAAACCAAATTGATTGATAGTGCATATCAGGTCAAATTTGTCCTTATTGATTTTCTGACTACTTAATCTATCACTTACTGAAGGAATGGCATTGGAGTCTCTAATAGTTAATTTTCTGTTTCACCTTGATGTTCTATAAATTTTTTTGTTTCTTTATTGGTCTCTTTGTTTTTGTCTTTTTTACAATGTATTTTGATGATTCATTTTTAGCTATATGACCATTAAAGGATAGTATCTGAGAAATGACCTCTTTTCTTTGTGTAATGCTTTCCTTTACCCCTGATAATTTTCTGTTTTCTGAAGTTTAGTTTGAGTGAATATGTTATAGCTACTCTAGATGTCTTTTGATTAATGTAACATGAAAAATTATTCTTCATTCATTTATTGTTTTAACAGGATTATTGAGATATAATTCACTATTCCTTTAATTTTAGCATATCTGAGTCTTTTTATTCACAGCTGGTTTTTATAGACAACATAGCGTTGGACTATTTTTACTCCTTTCTGACAACCTCTGTTCTTTAATTGGCATATTTACATCATATTCATTTACAGTGATTAGCAATGTAGTTGTGTTAACATCAATCATGTTTGTAACTGTTTTCTTTTTTTTTTGCACATGTTACTTGTTTTGCCCTTTTTCTATGATCTTGGAATTGGGCATGTCCTGTGAGTTCACATTATTTTCTCTTTTGGAATATGAATAATACTTCTATTTTTAATTCTAGTAGATGCCCTAAAGATTGCAATATACATTTTTAACCTAATCCATGTACACATTCAAATATTAATGTGTAGTGAAATTTACTTATGGCAGAGTATTCTCAGTTCCTCTTTTCTATCCTTTTTTTCATTGCTGTCATTTATTTCATTTATCCACATATATAATTACCCAATATATTATCACTATTAATACTTAAACAATTATCTTTTAGATCAATTAAGTGTAACAAAAATAAAACATTTTAGCTTAATTTTTTTCTCCAATTATCTTCCTTTCCTTACTTACTTAGTTTCTCATGTATATCATTTTTCTTTTTCCTGACAAACTTCTTTTAATATAATTTTTTCTGGCAAATCTGCTATTAATTCCTTCATTTTTTGTTGTAAGATGCTATTTCTTCCTCACTTTTGAAGGATAATTTCACTGGATATAGAATTTCTTCAATACTTCAACTATTTCAATCTACTTTCTTCAAACACCGATGAATTTTTATTAAAAACTCCACAGCAATGCTTATCTTTATTTCCTTATAGTTAACATGTTTTCTTTCTCTGTGTCTTTGATCTTCTGCTGTTTGAATATAATATGCTTACCTGTAAATTTTTTGGCATTTATCCTGTTTGTTGTTATCTGAGCTTCCTGGACTTCTGGTGTAGGATCTCTTATTACTTTTGGAAAATTTTCAACCATTAGTGCTTAAATATTTCTTCTGCTCTATTGTCTTTTTATTTTCCTACTGGTATTCCAATGAAGCAAATGTTATATATGGCTCTGATGCTTGCTTTTGTCACTTGTCTCTTCAGAATAGTTTTTTCTTGACTTTTCTTGTGCCTTGTAATTTTTTGTTGAAAGTCAAAGTGATTATTAGGTAATGGAAACTAAGGTAATAGGCCTTTATAAAGTAATTTTTTAAAAAATTTTATACAATTTAAAATATATATATATATTTTTTAACTCTATTTACAGTTATTACAAAATATTGGCTTCATTCCCTGTGTTGTAAATGCATCCTTGAGCCTATCTTACACACATTAGTTTGTACTTCCCACTTCCCCATTTCTATATTGCCCCTCCCCCCCACTAGTAACCACTAATTTCTTCTCCATATCTGTGAGTCTGCTTCTATTTTGTTATATTCACTAGTTTGTTGTATTTTTTAGATTCCACATATAAATGATATCACATAGTATTTGTCTGTGTCTGACTTATTTCACTTAGCATAATGCCTTCCAAGTCCATCCACATTGCTGCCAATAGCAAATTTTCATTATTTTTTATGGCTGAGTAGTATTCCACTGTATGTACATACCACATCTTCTTCATCCATTCATCTGTTGGTGGACACTCAGGTTGCTTCCATATCTAGTCAATTGTAAATAATGCTGCTATGAACATTGGGGTGCATGTGTCTTTTCAAATTAGTGTTTTTGCTTTTTTTGAATATATACCCAGGAGTGGAACTGCTGGGTCATAAGGTAGGTCTATTTTTCATTTTTTAAGAAATCTTCATACTGTTTTCAACAGTGACTGCACCAATTTACATTCCCACCCATAGTGTGTGAGGATTCCCTTTTCTCCACACCCTCACCAACATTTGTTATTTGTGTTCTTTTTGAGGATAGCCATTCAGACCAGTGTGAGGTGGTATATCATTGTGGTTTTGATTTACATTTTCCTGATGATTAGCAATGTTGAACACCTCCTCATGTGTCTGTTGGCCATCTACATTTCTTATTTGGAAAAATGTCTATTCAGGTGTTTTGTCCATTTTTTAATCAGGTGTGTTTCTCTGTTTGTTTGTTAATTTTATTTTTAACATCTTTATTGGAGTATAATTGCTTTACAATGGTTTGTTAATTTCTGCTGTATAACAAAGTGAATCAGCTCAGCTATACACATACATACCTCCCCATGTCTTCTCCCTCTTGCATCTCCCTCCCACCCTCCCTACCCCACCCCTCTATGTGGACACAAAGCACCAAGCTGATCTCCCTGTGCTATGCGGCTGCTTTCCACTAGTGATCTATTCTGTTTGTTCATTTTTGATGTTGAGTTGTACAAGCTGTTTATATATACTGGATATTAATCCCGTATCCATCATAGCATTTGCAAATATTTTCTCCCATGAAGTAGGTTTCTTTTTGTTATGTCAATGGTTTCCTTTGCTATGCAAAAGCTTTTAAGTTTAATTAGCTTACTTTTGCTTATTTTTGCTTTTATTTTGTTTCCTTTAGGAGACAGATCCAAAAAAAAAATATTGCTGTGATTTATGTCAGAGTGTTCTGCCTATGTTTTTCTCTATGAGTTTTATGGTTTCTGATCTTAAATTTAGGTCTTTAATCCATTTTGAGTTTATTTTTGTATATGGTGTTAGAGAATATTCTGATTTCATTATCTTACATGTAGCTTTCCATTTTTCCAAGCAGCACTTATTAAAGGGACTGTCTTTTCTCCATTTTATATTCTTGCCTCCTTTGTCATAGATTAATTGACCTTAAGAGTGTGGATTTATTTCTGGGCTTTTTATTCTGTTCCATTGATCTATGTGTCTGTTTTCTCCCCCCAGTACTATACTGCTTTAATGACTGTAGCTTTGTAGTATAGTCTGAAGCCAGGGAGCCTGATTCCTCCAGCTCAGTTTTTCTTTCTCAAGATTGTTTTGGCTATTTGGGGTCTTTTGTGTCCATGCAAATTTTAAAAATATTTCTTTCAGTTCTGTGAAAAATGTTCTTGGCATTTCAATAGGGATTTCATTGAACCTGTAGATTGCCTTAGGTAGTATGTTCATTTTAACATTTATTCTCCCACTTCAAGAACACAGTATATCTTTCCATCTATTTGTGTCATCTTCAATTTCTTTCATCAGTGTCTTATAGTTTTCAGAGTACAGGTCTTTTGTCTCCTTAGGTAGGTTTATCCCTAGTTATTTTATTCTTTCTGATGCAATGGTAAATGGGATTGTTTTCTTAATTTCTCTTTCTGATACTTTGTTGTTAGTGTATAGAAATGCAACAGATTTTTGTATATTAATTTTGTAGCCTGCAACTTTACCAAATTCATTGATGAGCTCTAATAGTTTCCTGGTGGTGCCTTTAGGATTGTCTATGTATAGTATCATGTCATCTGCGAACAATGACAGTTCTACTTCTTCCTTTTCAATTTGGATTCCTTTTTCTTCTCTGATGGCTATGGCTAAGACTTCCAAAACTATGTTGAATAAAAGTGACAAGAGTGGGCATGCTTGTCTTGTTCCTGTTCTCAGGGGAAATGCTTTAATCTTTTCACTGTTGAGTATGTTAGCTGTGGGTTTGTTACATATCGTCTTTTTATGTTGAGGTATGCTCCTTCTATGCCCACTTTCTGGAGAGATTTTAATCATAAATAGCTGTTGAATCTTAACAAAAGCTTTTTTTGTTTCTATTGAGATAATCATATGGTTTTCACTCTTCAATTTGTTAATGTGGTGTATCACATTGATTGACTTGTGGATATTGAAAAATCCTTGCATCCCTGGGCTAAATCCCACTCAATCATGTTGTATGAGCTTTTAAATATATTTTTGGCTTCAGTTTGCTAGTATTTTGTTGAGGATTTTTGCATCTATGTTCATCAGTGATATTGGCCTATGATTTTCTTTTTTTGTGATATCTTTGTCTGGTTTTGGTATCACAGTGATGCTGGCTTCATAGAAGGAGTTCAGAAGTGTCCCTTCCTATGCAATTTTTTGAAACAGTTTGTGAAAGATAGGTGTTAACTCTTCCCTAAATGTTTGATAGAATTCACCTGTGAAACCGTCTGGTCCTGGACTTGTTTGTTGGCTGTTTTAAAATTACTGATTCAATTTCATTACTAGTAATTGCTTTGTTCATATTTTCTATTTCTTCCTGGTTTCAGTCTTGGGAGATTATACCTTTATAAGAATTTGTTCATTTCTTCTAGGTTGTCTAAGGTATTAGGGCTTTAATGTGAGGTTTATGTTCATCTGTGTAATAGGAAGTCTGACATATTTTTGTGTTTTTTTTTTTGATGTTTGACTGCTGAAATTTTTATGGCCCCACCCTCCTTTTTCCCCTCTGCCCTATTATCTGAGCAAGCTGATAAGAAAACCCTGCTCTCTCTCCTTTTATACTGATAGGAGGGTCAAACCACTCAAGCCCCTGAATGTGCCTGAGAAATTTAACTTTGGTTCTACCCCCTAACCACAATAAAAACTGTGAGCCATTCTCCTTTTCGTCATTCTCTTAAACCATTACAGATCCTCTTGAGAGGTTTGCCCTATTCTCCCCAGAAAGTCTTAATTATGCAAGTAATAAATCTTTTCATGTCTTCTTGACAATTGTGTGTTATCATCAGAACCAAATCTGGGGTACAGATCCATTCTGCCTATGCAGAATATTCAAAACAATCATGCTAGGAGTCAGAATGCATTTTTTTTTCAAAACAATCATGCTAGGAGTCAGAATGCATTTAATATTTATTGTAGCTTTAGGTGATAGAAGCTTAAAATTCTCCCAGTCTACTTGTTTATGACCTTGAGTGACACTAAGAAGTCTTATTAAATCGTCTGTGTCTTTCAGATCTTTCACATGTAATCCATGGTTATTATCCTGGCATTCCATTGATATAGTAGTAAGGCATGGGGTAAGGTAAGTATTCTATAACCCTAGCCTGTGTCCCTTGGCCATGACCTTCGCAAGTGTCCCTCCTTCTTGTCTTAGTTGAGACAGGTATGCTAAAGGAGGAAATGGATTAAGGGAAATGCTTTTTCCGCAGGCAGCATAAGACTCTAATAAACTCTTTTCCCCTATATAGTAAGTCTTTGTCATGGAGAAAGCTCTGAACATTTTTCACATGGTTACTTCCCCCACCCCACACACTCCTTGTAAGAGCCATTAGAGAATCAATATTGACTCATCATTATGAGAACCTGGCAGTATTCCTGAAGGTAAAACCCATAAAGTGTGGGGGTACCCCTGAGACTTCAGAATTTCTCACTTTCATGCTAGTCCACATTCAGCCTTCAAAATTACCATTTAAGTGTTCCTACTAGTTTATGGCTCTAGCAGCTTCTGCTCCAAGTCTAAGTTTTAACCCTCTGGTTTCATCTGTCTCTCTAGATTTCAAGGTGGTTGTTTGCCACATGAACTCTGTTTTCTTATGGGGCCAAGAAAAGTAATTGATTTTCAGTTTCTTCAGCTTTTTTTCCTGTTGTCAGGATGGAAATAAGAACTTCCAAGGTCTTTACATGTCAGACTGAAAATGGAATTTCTCCCAATATACATTGTATGAGTTACTCTAAAACACAGAAGACTTCTACTTTACCTATATCTCTCCTACATCATCTAGTTCTCTGACTCCTACCTATTGACCCTTAAAAATATTTTTGATTGACAGCAAATGCTCTCCATACTGAAAATCTTAAGAAATGTCAAATGTGAGAGACTCATTTTCTCTAGATATCCTGAACCACCTAAAAGTCAATGGGTCCAAACCTTGACATCATGGACAAAGTATTTTGCAGTTTGTACTTGTAAAGACATATAATTTTCTGGCCTCACTTTTTTCACTCACTTTGACCATAAAGTTGTCCTCTTATGGAACAATTCCTCTTTCCCTGTGCTTGCACTGAACTTCATACATTTGAAACTTTGTACAGTGCTACTCCCTTTATCAGAAATGTTCTCTCATCTCTATCCAGACACAGTTCAAATTCCACCCTTTCTGAAAAATATTTCTCAATTTATTTCAGCAATTTTTTAATCTTTATGAAGGTGCATTGAATGTTTATCCTCATTTTGTATGATTTTTTCCACATTTTACATTCATTATTTGTTTACATGTTTTGCTCCCCTACTAGGTTAAATTGTCCATTTTTGTATTATTAGAGCTTTGTTCACACTATAAATTCAGTAACTGTTTGTTGAATGATTAGTGTCTTAAATTTAAACCAGCCTTTTTCACTCTTTTTATAATGCAGAAAAATCTTACTGTATCAAAGAAATATATATCTCTAAAATCTTCCTTGTACTTTTGTCTATTCTTTCCTAATATTTATTTTCTGTACTGCTAAAAGACTTTGAAAAGCTCAAGATATACAGCCTAGATCAAATTAAATGATATTAAAACTAGAATTTTTATTGTTTCTAGAAAGAAGTCAAAACTCAATTTGTCAGCAATAAAAGTAAGTTATTTATTGGCCCTACTGTGACCTTACCTAAGGGTATGGAATGAAGAATTCTCTCATAAATTAGCATTGGTTCACTGAGGTATTCCCTTTAGAATGCAAATTTTGTCAGTACTGTTGCTCTATTATTGAATTTTTTGTCCTTTATCATAATTAGCCATTTTATATTTAATTATATTACATGAAATGTTACTAATAAATGATTTAGAAGAAATTGTGAACTTTTGAGACCTTCTTGGCTATTTAGAACATGAGCTATGATTCTCAGAGCTCATGTGTGCAAAGGATAATTCACCAGATATGATAGGCAAATGAAGGAAGCAATGAACTGAGAATTTTAAATGATGTTCTAGGATTACACAATGTATATTTCTGGAAGTAGAGAATGACTTAGCTTTAATTCTTTGATATTTAAATGTATATTTCCCACATCCTTCCATATTTTACTTATTTTGTTGAATGTTATCATATAAATGCTAACAATAGTTTTTTTCTTTTCTTTCATTCATTCATTTACTTATTTATTTACTTTAGTGAACAAAGCTATGCCTTAAACAACAGAAATAAACAGTTTAATAGTGAAAGCCTACCCAACTTTGCATATGACCGCAACTACTTGCAGTGTTCACCAACAATTTTAGCCCACTAACCTGAGGGGTGGCTGTTTGAATAGGTCTTTTTCATTCTCCTTGACCACCTCCCTCCAGTGACCATGCCACTCTAGCAATGAATGTTCTACACACCCCCTCCAATTCTTTTCCAGTTTTACTACTAAGAAAATATGGAAACACCTTTCTTTTCTTAATGAAGTATCATTGCCTCAAGAGGTTTCATTGGGGATAGGCGCACAGGATAAGTCCTTCACACACACACACACACACACACACACAAACAGTCTAAGGACTATTCTCTATGCCCTAGGGAATATCACCTAAGTACTCTCCTTAACTCATCTATATATTAGTTGTGACAGTGTTGCCGCTCTTTGAATGCTACAGGAATCATTGTAGTGGGTATGACCTTTATCTAAGCAAAAGTTTTGGGTTTTGGCCCTTTTGTGGTATGATAACTCATGGTCATCCTGACATTTTTCCAAAGGCCAAAGCTCTCCCTTGCTGAGTTTCACACCTGGGAACTATTTGTCTTCTGCTGTCATTTTCTAGCTACAGATGTCAATGTTAACATTGCTGAAAATTGACATTGCCCCAAGAAAACACACAAATCATTTCTGGTTGAAAGGAGACTATGTCTGCTAAAACTGTTGCTGCATCACTTGTCTATGAGAATTGCTGATAGGATTATTTTTCATTTGTACCCCTGGCAAAAATAACTCCTCTACATCTTAAATGTCCTTTGAAGTCAATAGTAAACATAAATAGAGTGCCAAAAGAAATTATATTGTAATCTTTTATAATGTACTTAATAGTATACTTTGATACGGCTCTAAAAAAAAGATTTTACAGAAAGGTGAATGGTACAAAATGTGTTCTGAAATGGTGAGTGAGAAATAGATTAAACATCTCTTTGGCTGTAGTAACATTTTTATAGTGCTATATTTAAGAATTTTTAAAAACTGGATTTTCTTTTGATTTATGTCTCTTGATAAATAAGTCAGTAAGATGATTTCTGTTTAGTTTATTAACAGATAGTGTTTCTACCTTTGGATGTGATTTCCTTCTCTTTCTTCTTTTAATAAGAATGCTTTGAAAGTTATACTTCCTACTCTTCATTCCTTTATTCCCTATCTCAATATATTAAAAATGAGTTTATCACAAGGGAAGGAATTTCTAGCACACTATTCCTAGGATTGATGAGTACATTTGCAGACCCAGGTAAAGGAATCAACAGAGAAAAAGAATTTTAAACTGAAGTTAAAGAAGGGCAATTGATGAAGAAAGACTTGTGTCAAGTTGTAAGAAGACTCAAGTGTGAACATAGCTAGAAAGCTCAGTCTTATTTAAAAAAGATGCTTAATATTAGGGGACAGATATAAAATAACAGGGGCAAGGGAGAACAGAAATTTTGGCAAAGAAGAGATGATGGTCAAGGAAGTTAATATAATTTTTCTCTAATTTCTCAATGAATTAAATGAAGATATTGACTGTGGTTGAGGTAATCTATGGGGTTAAGGTTGTGGACTAGAGCTTGTTAATTTTAATGAAACTGTGTAATGAAATTCATGTGAATAAAATAATAACTGAACATGGGTCAAGTACAATTTATTGGAGAATTTTTGAAACTTTGTTAGAGACAGACAATAGGGCTATATACCTTACACCAAGGATCATACAAGTCTGCAAGTTGGGATGAAGAAATAAGACATTGATGGTTACCCAGACAGAGGGCTAAGGAAGTGGGGAAGAGAATTCAATGAGAAAGTAAAGCAATCATTAATTTTAGTAATTAACATATTATATTTTTTTAAACTAATTTAAATAACCAAAGTATTTTCCAGAGAAGTTTTTGTAAAAGTTTTGTCAAAGTTATCTGACCCCTTCTTTAGAATCAAATTAAGTTGTGGAATATGAACATGTGTACTGTATTTGTGATTAAGTACTCAAATAAATTGTTCTCTTTTCTATATATGCCAATACTTATTACTTTATCCATTACCAATTTCCCTGATTGTATATATTTTAATCATGAAAATACCTTTATATGAATTAATAGTTTTATTTTTGTGTGCTAGTGAGTGAGACTATGTTCTCTAAATGGTTTTCTCACTTCAAAACAACTAGATTTTAGATAAAATCAAATTTTAATGCATTGCTGGACTCAAAGAGAGTAAAGAAAAATTATCCAAAGCACACCCACAGGCAAGATGATCTGAGATGACTACAAAGAAAGATCCTGAACTCACTTCCTCCCACAGACACACAGAATCTACAGCTACATATGAGACAACTTTGAAAAAGACCTGAAAACTAGGCAATCAGCTACTTTACATCAGCAAAAGAGAAAAGGGCCATGTTGAGATAGGTAGGAGAGGCTGAGACAGGGTCTTATCAAAGCCCCACCACCAACAGAATGATTCTCAATGAATCATGAGGGATCTCACCACCTGGAGCTTCTCCCAGGCCCCTAAACTCTTAAGACCTGCAATGGAGAGATGGGCCCCTAAAACATCTGGCTTTGAAAATCATCAGGTTTTATATCCATGAGACCCAAAAGACTGTAGTGAACTGGGAAACACATCTGAAAGTATCCTTTGAGGGGAGCTCTTACATGTCACTGGTGTCCCAGTCTTTACATGTGATGCCCGTGTGATGTCCACATAGTGGACACTCCTTGACTGCCTGGTGTTGGTGGCCTGGGGGGGCTTGTGGTAGAGGGACCAATGGAATGACAATCAGAGAGACAGATTTTGGGAGGCTATCGCTCCCAGGGTACTGCACAGACAGCAGTCTTAAACATACCCCCAGTCTTTCTGTGAAACAGGTCTACTTACTTGTCCTGAAGCTTTAGGCTGAGGGGCAGGCTTCAGGTTTGCCACACATCTGGAGTGTACAGTGGTTCTCTCAGGGAACATAGGCCAGGAGATGTCCTCTTTATGCTCTCTCTCTGCCTTGCTACAGCTTTCTGATACCTCCCATAAAGGAACTTATACACTTGTCTGGAGGCCCAATTTTTGCAGCTGCTATCCAGAGGACACTTTCAGATAGCCTGGTCTGGATGCCAGCAGGCTTTACAATTGCAGTCTCACAGGGCAATTTATATCTGCATACATGAAAAGCTGCTGCCCGAGGGTCTGACTTCCAAGTAGCCTGAAACTAGGTGAAGACAGAAATCCCTCCCTTTGGAACACTGATAGGTTTTGACATGCCTTCAACAAATGGGACTTGTTAAAAATAAATCAGGTTCCTTTTAAAGTCACAAAGGTTCAGGTGATAACCAAGAGCTAGGGCAAGGTTTAAGGATAAGTTTCTGCTTCTACACAAGGCTACTCCTCCAAGCCTGGGAGAGGCAGATGTTTCACCTAATGCATAGAAAGAAATATGCAGAGTCAAGCAAAATGAGGAAACAGAGGTATATGTTCCAAATGAAAGAACAAGATAAAAAACCTCGGTGGGTGGGAAACCTTACTAAAATGAAGATAAGTAATATACCTGATAAAGAGTTCAAAGTAATGGTCATAAACATGCTTACTCAACTGGGGAGAAGAACAGATGAACACAGTGAGAACTTCAACAAAGAAGTGGAAAATAAAAGAAAGTACCAAATGGAAGTCACAGAGCTGAAGAATGCAATAACTAAACTGGAAAATACACTAGAGTGGTTTAAGAGCAGACTAGATGAATCAGAAGAAAGGATCAGTCAACTTGAAGCAAGGCAATGGAACTCAACCAATCAGAGCAGCAAAAAGAAAAAAGAAGAAAAATGAGTAAACTAGCTTAGTTTAAGGGACTTATGGGACAGCATCGAACAGACTAACATTTGTCTCATAGGGTTCCTAGAAGAAAAGAGAAAGGGACAGAAATCTTATTTGAAGATATAGTGGCTGGAAACCTCCCTAACCTGGGGAGGTAAATGGACAACCAGATCCAGGAAACCCAGAGACTTCCAAAGAGTCCTACACCAAGACACATTGTAATTAAAATGTCAAAAATTAAAGACAGGGCTTCCCTGGTGGCGCAGTGGTTAAGAGTCCGCCTGCCGATGCAGGGGACGTGGGTTCGTGCCCCAATCCGGGAAGATCCCACATGCCGCGGAGCGGCTAGGCCCGTGAGCCATGGCCACTGAGCCTGTGCATCTGGGGTCTGTGCTCCACAACGGGAGAGGCCACAGCAGTGAGAGGCCCGCGTACCACAAAAAAAAAAAAAAAAAAAATTAAAGACAAGGAGAGAATACTAAAAGCAACAAAAGAAGAACAACTTGTGTACAGGGAAACTCCCACAAAACTAGCAGCAGATTTTTCAGCAAAAACTTTGCAGGCCAAAAGGGATTGGCATGATATATTCACAGTGCTGAAAGAAAAAAAAAGAAAATTCCGAACAAGAATACTCTGCCTGGCAGTTATGATTAAGAATTGAAGATGATCTAGAGTTTTCCAGACAAGCAAAATCTAAAGGAGTTAATCACCACTAAACTGGCCTTGCAGAAAACGCTAAAGGGACTTCTTTAAGCTGAAAAGTATGGGTACTAATTAATAAGGAAAAAACATGTGGAAGTACAAAAACTATGAAAGTATAAAAAAATATGAAAGTATAAAGGTAAGTATATAGAAAAGGTAGTGGATTAATAACATATAAAACTAGTATGAAAGTTAAAAGACAAAAGTAATAAAATTAGCTCTTGAACAAACCTCTGCTAGCTTCAAACTGTTCTTCTGCAGCTTCCTCACCTCTCTCAGCCTTCATAGAATTAAAGATAGTTAGGGCTTTGCTCAAATTAGGCTTTGGTTAAAGGAATGGCCTAGTGTTGTGGCTGGTTTGATCTTCTATCCAGATGGCTAAAACTTTCTCCATATCAGCAATGACTGTTTTGTTTTCTTTATTCATTTGTTCACTGGAGTAGCACTTTTAATTTTCTTCAAGACCATTTCCTTTGCATTTACAATTTGGCTAACTATTTGGTGTAAGAGGCATAGCTTTCAGCTTACCTCAGCTTTTGACATGACTTCCTCACTACGCTTAATCACTTCTAGCTTTTTTTTTTTTTTTTTTTTTTTTGCAGTACGCGGGCCTCTCACTGTTGTGGCCTCTCCCATTGCGGAGCACAGGCTCCAGATGCGTAGGCTCAGCGGCCATGGCTCACGGGCCCAGCCGCTCCGCGGCATGTGGGATCTTCCCGGACCAGGGCATGAACCCCCGTCCCCTGCATCGGCAGGCGGACTCTCAACCACTGCGCCACCAGGGAAGCCCCATTTCTAGCTTTTGATTTAAAGTGAGAGACAGAGACTCTTCCTTTTACATGAACACTTAGAGGCCATTGTAGGGTAATTAATTGTGTATTGGCCTATTTCAATATTGTTGTGTCTCAGGGAATAGGGAGGCCTAAGAAGAAGGAGAGGGAGGGGGGGAACAGCAAGTTGGTGGAGTAGTCACAACACACACAACATTGATCTATTAAGTTCATCATCTTATATAGATGTGGTTTGTGGGTTCACCCCCAAATTACAATAGTAACATCAAATCTCACTGATCACAAATCACCATAACCAATATAATAATAATGAAAAAGCTTGAAATAGTTCAAGAATCACCAAAATGTGGCACAGAGACACAAAGTGAGCCAATGCTGTTGGAAAAATGGCGCTGATAGACTTGCTTGATGAAGGTTGCCACAAACCTTCAATTTATAAAAAAGTGCAGTATCTGTGAAGTACAATGAAGTGAAGTACATAAAACAAGGTATGCCTGTGCACCCTCAGGAAATGAATTAAAAATAATTTCTAAATATCTCAAGAGTAAAAAAAATAAATTATAACGCAAATTAAAAACACAAATAAAGAATTTTAATGCTACTGAATCTTGTGGAATGCAGTGAAGTTGGTATATAAAAGGAATTTATAACTTTAAATGCTTGAATTAGAAAATAATAATCACCTAAAAAAATTAAAACAATTAAAATGAGTGAGCTGTATCCAACTCAGAAATGAAAAATAAGAAAACAATAGAAGCAAAATTAAAAATTAATATATTTACAAAGAAATGAGATACATAATAAAGAGAATCAATGAACCCAAACTTGAAAAGCATAATAAAAGAAACAAAATTTTTGTGAAATGAAAGAGAGAGCAAGGGAAAGAGAGAAAGGAGAGAGACAGAGACAGAGATGGAGAGAGAAACAGAGAGAGAACACAAATGAACCTTATGGGGAAAAAAAGGTATTGCAACACAGATTAGAGAGAGACTAAAATGATTGATTTTATATTGGAACAGGTTAAAATATAGATATGGAAAATGACTAGGAAATAGTACTTAACAAAAACTATCTTAAATAGAGAAAGCTGAATGGTTTAGTTATTAAAGAAATAGGAACAATAGTTTTGTGAGTGTCTCAAGCCAATTTTAAGAACAGATCATTTTAGCCATATAAAGAAGTCTTTCAAAGAATAGGTAAATGAAAAAATGCCTGCTCCCACTTTTTTCTATGAGGACAGCCTAACCTTGATACCAGAACTATGCAATAATAGTTTGGGCAAGCCAATCTCACTCACTCATAAATGTAGATGAAAATATCCACACCAAACAAACCAGATAGGATTTTTTTAAAAAAACACATATAAAATATAAAACACATATAAAATATAAATATAAATAAAAAACACATATAAAAACACATATAAAATATACTACACCACATATAAAAAAACACATATAAAATATAAAACACATATAAAATATACTACACCAAGGCCAAAGTACATTTATCCTAAAATACAGGAGGGTTTGTCATTAGAAAATGTATAATTGGTATTTACCACAATAAGATTATACATATGCAAAATTTTATATGAGAGTAAGAACATTTTTGATAAAATTCAAAACCCATTCCTGATTTGGGTGGGGTGAGTTTGGGGGGGAAGCTAGTCTAGGAATAGATTAAAGAGAAATTCCTAAACCTGACAATGGGTTTTACAAGAAAAATATAGCAGAGCATGTTGTTAATGGGGAACATTAGTAGCATTCCCTTTAAAATAAAAAAATAAAATAAAATAAAAAAACAAACAAAAAAACCCAAAAATGTCTATTATCACCACTTTCATTCATCATTGTCTGGCCCTCTGAATAAGGAAAACAGCAAGGAGGAAAAGGACAAATAAAGGCATAAGGATTGAAAGGAAAAACAGAAATGCCTTTATTAAAAAGTGATAATTTTCCATGTAGAAGATCTCTTAGAAAGTTCATATGTATATTGATAGAAATAATGGAAGTTTAGCAAATTGTCTGGATACAAGCTCAATAGGCAAAAATCCATTTCATACTGATATAGCATCAAAAAGAGAGAATGTAAGTTTTTTAAAAAGACAATATTTTTATGGCCATAATGACCATTAGGTACTAGAAAGAAATATAAAATATATTCCAGAGCTGTAGTGTAGGAAATTATAAATTTTATTGAAAAATTAACCACAAGACATCCCATCTTCATTTGTATAAAGATGCAATATTATAAAAATATAAAACTTGACCAAACAAATCAACACAATAAATCCAATGCAATTTAAATAAAAAATCAAAGTGTTTTCTTTAGAATTTGATAAACTGGCACTAAAATTTACTTTCAAAAGGAATTAAATTGGCTAGAGTAGGAAATCCTTCTGAAGAAGAAAAGGGTGAACAAGTTATTCCTACTCATTTATACTTAACCACTGCAGTGTGCAAAGGTTGAGGGGGTGATGGTTTGCACTGGTTGCAGACAATGAAAGGTGCATTATATGTAAAGAATTCAAAAGAAATAATAAAACAAGCTAAAATATTTTTTGTTTTTATATCAGCAACATTATTGGTAATTCTAAACTATATCAGTGTAAACTATATCAGTGTTAAAATTCTCCTCCATGCAGAGGCCAATACCTCCCAAGCACTACCCCCTTAGTGTCTTACTACTTAAAGTTGGAACACTTAAGTCAGTACTTTATTGGTGAAGATAAAAAATAAATTGACCAGTGAAATGGATAGGATTCCCTGAAACAAACCTATGCATATATTGATATACAAAGTGGTAGTGTTACCGAGTCCAAGCTTGCTCTGCTCGGGCCAATGAATTGGAGACGAGGCTCCAAATACAACTTTATTTGGAAAGCCAGCCGACTGAGAAGATGGCAGACAAGTGTCTCTGAGAAACCATCTTATATGGGTCCAGTTTCTTTTATAGAATCAGAGAGGGAAATGCCTTGAGGAAGTAAAGTAAAAAGGAATAATAGAGAAGTAGAGGCGGTGAGGAAGTAAAGTAAAAGGGCCATCAGTCTTGCAAAACATCTTCTGGAATGACCAACCTTGGTGAGCGGATATGTTACTTTCTTTTTTTCTTGAAGCCATTCACAGGTGGGCAGGGTTCCCTGAGGCAGGCCATTATGTATGATTATAATAACAAAAGCAATGAAAAGCAAGAGTTAAAGTCAAAGAAACAGATCCAATGTGGAGTCCGATTTAGCTCTTCCCTGTTACAGTAGCATTACAGCACAGCGCAAAACTTGTAACATTATGAATCTGTTTGTGTTGCCAGAAGGAGATGAATGCAACAGTTAAAATTTTAATGGAAACATGTATAAAGAAAGGACTAGTTCCAGAATTGTGATCAGGGCTAAGGGAACCAAAAAGTAATTATAAAGTTTTTAGGGACCAGTAACCGGCCTGAAAGGCAAGAGACAGGAGAGCATTTTCTGAGCCTCTCCTAGCCACAGGAGATGGCCTATCCTTCAGGAGCTGTGGTCACTGAGAAGAAAAAAAAAAAACAAAAAAACAAAATGACAGAGAGGAAGAGGAGGGAGAGAAATCAATACCTCTTCTTCTCTCTCTTCTCAGTTTTTGATGTCCTGTCTGTGGTACCCATTATTCAAATCCAACCAGAAGCCTGAAGGCAAGGTTCCATAGGCAATGCAGTCTATAGAGGTCAACTTTCCCTGACAGAGGGCAGAGAAAGGCTGAGGAAAGATCTAATGAGATAAATGGAGAATAATTAGCACAGGCAAATCTTCTGTCACTCAACTTCCAATCTTATGGTTTGCTTGGATTAGTTGTTAGCAAAGATTTTCTCTAAAGATAGCCAATATTTTTGCTAGTCATACAAGTCTCTGCCACAACTAATCAATTCTACTGCTGTAGAATGAAAGCAGCCATTTAGTCCCACTCACTCTTAAAATCTGAATTGCAATACTACCTATCATTATTGTTCATTATGTAAAGTAGCAGAAGGAGTAAAGGGATAGAGGAGAAAAAAATAACTATTAAAAGTAATAATCAATCATGAGACCTAATTAATAATTATACTTTTAGACCACTCTATGGCAACATTTCCCACCGCAATCTTCAGCCTAATGAATGACAATGTCTAAAGTATGACAAAGGTTTTTCAATAGATTTCAGGTATGCTGGACTTCTCATTAGTACACTTCATAATGTCTTAATGGAGATAGTGTCCAAGAACACTCCTACAGGGTATGTTTAGAGGGTACCTGAACAAGTATAGTGGATCTACTCTAACACTTATGATTCCTGATTCTTAGAAGTCCTTCCTCTACAAAATGACTAGGAAACTCTCTGACTTAAAGGCAGTCTCAGATTTTAATATGCATACAAATCTCTTGGGAACCTTGTTAAAATGCAGAGTCAAATTCGGTAGATATAGTGTAGAATCTGAGATTTTGCATGGCTAAATCATGTTCCCAGATGGTTCTCTGACTATGCTTTGAATCAAAACGCTGTGGGCTACTGTTAAGTCCAGGCTTAATTAAACAGTCTCGCTGACTGTTAACACTGCTCTCAACACATTTCATCCGAATCCCTAGGGGAGTAAACACATATCAGTAGATTTGGCCTGATTCAATCTAATACTTTATATTTAGTGATTGAATTCTCTTACAGTTTATGACCATTTTTGTCTCCAAGAATTTTTCTAATGTAAATAGGCAACACCCTACAACTTCTTTAACATATCTGTTTCCCAAGAAGGCCCAACACTTCTCCTTTTGAGAGATGCTGGCATCTAAATCTCAGTATGAATGAGGGGTAGTGAAAGAGTAGATTTCCCTTTTGAGGCAAGTACCCCAGGGAGGGTCATTGAAGGTTGTATGTTTATTTATTTTAATGCAGGAAAATTATGGTCTCTTAGAAGGGGAAAGGGTGGATTTTTCTTCCAAATGTTCAGTAAATTTCAAGGCAAATTGGGACGTCAAAACTCTCAACATCATCTGAGTCTGTCCAAATGTCTGCAACCCAAGTCCCAAAGCCTTATTTTTATATAAACAGCTTACTTACCTTCTTAGCATGTAATCCATAACAATTGCACACTTAAATGGTTTAGCAATTCTGCAGGCTCTAAGCTTGATCCTCAGACTTGTCTGCTTTGCCACTTCAGCGACTTTTTTAAAAAAATTTATTTATTTTTGGCTGCGTTGGGTCTTTGTTGCTGCACACAGGCTTTCTCTAGTTGGGGCAAGTGGAGGCTACTCTTTGTTGCAGTGCATGGGCTTCTCATTGCAGTGGCTTCTCTTGTTGCGGAGCACGGGCTCTAGGAGCGTGGGCTTCAATAGTTGTGACATGTGGGCTCAGTAGTTGTGGCTTGCAGGCTCTAGAGCGCAGGCTCAGTAGTTGTGGCACACGGGCTTAGTTGCTCTGCAGCATGTGGGATCTTCCTGGACCAGGTCTCGAACCCGTGTCCCCTGCATTGGCAGGCAGATTCTTAACCATGCACCACCAGGGAAGTCCCTTCGGTGACGTTTTTTATGCTCCACAAAAATTTTCTGATGCTTTACTTGAGACTTGGTTTGGAAATTCAAGTCTTTAAGTTCTTTCTTCTTTCCTTCTTTAGTTATGCTCTTAAGGACAGTCAAAAGCAGGCTGCAAATCCATCCCCAAAGTCTCTGTAGTCATTAATTGTCACCATTCGTCACCATAGTGACTAAGTCCCATAACCACTTAATCTCTCAAAGCTTTTCTTCTTACTTGTATTGTGTCCCATGCTATAACCTCTAGTAATTTGAGTCATTTTCATTTCATTGAGTAATATGGATTAATAGCATCCTATTTCCTACCCAAAAGGAGGTTAACCAAGAGCTCATCAAATATCTGAACAATCAAATCTCAAAATCTCATTTTCTACCTGGGACAATTTCCCTTCAATACTACACTCTATGGCTACCTTAAAGTTGGACTGTAGTGTGACCTCAGTTCACATGTATTGAGTTAAACCATTTAAATTCTATATTAATCTAGGAACTGCAAAATTACTCTATGATACTAGCCATCTACTGTATCCTACTAACCTAACTTCTTTTATATCATTTAATAATTATTCTAATTTGGGTAATCTCTCCTAAATACAGAAACTATCTACAATATAGAAAAAGTTTTTTTCACAAAAATATTAAATTAAGAATAATTTGTAACAAAATAAAATTGACAACAAAAGTGATGCTTAAAATCTATGTAAAAGAATTCCCTGGTGGTCCAGTGGTTAGGGCTCCACACTTCCACTGCAGGGGCGTGGATTCAATCCCTGCTCAGGGAACTAAGGTCCCACGTGCTGTGTGGCATGGCCAAAATTACAATAATAATAATAAAATAAACATGAAAAAAATTTAAAAATAAAAGCTATGTAATAAGTGATCATTTTTAATCCTTATGGATTTACTTTAAAAAAACAGAATAAGAAACTTACATATGATTACATGTGAACCACAAGAATGAACAAATCATTTGCTTATAATAATATGCCAATAACATACATAATATCAACACAGGATTATGGAAGTATAAATGCTGTCATTTCCTTTCCTATTGTTCACTATTAGTCTGAAGAGAGAATAACTTACAAGTGGCTTTGAGCACTCTGGTTAAATTTAATTGGTTCTTCTTTGATTAACCTTGGTCTAAAATTTTTTATTTTCTCAGAGTTCTAAGGCTATAGAGTTGCCTTTGAATTCTTTCTAAATTTTTTGAAAGTGTTAAATCATGAGGTACTGTTTCCTAAGTCCACACAAGTTTCAATTCATCTAATTAATCTATGAAGCTGCAAATGCAGCAGATAATTATGTTTCTCTCAAGATAACAAAGCCCATAAGTCCTTCTGTTTAGGTGGGAATTGAAACAACTGTACTACATTATTGGAAGCCAAAACAATTAGTGAAATAATTCTGCACCATCTGCATTATTTCTTGTCTCCCAACTCATGTTTGCCTTGTTTTCAGGTAATTAATGTTAAAATAAATACACTTTTACTGCTTTCCTAGCTGGTAATGGGTATTTACCATGATGGGCTGAGCAGGATATTTTAGAGAAATCCAAGCATTGTCACATTTCTGTTATCTTCTTTCATGGAATCAAACAGTGCAAATCTTGCTGAATAGTTAATACAATTATCTTGTCACTAAAGCTGACTCCTCCAAATATAGTAACAATAGGTAAAGTCATCTGAGGTTGGACACATTATGTAGCTGTTGTTCCAAGGATGACTATCACTGCAGACAATGAGGGCTAAAAGAGCTTTCTAATTCCATGTAAATACAAAAATAAAAGCTGAACCTATCAGAAGTGAGAAATTAGTGGAAAAACAACTCATATCTTTTGTTGAATGAGAATCCATTTTTGGTATGCTTTATTATTAACACCATATGGTTGGAACAATTGTTTTTTTTACTTTTAAATATGTTTTAATATATTCTAACAAGAAAAAAAAGATGTGGTATAAAATATTGACTCATGCATATTTCTTAGCATTTTGCTAAAATAGTTTTCTTATGCCTATGCTAATATGAAAGAACTAAATTAAATGATGTATACATAAAAATTAAAGTCTTTAAATTCTCAATAAACTAGACATCAGGGTTGCCTCATAGCAGATAGTGTGGTTCAAAACCATGAGCTTTCTCCCCTGACCTCCCTAACACTCATCCAGCAGAGGCTGGCAGCCTTAGCTTCTCAGGGAAGAGAAAAGTTATCCCTCTTCTCTCTGCTTTTACTAGATTTAAGCCCATAGTCATTCATATTTTACCTTATCAGTAATAAATAGTATCCAAATCCTGGCTTAAATTAAGGTGATTTTTTTTCTTTTTTTTTTTTTTTTTGTGGTACGCAGGCCTCTCACTGTTGTGGCCTCTCCCGTTGTGGAGCACAGGCTCCGGACGCGCAGGCTCAGTGGCCATGGCTCACGGGCCCAGCTGCTCCGCGGCATGTGGGATCCTCCCAGACCAGGGCACGAACCCACGTCCCCTGCATCGGCAGGCAGACTCTCAACCACTGCGCCACCAGGGAAGCCCTAAGGTGATATTTTTAAGACTTCTCTGACTACCAGTTTAGAATTAATTGTTCCTTACCTGCGTTTCTTCAGAGTCCAAAGTGCTCAGGCTGCAAACATAGCTTGGAATTAAATGGAATCATTGCAGCTTACATTGTCAAGAGTATACTTGTTGGGGGATCTGGGTCATCTAATACCACAGGGCCTAGAGTTGCAGGAATGGAGAGGATGAAGTCCCCACGTCGGTCTTTGGAAATGATGATAAGTCAGGACACTCCTGCTTTGCACTTTTGAATCCTAGATACTTTCTATTGAGGACACAGTATCATATGGATATCTCTGATTTAGTTTATGTACTGAAAGCTGGAGAATATCACCCCATGTTTGCAGAATATTGATTCAGTGCTTGATGCTTCAGTTGTATCTGGAGAAGGCCATCCCAGTGCTCTGTCAGGCCTGTTTCTGTTTGGTGTAGTATATGATATGACCAGTGGATCCTATGTTGTAGGCCTACCTCCTCACCTCCTTCAAGGTCAAATAGATCCCTCTTTGGATGCTATGTTGTATGGGATACCAGGTGTGTGAATCGGGCACTTGGTAAATCCCCAGATTGTGTTGCTGGTGGAAGCTCTGTGGGTATTATTCCACACCTGGAATAAATGTTCATTCTTGTGAGAAAAAATAATTGATACTTTCAGGAGCCAGATGTAGTCAGTCAACTTGCCACCAAGTGCCCAATTGCTCTCCATAAGTCATAATGTAATACAGGTATCTTAGCATTGGTGTTTGTTAAAGACATGTTGGACACTGGAGTGGCACCAGCTAGATCACTCTTGATAAGTGGTCTTCCATGCCGCTTAGCCTATAATTATACACTTAATGTGTTTGTCCGTAATGCCATAATTGGATTTCCCACTGAACAAAACAATGTTGGCTGATGTCAACTAATCTTTTCTTTTCTTTTCGGTCTACTCAATTATTTAGTGACTCTCCTATGGTGCATGCTTTCTAGTGAGTGTTAACATTTGTTTCAAAGACCTTCACACTTTGTATCCACCACCATATGTCCATCCTTATCCTTTCTACCCAAGATTTCCTCATCTACAGTCTTCCAAATGTTTGCCTTTCAGTTGCCCAGAACTGTTGCCCTACAGTCTATGAGCCTGGATTGCTTCTCCTTCCACACAAAATAAATGAAAAGGTACACTTTCCAAAGCTACACCTATTGGGAAGGTTTTTTTCCTCACCACTTCTTTCAAAGCCATGACTGAGTATTTTCTAATTCAGCCACCATCCACTTTTAACTTGCATGTACATAGTGAGCCAACCCATCTGTAAATCAAGTGTGGGCTGTATCCTTTTCCTCCAGTAGATTGTATGGGATGTCCCATGTGTCTGTAGTTTTGTGCCGAGGGAGGGGCACTGGCCCTACTGTGGTGGTTTCTGGGAAATCTGGGCTACCTGCTAATATAGCTTATATATTCCCTCTGGTCTAGCTTGAGGTCAATCCTAGATATATCATTTCTAACTTACAGTGGAATGCTGCTGGGCCCAGTGAAATTTATGCCTTATGTGTCCAATAGGATGCCTTTCATCATGGGCAGCTGAAAACTCATTATCACTTGATGCCTTATGGTCAAGTGTTCATTTTTAACAGGACCCAACAATACACTAAGAACTTGTCTCAAGGAGTGTGCAGTTATCTGTTTAGATGGCAAGGACTTGCTCCTGAAACCCAGGGCCCTATGCTGTGAATTCTCCTACTGGAATTTGCTGTAAACTCTACTTGGCATCATTTTCCACCACTGACACCTCCATCACAGTAGGCTTTTTGGTTCTTATGACCCAAGTAGCGAGGCTCGGAATACTGAGCTGATACAGAATTCTTTTCTTCTCCAGGCCCCAATGAATAGGGGCAGCCTTTTATGTTACCCACTGTGCATACCAGAGCAGTAATTCTAGTATTCTTATGTGTTGCCTCCAGAATCTGAAGAGCCCCAAACTCCATTGTACTTCCTCATTGGTAGAAGAGGATACAAGGTGAGGCAAATTCTCTTTTAGTTTGGAGGGGAAGTCCTGAGTTGCCCTGACTAATGGGCCATTACAACCTTAACTGAAGTGGATAGTTCTTAAATTTTTATACGGTTTATTTCCAACTCTCTGCAGTATGTGTATCATACCAAGGGTTCCAGCATGTAAGATACCTCTTGATTACCCTGCTTTATCAATATGGTGTCACTGATGTATAAATCAATGTGATATTCTTTTGGATATCCAGATGGTCCTGATGTCTTTTAACTATTTCAAGATACAGTTTGGGAGCCTTAAAATAGCCCTGAGGCAAAACTGCAAGTGTATATTTTTGTTCTTTCATATAAATGTAACTTTTATCTCACCCATTTTCCTGGTTGTGAAAGAAAAGTACACATGCACTAAAACAGTGTTTGTATATCATGTTCCAGAAGCTGCATTAATCTCCAGGAACAGTAGCATACCTGGCATGTAAGATGCTCTCAGCACTACTGTTTCATTGAGATTCTGATGTTCTACAACCATGTTCTAATCTCCACCTGCTTTTGGCAAGGATTATACTGGCTAATTAAACAAAGATATGATAGGGACTATTACTGCTGCATCCTTTAAATCTTTAAAGGTGGCACCAATCTCTCTCATCTTCCCAAGGTGCAATATTGACTTTTATTTATTATCTTGTCTTTCTGGGGGAGCAGTCATTGAGACTTCCACTTGGCCTTCTCCACTATGATAGCTCTCCTCACACAGGCCATGATCCAATGTGAAGTTTACTTCAATTGTTAAGTATCTCAATCCAAATTTTACATTAATGGCCTGAGGAAATGACACCAGGTGGGTCTGTGGAACCAATGTAATAACTGTTAGCTGGACTTTGGCAAGGATTTCAGTTTTTAACTGGCCTCCATTCTAACAGGAAAACCATAATGACAGTCCAGTTCTCCAAGTATCAATATCAACTCAGACCCTGTATCTAATGGTCCACAAAAAGTAATCCCTTTTCACCTGTAGGCAATTATCAGAAAGAAAAGGGAAATCATTGCTGCATATATTTGATGTAATAGTGTAGCATTCTTTATCCTGGGGATTCAGTTATCTCTTCAGTCAATGGGACAGCACTGTGGTTCAGATCTGGGAAATTTCCAAGGAACTATGACTTTTTATTGAGACAGTGCATTCAGTTTCATGCTCATCTATCCTTGCTTTTTTAGTCCTAGTTTGCTGTCCATTTATTTTGCCTTTAAGGATGCCAGGTTTTTTAAATTGTATTTACAACTCTGTAGGTCAAACCTCTCTATCTCACACTCCAGACTTGCTGGTCATTATGATAATTGTGATCCCTTGGCTGTTGTAATTTAAACACTTCCACCTGATGCCAATTGGTTCAGAGCCATTCATCTCCATTGGTATCAGCTGGTGAAGCTCTACGTCATCCTGTTCTACCAGCAGCTCTGGTCTGTAGCAGAAAGCCACTGCCTCAGCAACTGGTGAGTCCTCTGGGCCTTCCTGTGAAACAAATCTTCTGGTGGGACACTTGTCCTCATATAACATATCCACTCCAACACCCTTGCTTCCCTGATTATTTTAATTCCTCTTGCTCCTGTAATTTGAGACATTTTAGTTTTGCTCAGTATAAACCATTGTTTTCTTTAGATCTCTAGAAGCCACTCTAGCACCAGGTTTTTATCATCCTATAGGGTTCTTGCCAGGGTGTAAAATTCTGATTCCTGAGAGAGTGCCCCAAATTTAATAAACTCTTCCTTAGATTTGTGCTCTGGCCCTCTTTATCAAACACCTTCAAAATCCTGTATCAATGATACTCTCTTGGCACCTGCTGGTACCTGCTGGTTAATCCTTACAGCTTCCTTTGTCATCTAGTCATTTTCTTCTCATATAAGACCTAACAAGGGACATGCTGGGTTTTGCTTTGACCAAACCCTAGTTATTAACATAGCATCTAAGAGAAGAGGTAAGACAGATCCTGAGGCGAACACCTTTTGCCTTATGAGGGAGAGATATCTGCATTGTTTTCCTACAAGGAGTAAGTGTATATTTTATATAAATAATAAGGTATAATACTTAAGCAAATTGTATATACTTCCTTCTGAAATAACTTCTGTATTAGTAGTAACAAAAATTTGTTACTCCAATTGAATTTAGATAAGCATATTTTATAAACTGTCAATAATTTTACAATAATTATTCTATTTTTGGTGAAGCCAAATTACTGGACTTTCATTGTGTTGTTTTAATATGAATCTATACAATACTATTTTAATGAACTTATATAGGAAATGTTTTTGTTTAGCTTGCTTATTTTAACATTCAAATTAATGTCATAGTTACTTAATAATCATTAATAAATTCGCAGTAGAGTAAATACCACAATGCTGAAGAGATCTGTTTAATAACATAATCCTCTGGTGGTGGCCATAGTTGACAATTTTCTATTAGCCTACTTATAATTAACCATTTCTACTGCATAATCCTATAATACAAATAAGTAAGCTAATAATACTTGTCCAAGTCAGAGTCATTAATAAATATTGAGGCAAATGCATTTTGTTCTATGTACAGGCTAAATTTCTCTTTCAACTCCACTCACCATTATACAACTGAAATATTTCAAAAATACACTCTATAAAAATTCACTGTATAAAAATAAAAATATTTCAAAATTTCACTCAGCTTAAATTAGCCAATTACACTCATGGAAATTCATAAAGTGAAAGTATATGACTTTTAAAAAGAATAAAGGTATAAAATTAAATATTATAGGAAATACACTCTTTTTTTCCCAACATGATTCAAACATTTATTTGTTCACTAGAGTGAGATTTGTATGCTTGGCTATTGCCTATAGATATTTGGTCTGAAGTTAGAATTCCATGTAGAGTCCATTTGTGTCCATGTTTGGGAAGCTGAATTATAGTCTCCTTGCTGGTTTCCTTGCCTCACAGAGAGTAAAGTGATTTAGCCTAGTTCAATTTCAGCAAGTTGATAACTTCGCCCTTGTATATCAGTTATCTTGAATCACAGCTGACTCTGTTAGGTGTTATGTCATTCCACATTTCACTCTGTGCAAAACCTGGATGTGGTTTAATGCTCTCTGACCCTCTGTGCAAGCTGGGTAGTTCACACAATATTAGACAGAAATCATGAGCATTTAGCAGGATCCAGGTCTAATTTATAGTGAAGTGTTGATGCATGTGATCCCTGCTTCTCCTGAAGTTAATTTCTCTGGAAATAAGTATCAACCAATGAGTCACGTATGGTGAAGACAAACCCAGAGAAAATCGAAAGGATAGTAATACTATTTTATTTCCATTTATGGCATTTATTTCTCATAATATCACACAACTTTCATGATTAATCTGAATACAGAACATTGAAAATTGGAACCTAGCTGTCTGTGCTTAAAAAAACTTAATCTTCAGGGGCTTCCCTGGTGGCGCAGTGGTTGAGAGTCCGCCTGCCGATGCAGGGGACACAGGTTTGTGCCCCGGTCCGGGAAGATCCCACATGCCACAGAGCGGCTGGGCCCGTGAGCCATGGCCGCTGAGCCTGCGCATCCAGAGCCTGTGCTCCGGAACAGGAGAGGCCACAACAGTGAGAGGCCCGCGTACCACAAGAAAAAACCCAAAAAAACCCCTTAATCTTCAGGTAGATAGAATTTGATGTGAGTATTCAAATAGAAAAAGTAAAATCTGAAATTCTGGACAGGCTACTCTATATTTAGGGATATATTTCTATGAAATTCAGTTTGTACTTCATGGAAAACATTCTTAAACAAATGCAATGATAGACTTTGCTTTTGTTCAGGACTAAAACATTTTATACATTATATTTTTATATCTATAAAAAAGAAAGGCAGACATTAAACAGTATTCCTATGGGTAAATGTCCTAATAACCATCAAAAAATTCTAGTAAAAAAGTTTACCATATGTGCTGAGGAAATATAAACAAATTCAAATATCTATATAAATTTCCATAATATTGTGAGTTAATATTTCCCTTGCTTGCAATACTCAACAATTTTTGCTCTGAAGAGTAGGGAATCTCTATCCCTGGTCTCCCCAGGGTCAATTTTGCTTCATGAGTAGCGACCCATCTCCCCCTAAACAGCTGATTTCCTGTTTTGACACACTTAATGAGGTGGAGTCAGATAATATATTGTTCTTACCATTTTTTAGTAGTACATTTTCAGCTTTTCCCTAGAACAACAAGTTTTTCCCTTTCTTCTTGATGGCAAAATCACATATGTGACTAGATAACATATGTATAAAAATGTATTTCCTATACTTTGGCTTTAATATTTTTGAATTCTATGATTTTCCCACTCACTCTCTTATTCAGCATCCTTCATACCAAGCTTAAATAGCACATCTGCAGCATAAAATTGGCTAAGCGTATGTACAATTCTTAGCAGTTGGCTAAACAGTACCATTTCTCCTTTTACTGATCCTGAATGTACCAACACCTTGAGCCACCATGGTTATGAAGCAACGCCTTGGAGCTTTTCTTCTATACATACAACTTACCTCCAGAAAAACACTCTTAATTGTGACTAAACAGATACAGCAAAAGTGCTCAGTACAGAGATAGCCCTGTCATTCTTCCTTTGCTTAAACAAGAGTGATGGGTTACCTGCCAAGTAGGGATAAAGAGGCTAGTTAGGGAAAGATCTGTGTGGGAAGAGAGGAGGGGAGTGGGAGAAATACACACAGAGAAGAAAATATAAAAAGAAAAAGATTGAAATAAGTTTCAAAGAAAGGAGAAAGGGAGTCAAATGCCATAATTTGTATAGTTGGATCAAATATTATAATATAGTTCTTCATAATCCATGAAAACAGATAAAAAGCTGGGAATAGACAGAATAATTCCCAGAGTTTACACAGGCTGAAAATAGTTTGCTTTCTTATCAGAGGGAAGTAGATTCACAATATATCCAGCACTGGGTACAGTTCTCAGGAGGATCATGCCTTAGATTTTTCATCAGAAACCATGCATACCAGAAACAATGATAATAAAAATTTTAAGTGCAAAAGAAATCAATTCTATACTTGGTGAAAATATCTTTCAAAAGTAAAGTAAGGACATTTTTCAATATTAAAAGAGTTGAGAAAATCTGTTACCAGAATTGTCTTAAAAAATTTAAAAGAATTTTTCTGACACAAAAAAAATGATAGATTGGAAATTGGATAGGGTTGATTTAATGATTGGGTACAGTTCTTGTGAGGGCCAATATACTTCTGATTCACTGATATTCCTGGTGTCTACACCCAGACCTATTTTCCACTTGGTAGACCCTGGACTAAATGTCTATGGTTCAGTGCCTCGGGGGCTTTAAAAAATGATACTCAGCTTTACAGCCTCTCAGCTTCCTCTTCTGGAAAGATATTCCTATAGGTAAGGAAGCCACAAAGCTGTAGTCACTTCTCTGGGTTTCCCTTTTTCTATATCATGGCCCAGTAATTTTTCACTATCTTGTTAGCTCTCTGATATCTTCAAACAAACTTTTTATAAACATGCTTTTCAGGTAGAGTACAGAGGGTTTTTAAGGCAGGGGGTATATGGGAACTCTCTGTACTTTCTAATCAATTTTGCTGTGAACTTAAAACTTAAAAAAATAAAAATTATTAAAAATATTTTTTCAGATTTTTAGTTTTACTCAAGTTAAGAGAGTGGTCCAAATACCTTATTTTCCATGATTGGAAATTTATTATTATTATTTTTATTTAACTGTAAATACCCAAATAAAACTAAAGCTTACAATTGAAAAAAACAACAGCATTCTGTTCTAATTCTTCTTTCCTCTTGCCCTCAATCTCTGTATTACTTCCCAATTTCTTACCTTCTGTTGCACAATTGCAGCATTTTTATAATGGTGATTATGAAAATATTCTTCAGGGGAATCAAGTGCAGTTATATATTCTTTGATTTGTTACTTTTTTTGTTTTCTAGAGTTAATAATTGTTACCAAACTCCTTCCCACCCCCTCCTTGAGCTCTTTCTCCTGAAATACTTTGTGTCCTCTGATCTGGCCTGGTATCCTGGGAATTTTCTTCATCACTCTTCTTATTTGATCCTCTGTATCCTGGATCACATGGCTTATTCTTCTTGATTTTATTCCTTATTTTGAACAAAGCACAGTCTCTAGATTGTTAAGAGAAAAACTGTACATATCACAAAGTTTTTTAGATATAAATTACCTGAAAATTCCTTTAAAAAGAAAAATAAGCAAACAAACAAACAAACAGAAAACCTTGTACCTAGGTGAGATATCAGTTTGGAATATTTGGAACTGGTTTCCCTCCAAACTTTTGAAGGCCATGTATTTACTGTCTTCTCTCATCTACCTATGCTGCTGAGAATGCTATTACAATTCCTATTCACTGACATTTTTCTTTTTCATTCCTTCTTTTTCTGGAAATTTCCCTTTGTTGTGAAAGTTCATAATAATGCTATTTTTATATATGTATATTTTTAAATTCATTGGCCACATACTCAATGACCTATTTCAACATAGATGCTTATGTTCATAATTCTAGGAAATTTTCGTGTTTGATTTATTCCTTTCTAGTCTCTGTAATCTCAGTTCCTAGAATTCTTATTCGTTGAATATAGGATCACTGTAGGATCTGTATTTTTTAAAAAATTAATCCTTGTCTTTCTCTTTAGTATTTTTTAAATCTCTTAAAATTTTATCTCTGTTATATATTTAATATGTGAGAGATTATTATTTTCTCATTTTCTTCATTATACAATCCTTTTCAAGTTTCATGATTAATATCAACTTGTCTGATTATGCAATTTATAAATTTTAAATATTTCCTATATTTCCTTATTGTTTTTCCTTTCTATATGTTTTTCTTCTTCTCTCCCTCCCCCCCCCTTATATTTTGTATTACATTATTTCCTAGAATGGCTGGTGATTATTTGCAGTCCAATCATATTTAAAACTGAAACACTAAGTAATTGATTGAAAGTTCTGTGTGCATTGGTGGGACTTACGAAGTGGTGGGTTTTTTCACGGAGTGTGCTGATGGGAATCCAGTTATTTCACTGGAATGTAGACAAATTTCAGAATGTAAAGACATTATCTTTGCTTAGATTCTCCAAAGAGGAAAGCATCTTCCATGATAAGTCTGTGTGTGTGTGTGTGTGTGTGCGTGTGTGTGTGCACGCGCATGCAAGCGCGGGCACACATGCTTGAAGAGAGTCCAGGAGGGGAGGAGAGGTTGAGGAGGGACTTCGATCACTATGCCAGGGCTCTTGGAGATTTGCAGCAGAAGGGGACTGCCTAGCCACCAGTCATTTAGTAAGTTGGCTTTTAATCAACATCTCCATTTTCTCTAAAACATATTTCCCTGTCCTCTGTTATTCATGATATTCCTGGGTCTGGATGATTTATAGTTTAGTAAATTCCTCCACCTCTTGTTAGAAATATGGGGGAGAGGTGGTGACAGGAAGGAGGACAATTGACTCACAGCATGGGATGTGGGAGAAAATTGGGGGTCTAATTGCCCTTAGACTTTTCAACTATGGATTTATGATATCTACCTTGGAGTTTTGTTAGAACTTTATGCTATCTTTAAACTTTTATATTATGTAGGGAGAAACTATGAGCTGATAAAATTTTCAAAATGATGGATAGTTTCTTTTTTCCCAACCAGAAACCAGAGTTCTCTTCATAATTAAAGTTATATTGAGTAAAAATTCAATTTTAATGATTTCAATATGCCACTCTTCCTAAAGCAAATTTCATTTATTATATGTCAAAAACCAAAGTAAATGTGTGATATTAAGAGTGTAGAACCTTCGTGAATGATTCATTGTTTAGTATATTAACTTGTTAAAGGGAAAATTAGAGTCATTATTCTTCTATATCTAACTTGAAACTTATTTTTGTGT
The DNA here is from genome assembly GCF_005190385.1 of Monodon monoceros. NCBI lineage: Eukaryota > Metazoa > Chordata > Mammalia > Artiodactyla > Monodontidae > Monodon > Monodon monoceros. The sequence continues at coordinate 69,085,790 of NW_021703768.1, forward strand.
AAGGAAAAGATAAATGATTCTTTTTTATATGTCATATATCCTAAATAAAACAATGATTGTTGAATAAAATAAACCTTAGCATGTAAAAAAAGCTTTAAAATGAATTTCTAGTTTTTCTTGCCCTAAAACATATTAAAAACTATTTCACATCAAAGGGACATGCTATAATTTTGTATGTTAATAGAAATTTTGTACAAATGTTGCTTTACAAGTTAGTATTTTGAATGACATACTTTTAAGGTAATCAAGCTTAGGAGTCCTTGCATTAGGAAACTTAAAGCTAACATGATTTTTATGCATTTAAATGCATTTGGATTTTGTATGAGTAATTTTAAAATGATAGAGTCTGTAATTTATGGGAGTGTTGTGTGCTTTTCATCAATCTTCATCCTTTAATAGATCCAGTCAACCAACAAAAACTGGTTGATTCTTTCTCATAAGAGCCCAGGCTATTAATTTTTTCATTCTTCACATTCAAATGATTTCCTCCAGGATTAATGTTCTGAAGTATTTTTCCATTTTACAAAGACAGAAGTCTAAAGTCTTTGGAATAGTTTGATAATCTTCTATGATATAATCCCTACCTAGTTCTCCAAGTTCATAATTTACCAATTCTTCACAGGGTTCTTCAATCCAGTTTTTAGAACATCACTTCTTTTTTGACAAAAAATGACATTTCTCACTTCTTTTATTGTCACAATGCATAGGTGATGTGCCCATTTAAATATTTGATAAGTGAATTAAAGACTGAGTGAAATCTGGTTCCACTATCACTCCTTTTGTAAAATGTTTGCTGATCTATTACTCATTTATGTAACTTTCTTCTGTTCCAATGACATTTTGAATTTACACCAATATGGTGCTTATGACATTCTTAAAGATAATTGAGTATGAATTTATCACTAACCACCTCTAAACTGTAGACTTTTTTTTTAGAAGATATTGCGGGTAGTAATTTATTTATTTATTGTTGCTGTGTTGGGTCTTCGTTTCTGTGCGAGGGCTTTCTCTAGTTGTGGCAAGCGGGGGCCACTCTTCATAGCGGTGCGCGTACCTCTCACTATCGCGGCCTCTCTTGTTGCGGAGCACAGGGTCCAGACGCGCAGGCTCAGTAGTTGTGGCTCACAGGCCTAGTTGCTCCGTGGCATGTAGGATCCTCCCAGACCAGGGCTCAAACCCATGTCCCCTGCATTAGCAGGCAGAGTCTCAACCACTGCGCCACCAGCGAAGCCCCTGTAGACTTTTAATTATATGCTATCTCTTATTTGTCTTTTAATTCCCTACCTTATGAGTGCTATTAGTCTTAGATATTTATTGCTGAATAGCAAACTACTCTAAAATTTAGTGACTTAAACCATTCCAAAACTTGATGACTTAAAACAACAGCCATTTTATTTTTTCCTATGATCAGGAATTCAGGGAGAACTTAATAATGGTGGGTTTTCTTTGCTCTTCATTGAGGCTGTGGAATTAATTTGGCTTGATATGTCTGACCCTACATCTAAGATGGCTGGAATGCTTGAGACCTCTGCACTCATAGTCCATTATCTATCAGAACTTCTCTCCCCTTACGGTTTTGCATACCTCTATTCTTCAGGACACTTATTGCCATCTAGCCTCCTCAGTATGACAGTCTAGGCTTTTTTATGTGGTGCTTGAAGTTTCCTAAGAGGGTGAGAAAGGAAGTTGCAAGATTTCTTAAAACCTAGTCTCCAAAGTCACTTCTATGTCATTCTACTTGTAAAAATCACAGGGCCATCCATATTCATTGTAGGAGAAATAGATTCCAGCTGTTGATAGGAGGAGTGGCAAATTCCATTGCAAAAGCGAGAGATCATGGCATCTATCTCTGAAAATAATATTCCACAGTCACTTGATGTGTGATAATTGACTGGCTGCTTATTTGATATTTCTCATCTGGAAAAGAGAAGTTTGGAATAATTGGTTTCTAAGATACCTTTCACTCTAAAATATTGCATAAGCTCTTTGGGCCTAATGGATATGTTTAATAAATAGGAAGTATGACTTTCTACTTATATTTTCTAGGGCAGCTCTGGGCTGCTTTTCTAAGCAGGCTAATAAATAACCAAGACAATGGTAAAGAGAACATCACTCTTGCTAAATTTTTTTTTAAATTTTATTTATTTATGGCTGTGTTGGGTCTTCGTTTCTGTGCAAGGGCTTTCTCTAGTTGCAGTGAGCGGGGGCCACTCACTATCGCGGCCTCTCTTGTTGCGGAGCACAGGCTCCAGACATGCAGGCTCAGTAGTTGTTGCTCACGGGCCTAGTTGCTCTGCGGCATATGGGATCTTCCCAGACCAGGGCTTGAACCCATGTCCCCTGCATTGGCAGGCAGATTCTTAACCACTGTGCTACCAGGGAAGCCCCAAGTCTTGCTAAATTTTTAATAAAAGTTAAAATAAATACCCTGAATTTGCAAAATTTTCTTTAATTTTTTTCTATCTCCATAAGCATAACTCAGGAAGATGGGTTCTCTACTATGAAAGTTGTTAACAGTTTTGATATTGGTAATAATCATGTTGTCAATCTGATCTATGCTAGATAAATTAACAAGCAAGAAGAAGCAATTTTTTAATACTGATATACACATTTTTCAAAGAGTGCATATAGGTGATTTTTATAGAGAATTATTAATTCATACATTGTATTTACTTATAATTGTGGGATTACAAATGTGTGATATGATATGAAAATTCTTTTTTATTAACTGTCCACAAGCACACTTTCAATAAACAACATGTAAGTTTTTCCTGATTCTTTTCCAATTTTTCTGTATTATGTTTGTTCTGATTATATTATTAGGAAACATTTTGAGGGAGACTATTGAATTTATTGATAAATTTGGGCTTGTATATCCTTTTCTATTTTATTTTTATTTTTGGCCCTAATTTTTTTTTTTTTAGCAACTTTACTGAAATATAATTGCATTACAATGTTGTGTTAGTTTCTGCTGTATAAAAAGGTGAATCAGCTATACGTATACATATATCCCCATATCCCCTCTCTCTTGCGTCTCCCTCCCACCCTCCCTATCCCACCCCTCTAGATGGTCACAAAGCACTGAGCTGATCTCCCTGTGCTATGCGGTTGCTTCCCACTAGCTATCTGTTTTACATTTGGTAGTGTATATATGTCCATGACACTTTCTCACTCCGTCCCAGCTTACACTTCCCCCTCCCTGTATCCTCAAGTCCATTCTCTACATCTGTGTCTTTATTCCTGTCCTACCCCTAGGTTCTTCACAACCATGTTTTTTTCTTATATTCCATATATATATGTTAGCATACAGTATTTGTTTTTCTCTTTCTGACTCACTTTACTCTGTATGACAGACTCTAGGTCCATCCACCTCACTACAAATAACTCCTTTTTTGTATCCATACAAATTGTGCAATTTTGTGTCCTAGTTCTGTGAAAAATGACATTGGTAGTTTGATAGGGATTGCACTGGATCTGTAGATTGCTTTGGGGAGTATAGTCATTTTCACAATGTTGGTTCTTCCAATCCAAGAACATGGTATATATCTCTCACCCTGTTTGTATCATTTTTAATTTATTTCATCAGTGTCTTATAGTGTTCTGCATACAGGTCTTTTTTCTCCTTAAGTAGGTTTATTCCTAGGAATTTCATTCTTTTTGTTGCAGTGGTAAATGGGAGTGTTTCCTTAATTTCTCTTTCATATTTTTCATTATTAGTGTATAGGAATGTAAGAGATTTCTGTGCATTAATTTTGTATCCTGCTACTCTACCAATTCATTGATTAGCTCTAGTAGTTTTCTGGTAGCATCTTTAGGATTCTCTATGTATAGTATCATGTCATCTGCAAACAGCGACAGCTTTACTTCTTCTTTTCCAATTTGGATTCCTGTTTTTTCTTTTTCTTCTCTGATTGCTGTGGCTAAAACTTCCAAAACTATGTTGAATAATAGTGGTGAGAGTGGGCAACCCTGTCTTGTTCCTGATCTTAGTGGAAATAGTTTCAGTTTTTCAACATTGAGGATGATGTTGGCTGTGGGTTTGTTATACATGGCCTTTATTATGTTGAGGAAAGTTCCCTCTATGCCTACTTTCTGCAGGGTTTTCGTCATAAATCGGTGTTGAATTTTGCTGAAAGCTTTTTCTCCATCTCTTGAGATTGTCATATGGTTTTTACACTTCAACTTTTTAATATGGTGTATCACATTGATTGATTTGCATATATTGAAGAATCCTTGCATTCCTGGGACAACCCCATTTGATCATGGTGTATGATCCTTTTAATGTGCTGTTGGATTCTGTTTCTAGTATTGTGTTGAGGATTTTTGCATCTATATTCATAAGAGATATTGGCCTTACCTTTCTTATTTTGCGACATCTTTGTCTGGTTTTGGTATCAGGGTGATGTTGGCCTCATAGATATTGTTTGGGAATGTTCCTCCCTTGCTATATTTTGGAAGAGTTTGAGAAGGATAGATGTTAGCTCTTCTCTAAATGTTTGATAGAATTTGCCTGTGAAGCCATCTGGTCCTGGCGTTTGTTTGTTGGAAGATTTTTAATCTCAGTCTCAATTTCAGTTCTTGTGATTGGTCTGTTTATATTTTCTATTTCTTACTGGTTCAGTCTTGGAAGGTTGTGCTTTTCAAAGTATTTGTCCATTTCTTCCAGATTGTCCATTTTATTGGCATATAGTGGCTTGTAGTAATCTCTCATCATCCTTTGTATTTCTGCAGTATCAGTTGTTACTTCTCCTTTTTCATTTCTAATTCTGTTGATTGGAGTCTTCTCCCTTTTTTTCTTGATGAGTCTGGCTAATGGTTTATAAATTTTGTTTATCTCTTCAAAGAACCAGCTTTTAGTTCTATTCATCTTTGCTAACATTTCCTTCCTTTCTCTTTCATTTATTTCTGATCTGATCTTTATGATTTCTTTCCTTCTGCTAACTTCGGGGTTTTTTTGTTCTTCTTTCTTTAATTGCTTTAGGTGTAAGGTTAGTTTGTTTATTTGAGATTTTTCTTGTTTCTTGATGTAGGATTGTATTGTTATAAGCTTCCCTCTTAGAACTGCTTTTGCTGCATCCCATAGGTTTTGGGTTATCGTGTTTTCATTGTCATTTGTTTGTAGGTAATTTTTGATTTCTTATCTGATTTCTTCAGTGATCTCTTGGTTATTTAGTAGCATACATTTTATCCTCCATGTGTTTTTTTTTTTTTTTACAGACTTTTTCCTGTAATTGATATCTATTCTCATAGCGTTGTGGTCGGAAAAGAAACTTGGTATGATTTCAATTTTCTTAAATTTACCAAGGCTTGATTTGTGACCCAAGATATGACCTATCCTAGAGAATGTTCCATGAGCACTTGAGAAGAATGTGTATTCTGTTGTTTTTGGATGGAATCTCCTATAAATATCAATTAAGTCCATCTTGTTTAATGTATCATTTAAAGCTTGTTTTTCCTTGTTTATTTTCATTTTGGATGATCTGTCCATTGGTGAAAGTGGGGTTTTAAAGTCCCCTACTATGACTATGTTAATGTCAATTTCCCCTTTTATGGCTGTTATCATTTGTCTTATATACTGAAGTGCTCCTATATTGGGTGCATAAGTATTTACAATTGTTATATCTTCTTCTTGGATTGACCCCTTGATCATTATGTAGTGTCCTTCTTTGTCTAATAGTCTTTATTTTAAAGTCTATTTTGTCTGATATAAGAATTGCTACTCCACATTTCTTTTGATTTCCATTTGCTTGGAATAACTTTTTCCATCCCCTCACTTTTGGTCTGTATGTGTCCCTATGTCTGAACGGGGTCTCTTGTAGTCAGCATATATATCAGTCTTATATCCATTCAGCCAGTTTATGGCTTTTTTGGAGCATTTAATCCATTTACCTCTAAGGTAATTATTGATATGTATGTTCCTATTACCATTTTCTTCAATGTTTTGGGTTTGTTATTGTTGGTCTTTTCCTTCTCTTGTGTTTCCTGCCTAGAGCAGTTCCTTTATATTTTTTGTAAAGCTGGTTTGGTGATGCTGACTTCTCTTAACTTTTGCTTGTCTGTAAAGGTTTTAATTTCTCCATCAAATCTTAATGAGATCCTTGCTGGGTAGAGTAATCTTGGTTGTAGTTTCTTCCCTTTCATCACTTTAAATATGTCCTGCCACACCTTTCTGGCTTACAGGGTTTCTGCTGAAAGATCAGCTCTTGACCTAGTGGGATTCCCTTGTATGTTATTTGTTGCTTTTCCATTGTTGCTTTTAATATTTTTTCTTTGTATTTTATTTTTGATAGTTTGAATAACAGGTGTCTTGCCATGTTTCTCCTTGGATTTATCCTGTATGGGACTCTCTGAGCTTTCTGGACTTGATTATTTTCTTTCCCATATTAGGAATTTTTCAACTATAATCTCTTCAAATATTTTCTGTCCCTTACTTTTTCTCCTCTTCCTCTGGGACCCCTATAATTCGAATGTTGGTGTGTTTAGTGTTGTCCCAGAGGTCTCTGAGACTGTTCTCAAATTTTTTCATTCTTTTTCTTTATTCTACTCTGTGGTAGTTTTTTCCACTATTTTATCTTCCAGGTCACTTATCCATTCTTCTGCCTCAGTTATTCTGCTATTGATCCCTTCTAGAGAATTTTTAATTTCATTTATTGTGCTGTTCATGATTGTTTGTTTGCTCTTTAGTTCTTCTAGCTCCTTGTTAAACGTTTCTTGTATTTTCTTCGTTCTATTTTCAAGATTCCAGATGATCTTTACTGTCATTACTATGAATTCTTTTTCAGGCAGACTGCCTATTTCCTCTTCTTTTGTTTGGTCTGCTGGGTGTTCACTTTGCTCCTTCATCTGCTGCGTATTTTTCTGTCTTCTAATTTTGCTTAACTTACTGTGTTTAGGGTCTCCTTTTCACAGGCTGCATGTTCATAGTTCCTGTTGGTTTTGGTGTCTGCCCCCAGTGGGTAAGTTTGGTTCACTGGCTTGTGTAGGCTTCCTGGTGGAGGAGACTGTGCTTGTTTTCTGGTGGATGATGCTGGATGTTGTCTTTGTGGTGGGCAGGAACGCATCTGGTGGTGTGTTTTGGGGTGTCTGTGAACTTATTCTGATTTTAGGCAGCCCCTCTGCTAATGGTGGGGGTTGTGTTCCTGTCTTTGTAGTCGTTTGGCATGGGGTGTCCAGCAGTGGAGTTTGCTGGTCATTGGGTGGAGCTGGGTCTTAATTTTGAGATGGAGATTTCTTGGAGAGCTCTTGCTGATTGATATTACATGGAGCTGGGAGGTCTCTGGTGGTCCAGTGTCCTGAACTCAGCTCTCCTATCTCAGAGGCTCAGGCATGATACCCAGCTGGAGCACCAAGACCCTGTCAGCCACATACGTTAGAAGAAAAGGGAGAAAAAAAAAGGAAGAAATATAAATAACTTTATTAAATAAAGTTATTAAAATAAAAAATAATTTTTAAGTAATAAAAAAAAAAGGAGAGAGCAACCAAACCAATAAACAAATCCACCATGGTAACAAGTGCTAAAACTATACTAAGATAAATATAAAAATCAGAAACTAGTCAGCTGCATACAGCAAACTCCAAGTCTACAGTTGCTCCCAAAGTCCACCACCTCAATTTGGGATGATTCATTGTCTATTCAGGTATTCCACAGATGCAGGGTACATCAAGTTTAGTGTGGAGATTTAATCCGCTGCTCCTGAGGCTGCTGGGAGAAATTTCCCTTTCTCTTCTTTGTTTGCACAGCTCCTGGGCTTCAGCTTTGGATTTGGCCCCACCTCTGCATTTAGGTCACCCTCTGGCATCTGTTCTCTCCCCAGACAGTACAGGGTTAAAACAGCAGCTGATTAGGGGTCTCTGGCTCACTCAGGCTTGGAGGAGGGAGGGGTACAGAATGCGGGGCAAACCTGTGGCAGCAGAGGCCAGTATGACTTTGCAACAGTCTGAGGCACACTTTTTTTTCTCCTGGGGAATTTGTCCCTGGATCAAAGGACCCTTCCTGTGGCGGGCTGCACAGGCTCCCCAAGGTGTGTGGTTAGTGACCTGTGCTTGCACACAGGCTTCTTGGTGGCTTCAGCAGCAGCCTTAGCGTTTCATGGAATGCTTAGCTTATCTTTGGTTTCTGCGCTGATAGCTGCAGCTCAGGCCCATCTCTGAAGCTCCTTTAGGCAGTGTTCTGAATCTCCTATCCTCATGCTCCCCAAAACAATTATCTCTTGCCTCTTAGGCGGGTCCAGACATTTTCACGGACTCCCGTTTAGCTGTGGTGCACTTGCCCCCTTCAGGCTGTGTTCATGCAGCCAACCCCAGTCCTCTCCCTGGAATCTGACCTCAGAAGCCCAAGCCTCAGCTCCCAGCCCACACCTGCCCTGGTGGGTGAGCAGAGAAGCCTCTCAGGCTGGTGAATGCTGGTCAGCACCAATCCTCTGTGCAGGAATCTCTCTGCTTTTCCCTCCCCACCCCTGTTGCTGTGCTCTCTTCTGTGGCTCTGAAGCTTCCCGCCTCCGCCCACCCCCCATCTCTGACAGAGAAGGTGATTCCTAGTGTGTGGAAACTTTTCCTCCTTCACAGCTCCCTCCCCGAGGTGCAGGTCCCATCTCTATTCTTTTGCCTCTGTTTTTTCTTTTTTCTTTTCCCCTACCCTGTACTTGGGGAGTTTTTTGCCTTTTGGGAAATCTGACGTCTTCTGCCAGTGTTCAGTAAGTGTTCTGTAGTTGTTCCACATGTAAATGTATTTTTGATGTATTTGTGAGGAGGAAGGTGATCCCATGTCTTACTCCTTTGCCAACTTAAAGGTCGATCTATGTAATTTCTTTATAGAAATGACTATTCAAGTCCTTTGCACATTTTTTAATTGTGTGGTTTCTCTTTATGTTGTTGAGCTGTTAGAGTTCTTTATATGTTCTGGGACCTAGTTATTAGATATATGTTTTGCAGATATTTTCTCTTATTCTGTAGGTGGCCATTTTACTCTTTTGATAATGTCTTTTGGTGCACAAAAGTTTTTAATTTTGATGAAATCTAATTTATCCATTTTTTTCTTTTTTGCTTATGCTTTTGTGTCATATCTAAGAATCCACTGCCAAATCCAAAGTCATGAAAATTTACCCCTGTGTTTTCTTCTAAGAATTTTAAGGTTTTCACACTTATATGTATGCTGTTGATCCATTTTGGGTTAATTTTTGTATATAGTATGAGGTATGGCTGCAACTTCTTTTTTGGAAGTTGAAATCTATTTTTCAAAGTACCATTTTTTGACAAAGATTATTCTTTGCCCTACTGAATGGTCTTGGTTATTGAAAATTAACTGACCATAGAGGTATAGGTTTATTTCTGGACTCTCAATTCTATTTCATTGTTCTATGTTTATCCTTATGCTCAGACTACATTGCTTTGATTACTGAGTTTCATAGTAAATTTTGAAAACTGGAAGTTTAACTTCTTCAACTTCCTTCTTTTTCCATACTTCTTTTATTACTCAGGAGCCTTTGCAATTACATCTGAGTCTGAGGTTTGGATTTTCCATTTCTGAGAAAAAGACTGTTGGTATCATGATAGGAATTACATTGAATCTGTACATCTCTTTGGGTGGTACTGACATCTTAACAACATTAAGTCTTACAATCTATGAACATGAGATATATTTTCATTTATTTAGGTCTTCTTTAACTTCTTTTGCCAGTAGTTTATAAATCTCAGTGTACAACTCTTTAGTTTAGGTGAGTAAATTTATTCCTAAGTACTTTATTCTTTTGGATGCTATTGTAAATGGAATTGTTTTCTTAATTTCCTTTTCAGATTATTAATTCCTTTTTGAATTGTTAATTATATATAATACAACTGGAGTTTTTGTTTTGATCTTATAACCTGCACCTTTACTGAATTTATTAGTTCCAGAGTTTGTGTGAGTGTGTGTGTGCATCGTGTGTATGTGTGTTTATTTATTCTTTGGGGATTTCTATATATAGAATCATGTCATCTGCAACTAGAGATAATTTTACTTCTTCCATTCTAACATGGATATCTTTTACTTCTTTTTCTTGCCTAATTGCTCTAACTAGACCTTCCAGTGAAATGTTGAAAATCAGCATCCTTGTTTTGTTCCTGATACTAGGGGGAAGTTTTTAGTCTGTCACCATTGAGTATGTTGTTAGTTGTGGATTTTTAATAAATACCCATTTTCATGTTGAGGAAATTCTCTTCTATTCCTAATTTTCTGAGAATTTTTGAAATGAAAGGATGTTAGATTTGTCAAATTATTTTACCAGATGTTATCTTAGTGAAGTCATATTATTTTTTGGAAAACACTGAAAAAGAAAACTCTCTGAAAAATGGTCCAGGTAATATAATTCATGTAGCTATAAAAAAACAAAAGAGGAAAGGAATAGCATGGGTAATCATAGAACAATCAACTCAAACCCTGAGAAGATACTAAAATAAATCATCTAATAATTAATTTACAATAATCTAGTAGAATATAAGATATTAGATAGCAATGTATATGAATTTAGAAAGTGGAAATAAAGGCCCTCAAAATTCATTCTTTTCTATGAGACGATGAAAGACTATATAGAAGGAGAGGATAAGAAGGGATAATATTTGATAATCTTATATTTTAATTATAATTTTTATTATAAATCATGACATTGTGATCTATAAACCAGAACCATATGGTATTAGATTGAGAGAGATTTCTAGTGTTGAAGACAGATATGAAATGTTGTGTTATTGGTATATAGGGTCTCTCAAGTCTGCAATCAATGTGTCAGCAGGTCCGCATTGCTTATAGACTGAAAAAATCTGCTTCCAAGTACTTCCAGGATGTTGGGAAAATTAGTTTGTTTTCATGTTTTTCATGTGGCCCTCTCCATTTTCAAACCAGCAAAGGTACTTTGGGTCCTTCTCATGCTTTGGATATCTCTAACTTCCTCTTCTGCCCTCAGCCAGGAGAAAGCTCAGCTTTTAAGAGCTCATGTTTAATAACATTAGCTAGCTGGACAATCCAAAGTAATCTCCCTACTTTAAAGTTAAGTGATAAGTAACCTTAATTATATCTGCAAAGTTCCTTATGTCTTGTAAGGTAACATTCAGGAGTGTAACACCATGGGACAAAGGTCATAGAGCCAAAATTCTGGCAACTGTTCACAGGCCATATGGTAAGGGCATGTGTAAATTCATTAAAAACAAAGAAGCCCGTCCCAGGCATGCACAAGCCTGACAGGGGGCTGCAGAGGTGCATGAAGCAGAAGCAGAAGCCCACACACCAGGGTCCTGGTGCTGTGGGCAGAGGAGTTCTCTCCACTGGGCAGTAGGCAGGTTGGAGCCCATGACCACCATGCTTCAGCCAAAGGTGGTGCTGGAGCTGACTTTGGAAAAAAAAAATTTTTTTTAAAGAAAACAAACAATAGTAACAACAACAAAAACTACAAAAAGTTGTCTTCTGTCTTGCATAGCTTTTGCCAAGTAATATGCTGTATATTCTTTTTCTTGTATATCTGTTGTATCTATTTTTCATCTGTTGGTCTTCATGTTTTTTCTCTTCATCTCTGTATTGTACTAAATGTTTTCAATTAAATCTCACTACTACTTTGTCAGTTTGAATATGCTGTTCTACATGTGGGGTTTTTTTTTTTCTGTTTGTTTAGTTTTGATTTTGGTTTTCACTGTTTGAAATTCTCTGAGCTTGAATTTTTGTTTAATATCAGTTCAACATTTATGGAAATCCTTAGCCATAATCTTTTCACATCTTTCTTTTGTCCTCTTATGTCTCTATTATTCTGTGATTCCAATTAAGCATATGTTCACATTTTATATTATTCTACATCTCATGATGTTCTGCTCTAGTTTTTTTTTTCTCTTCTCTTTCTGTTTCAAGTTGTGTAATTATTATTGACCTACTTAAAATTTCATTTCTTTTCTTAGCTGTGTTGATTCTAATGATGAGTCCATCAACATCATACTTCATATCTCTTACTGTGTTTTTACTTTAACTCTAGTACTTGATTCATTCCTGTTTTTTTCTCTCTGCTGAAATTCCTTATGTCTTCATGCATTTCATCCACCTTTTCTATAAACATACTAATTTGAGAGGTTTTTTTAATTCCTTAATTTATAATTTCAACGTCTAAATCATCTCTGAATCTTCTGTTGAATGCTTTGTTTCTTGTTTTTATTTTTTTATGACCTTACTCTTTTGTATATCTCATAAATTTTAATTGCATGTCAGACATAGTGTGTAGAACAACAGAGACTGAGGGAAAGAGTATTTGTGACTGGAAATGGGCATGTCTTTTTTTTTCTACTAGGCCTTTAGTTGGGGAGATGAATCAATGTTGTCTGGAACCGTGCACAATTTGGGTATTACTTTTGCTATAGATAATTTTAGTGCACCACCAGCTTCAAATTTCTCTGGTATTATCTTGTGCTTAGACTTTTCATTGGTTTGTCAGTGGCTTCTCCTCAATGTACCAGCTCTACCCTCAGTTTTAGGCCTTCCCTCTGTTCCTGCATCTCAGAGAAGATCTCTCCATGATCCCTGGTAGGTACTTGTTTATTGCTGCTTTCCTTCACTGATGTAATGGTGGGAGACAGGGAGGGTTATCTCTTTTCCTGGTTCAGCCTTATTTTTAGGTAGGTCCTGCATCCCTGGTTCTCAGGTTTCAGGTTTTCTTGGTTTATTCTTCCTTTTCTTCAGTGAGAGGAGAATTCTATTTGTCTGAGCTCATCCCCTAGTAGCTTCAGTCTTTAGGGAAGAATGGACTGGGTGGATCTTTGTGCGTTCCAGTAGCTATGGCAGCTTCCTTTCTCCAAGCCTGAACTACTAAGGAAGGATTTCTCTGCTCTTTGTCCTGCCCCCAGTATTGCTCATGTACAACCCAGGGAAATTGTTAAGTGGAGCTTGCAAGTTTATATGCTGCTCTGAGTGTTCTATGTTGACATGCTAACCGTCACTCAGACTTTAGCAATATGTTAAAATTGTAGTGGGATTCTTCTTACCTGCATGTACGCAATCTTTGTCTATCCCCCTTGCCACAGGTGAACTAATGCCCTTGCCCCATCTTTCCTTGTGTTTCAGGCTAGTTTTCTCTGTGACCTTAGATTCTGTTGAATTTAAGAAAAATATAATTGTGTACTTAATCCAGTTTTTTCTTCTTGGTAGAATGAGAGCAACACTTTTCAGGTTTGTAAATATTTGGCAGAAGCTTGAAGCCAATTATTGTAAAGATACAATGAAAAATTGTATGTCTGGATAGGTAGATCCTTGAGGCCAAGGACCATGTCTTACTTATATAAGAGTAGCCTCTAGATTCAGGGAAGGCATGTAGTAAAAGCTCAATAAATTGGTATTGAATTGGATTTATAATCTTATCAATATCAGAACTAATATATGGTTATACCAGTGGTTTTCCACTAGGGTGATTTTGCACCCCCTCCACCCAAGGGACATTTGACAGTATGCAGACATTTTTCACTGTTGTCAGGTCCAGGGGTAAGTGTGTGTGTGTGTGTGTGTGTGTGTGTGTGTGTGTGAAAACACAGACAATTATTGATATTTATAATTCACATAAATATCAATTTCACTGAGGTTGAGAAATTCTTGGTTATACAAACATAGGAATTATAGAGCACATTTTATACAAACTAGATTAAGCTAATAAAGAGTCATGAATAGACATATGTACCAAAATATCTAATGATATGTTAAATCCACTGACTTCTATTTGTACATAGGACAGATCTGGCTGCAAGTAACAGAAAGTCCAATTCAAAATAATATTAAACAATAAAGAAATTTATTATATCAACTTAATGGGGAATCTAAAAGTAGCGAGACTTTAGACGGGGTAGCTTCAGGGTTGTTCTTTTCCTTTATGAGTTTCCTGGTTCTTTTTTTCTTTCTTTTTTCACAAGCTGTCTTTGTCCAAGGGCCACCTTCTATCACCTTGAGGATATGGGGAGGGAGAAGGGTAAGCTGTGACAAAGCAGAAGAGAGGCATGGACATATATACACTACCAAACATAAGGTAGATAGCTAGTGGGAAGCAGCTGCATAGCACAGGGAGATCAGCTCGGTGCTTTGTGACCACCTGGAGGGGTGGGATAGGGAGTGTAGGAGGGAGGGAGACGCAAGAGGGAAGAGATATGGGAACATATGTATATATATATAACTGATTCATTTTGTTGTAAAGCAGAAACTAACACACCATTGTAAAGCAATTATACTCCAATAAAGATGTTAAAAAGAAGATTACAAGATGGCCTCTAGAACCACTGGAGAAACAAGCTTTGTTGTCATATCTTATATGGATTATGTTTTATAATTTCATCTTTAAAACAAGCAAATTCAAGGTAAATAAGGAGTGGGAATGTTTATTTTGGTAGAGACTTGAGGCAAAGAACCCATCCCAGGATGATCTGAAGATTATTGAAAATACCAAGGATGTGAAAATGTATTTTCTAAAACTATGTTTCTTTGCAAAGGAAAAAGTCTGGAAGAATATAAACCAACATATTAAACAGTTTATGTAGGTTGGAATTTTAGGTAATTATATGTTATATTTTTATAGTATTTCCATCAGAGTATTGCTACTATGTATTACTTCTAAACTCTTCAAAAATGAAGGTCAAATTAGTTCCAATGAACCAAAATACTCTTTATAAAACAAAAGGAAGAGAGCTTCCCTGGTGGCACAGTGGTTGAGAGTCCGCCTGCCGATGCAGGGGACACGGGTTCGTGCCCCGGTCTGGGAGGATCCCACATGCCACGGAGTGGCTGGGCCCGTGAGCCATGGCCGCTGAGCCTGTGCGTCCGGAGCCTGTGCTCCGCAACGGGAGAGGCCACAACAGTGAGAGGCCCGCGTACTGCAAAAACAAACAAACAAAAAAAACAAAAGGAAAAGAAAAAAGTTTAACACATATTTTAACAAAAATATTCAAACCATTAATTTGAGGGTGGTCCCTTATCTATGGAATTTACCTTAGAAATATCAGCAAATATCTTGGCTTAGGCTATTGGCTTTCTTTGGATTACTAACAAAATGTCTATATATATATATATATATATATATATATATATATATATATATATATATTCCTCCTCTTCCATCAGGCAATGCACCTTTATGCTCTGGCAGAGCTTTATTGTTCGTATGTTCAACCCTAAAATGCTCATCTTTCTTCCTCAATATTCTGTGCCACATGTATATCCTACATCTTTTGTGTTTCAATTCATCCATACCAACTGGCTGAAAACTTTGGAGTTATTCCTTACTCCTCCTTCTTTGTATCAGTTTTCACAATTAATCAATTATCATGTACTGAAGATTCTAGCTCTAGAAGATCCTCACTGTCTAAGCTACATTTTCTACCCCATGAAAACTGTCCTATTTCATACTTCCACTATCCCTACCTAAATCTTTCAGTTTCAACCCTATTGACTTAATTAATGGCTCCTCTATCATTTATTTAAATTATCCATCACAGAGGATCTCTTTCCAAATATAAGTGAAATCTTGGCATTCCACATTTTTAACAAATGCAATAGTGTCTTGTACCTTGCAGAATTAAGTAAGACTCTGATATAACCTAGCCTGGATTCTCATTCTCTTCTTTGTCTATATGTATTAGATTGACTCATGTAAGTTACAGATCCTACGTCTTCTTAAAGTCTTCCTAAAGCTGTATCCTATGCTGAAATAATTATGAGTTAACTATTCTTCCTCAGCATTCCCAGTCTCAGGTGTTACCATGAAAGTCAACTCTGATTTCTTCTCTGCCACCATGTCTTGAGTGTTTAAAATATGCCAGACGATTTACTAAATGTTTTATATATTTATCTCATTAATTCTCATATCTAACTAATGAAATAGGTTTTAGCTACTCTTCTCCCCATTTAATAGATGAAATACTTAGTCACAGAGAGAGTAAATGGCCTAAAGTCACACAGCTAGGAGATGGTAGGGCCATTTCACAACCAGTTGCCTGACTCCAGGATTCATGCTCTTTATCATAAAACTACACTTTGATTTTATTAATCACTAGAGCCAAAGCAAACGTTTAGTACTTCTAAATTTTATTTATTCCCATATGGTTTTATTTTTAATGGTTAACTTGTCTACCCAACGGTTTGCCAGTTTTGAAGCAAGGATATATATATTTTTTGTTTGTTTGTTTGTTTATTTTGTTTTGTTTTTTGCGGTACGTGGGCCTCTCACTGCTGTGGCCTCTCCCGTTGCGGAGCACAGGCTCTGGACGCATAGGTTCAGCGGCCATGGCTCACGGGGCCAGCCGCTCTGCGGTATGTGGGATCTTCCCGGACCAGGGCAGGAACCCGTGTCCCCTGCATCGGCAGGCGGACTCTCAACCATTGCGCCACCAGGGAAGCCCTATATTTTTTTCTATTATCTTAATTCTGTGGTGCTTAGAAGTACTTTGTAGATAGTTTGTATTAAATGAATGTTGGACAAATGACTAGTTTATTCACCTCACGGAATCTCCTTATCTTAATTCATCTTAAGGTTAGTCCTATTAATTCTGATCATGTCACTATTTTGTTAAAACTGGCCTCGGATAATTCCATGGTCTGAGCCTAATATTCTTTTTAAATGTCATATTTCACTACCCCTCTCTACAAAGCCTCCACTTGTCCAAAATATACTGTTTCATGTATGGTTCTATCTTCTTGGCCTTGGCTCTGTAGGTTCCCCTACATGTAAAAGGTTCTGTTTCTCACCTCCAAATGATCAACTTCAAAACTAGATTTCTCTGGTTCACACATGTTAGCCCTATAAACATCTAAATTATTTTATCTGCACCACTTCAATGGTCCAGTGTCTGATTTATCATTGTTTCTCCAAAATAATACACCTCAGTATTTTGAAAATAACAGGATATTCAATAAATGTTAAATAAGAGAGTGGTGGGGGCAAGCTTTTAGTGTAATTTTCATATACCCCAAATTTAAATAAGGTGTATAGATTTTTCAATTATTTACATGAGACAGTAAAACATATCTTTACAATATGGGCAGTGAGTGGTCTTTTGAGGAAAACTGAGTGGGTGTGAAATATTAAACCTAAAGAAGGCAGCAACCCTTATGCCTTTCACCTCATGAATTTTGAAGACAGTTGACCTGTGGGTTTTAACCGGGTGGTTATACACGGAATTTTTTTTTTTTTTTCAGTAAACAAGTACTACAGTATGATGTAATACATGGTTGGTTGAATCTGAGCATGCAGAACCTCAGATTCTGAGGGCTGACTATAAAGTTATAGACGGATTTTTTACTGGGTTGGCACCCCTAAACCCACCCTTGCCCTGTTTTGTTCAAGGGTCAACTGTAATCTTTAAAGCATAATGGGTTTAAAAGAAAAAAGCATTAAAAATTTATGTCTTTTAGACCAAAGAAGATTGGCACAGAGATAGTTTTTATTTCAGTGAAGAATGGTACAATCATTTTGAAGGACTGTATATACTCCACTGCCACTCTTATAAACATCTTTGATTAGAGAGAAAAACACTTCCAGACATATGGAAGGATGTGCTATTTTTATATAGTGTGTACCATAAAACAGACAAACGATAATAATAAAATCAGAATTGAATTCATTTAACCTACAAATCAGATTTCTATTTTGAAAGTTAATGAGAAACTATACAGAAGAATTATATAGGTGTATTGGGGAAAAACCAATTAGTTCAATGTGCTGAATGTGTTGTTGGATTTGAATTAAGGAAATAAGTTAAATGCCAAAAGCAAATGCTAAAACTCACTTTAAGGTATTCTAAGTTTAATCTTATGATTCTAAACCTAACTAGTATTTGACTTTGTAGACAATTCTCCTATGCAAAGAAGTGAATTTCAGAGGTCATATTTGGTTTATACTTCTAAACTGATGCATCTCTTTTTGTTTTCAAATGATCTGAAGTGGAGAGAGAAAAGATTATATTCATTCATCTTCCTAATGATATCTGCCTTCCATACCGTACTCTGCATCTCTAAGTTGAATTTTTCAAATAGCAAATAACTCAATAGAGAAAAGGGAATTGAAATATTCCCTTTCTAAGAGAATATTTTTATGGCAAGATAATTTTTGAGATATTCATTTATGATTCCTCCCTACATTTCTGCTATTTCTTTTCTTGTAGGTACTGCTCTGCTTGCTTTATGAAAGATTTGTGATGGGCCTTCTAGGCTTTTGTTTCTAAACAAAATTTACTGAAACCAATTGAGGAATACAGATTTTTGAGATAAGAGAACATCCAGTGAGAATAGGAAAATAATGATTGATGGAAAGTATAAATATTTTAAAATATAAAAACAATATATATAAAATATAAAAATATATAATATTTAAAAATCACCCTTATTTATAGTCATACTTCAGGTATTAGAAGGTAGAGAAAAATGGAGAGTTTGGTTCATCCACCAAAACAGAGCATTCACTGAATGATGAGTATAGATAGAAAAACAATGGAGAATATCACTGCAAGGAACATTGCTCCAGCACCACAGAGCCTTATGCAAGATGACATATTATTTGAAAACTGAATAGTTTACTCTTGTTGGCTTACCTGAGGAATTATTGTGTATGCACATGTGTGTGTGTGTGTGTGTGTGTGTATGTTTAAAGGTGAATTTATCTATCTTTATCAGCAGCTGTTTATCTACTTGCTCCCTCATTGACTGAGGATGCCCCAGTTTGCATTAATATCTTCTTAATTTTTTGGTTGTACACATAGAGGTGCCTAGCAGACATCCCCAAAAGGGTCGTTAAATTTTTTTTTCTATACCAGAAAATAAGTGACTTTTAGAAAGCACAAATGTAGAGGCACTACTAGTGCCACAGAGCAGGCAGGAGGAGCCTACATGCAACTGCTCATTACTGTGCCTGAAACCAGAAATAAAGCTGAAAGAACAAGTGTCAATATAGCCAAACTGGCATTTAAAAGAGCTCTGGTGTCAATGTGGAGGATGGATTAGAAATGTTGTCAGACGTTGTAAGAGAAAATTGTCAAGATATGATGAGCTCAAAATTAAAATTATGACAGGAGAGATAAGCAGATGGATTGGAGCAATATTGCGGGGATTCATAGGGCTAGACACTGGGGAAGTGAATAGATTTGAGTAACAAGTGAAAAGAGTTCAGAATTGAAAGCCAGGTTTCTAAGAATCTGGTAGATAGTTGAGGCATCTTCTGAACTTAGAGGGGTAGAGAATATTCGAAAGAAAAATTTATAAATTTTAATTTGGACATGTTTTACTGAGAAATCTATGAAATATACACATTTTGAGGTTCAGAGTTAAGGAGAAAATTCTGAGTTTCATATAGCAAGATCTGAGATTTTTTTTTACATTTTTGAGAAAGAAATGTCTTAGCAGTAGAAAGTTAAAGAAATATAAATAATCAGCAGGATTCACAATTAATGGAGTACAAAAGATCATAAATGGTACTAAATCTGTTTTGACTCATGTTAATGAATTTAACCCTGAAGCAAGAATAATTAAATAGCACAATATCTGAACAATAACATGCTTATGCAGAGTGGAAGCATATATAAAGGTGTTTCCTTAAGCTGGCATGTGCTTTTAATTTTTGAATAATTGGCAAATACAGCCTTGTTTAATATTCAAATTGACTTATTTAAAATACACAGAGAAATATTGTCCTTATTTGGAGAATGGAGAAACAGCAGCCCAGAGAGAAGAAAGGTCTTTCCACAAGTAATGAACAGAGTAAATTCCATAGACTCAGTTTCTTGATTCTTGCATGAGCACTCTGTCCATTATACCCTATTCCTTTTTATTCAGGGAAATTATAGGCAATGAGATAGCTACTTAGTAATTACTCACTACAAATTTTAAAATATTATTTCTAAGGGCTAAGAAAATAATTGCTTTTATCTAGATTCAAGAATTGATATTTGAATTTAGCCATAACAAAGTACCAAAAACAGGATGATTTAACACAACAGAAATGTATTGTCTCTAGAAGTCCAAAATCAAGATACTGGCAGATCTAACCTCTCTCCAAATCTTTCAGAGGAATTCTTCCTTGTCTCTTCCTAGCTTCAGGTGGTTTGCCAGAAATTTTCACTGTTCCCTGTCTTTCAGCTGCTTAACTTCAACCTTTGTCTTCCTTGTAGTCAGTATTCTCCCTTTGTCTCTGTCTTCAGATAGCCTTCTTATAAGTTCACCAGTCATACTGGAGTTGGGGCCCACCCTACTGCAGTATGATCTCATCTTAACTAATTACATCTACATCAACTCAATTTCCAAATAAGGTGGCATTCTGGGAAACATGAGGTTAGGACTTCCACATAACTTTTGGTGGGTGTGGGGGTACAAAAATTCAACCCATAACACCAACATATCTAATTATATCAGTAAAATATTGTGTACTTACTATTAAGTTTAATTAATGAATATATTTTAAATATTAGAAGAGGCATTTGAAGATTCAGAAATATAACCCATACTTTAAATTATATTCACAAAGAATTCCTAAATAACTTTAGCATGTAATATTTAATTGACAAAGAGAAAGGGGTGATTTATATAGCCTTAAATTCTAGTTTATATGTCAACTAATAATTTTGTTTTCTTGACACAGAATTATTTTTCTATAATATAAAAATAGCTCCATGATAAAGACATACGAAAGATTGCTATTCACTAGATAGATTAAAAAAGAGAGAAAAAGGAATTTACATTTTGTTTTGTAGATAAGAAAGGAAGATTTTTGCCATGAGAAAATATTATAAATATACTTCCTCATGTAAATATATTTATAACTATTATATACAAATATATGGTTTAATTTAATGTTATTATTTAATTTCATAAATTCAAATTACTGTTTACAAGCATTTTTTTTTTTTTTTTTTTTTTTGTGGTACGTGGGCCTCTCACTGCTGCGGCCTCTCCTGTTGTGGAGCACAGGCTCTGGACATGCAGGCTCAGCAGACATGGCTCACGAGCCCAGCCACTCCGTGGCATATGGGATCTTCCCGGACCAGGGCACCAACCCGTGTCCCCTGCATCGGCAGGCGGACCCTCAACCACTGCGCCACCAGGGAAGCCCTGCAAGCATCTTAATAATGATGTGTCTTGGTCTTCATCTACTTGATAAAGGATAAAATAATATCTCTTCACAGAAAATGTATTCAGATCATACCATAACTAAAGGTATATAGAAATACTATTAATAAATTCCATTCAAAACACCAAAAAATTGCAAATATTTTCTCCCATTCTGAGGGTTGTCTTTTCATCTTTTTTATGGCTTCCTTTGCTTTGCAAAAGCTTTTGTTTCATTAGGTCCCATTTGTTTACTTTTGTTTTTATTTCCATTTCTCTAGGAGGTGGGTCAAAAAGGATCTTGCTGTGATTTATGTCATAGAGTGTTCTGCCTATGTTTTCCTCTAAGAGTTTGATAGTTTCTGGCCTTACATTTAGGTCTTTAATCCATTTTGAGTTTATTTTTGTGTATGGTGTTAGGGAGTGTTCTAATTTCATTCTTTTATATGTAGCTGTCCAGTTTTCCCAGCACCACTTATTGAAGAGACTGTTTTTTCTCCATTGTACATTCTTGCAAAAAGACAGCCCTCAGAATGGGAGAAAATATTTGCAAATGAAGCAACTTACAAAGGATTAATCTCCAAGATATACAAGCAGCTCATGCAACTCAATATCAAAGAAATAAAACAACCCAATCCAAAAATGGGTAGAAGACCTAAATAGACATTTCTGCAAAGAAGATATACAGATTGCCAACAAACACATGAAAGGCTGCTCAACATCACTAATCACTAGAGAAATGCAAATCAAAACTACAATGAGGTATCACCTCATACCAGTCAGAATGGCCATCATCAAAAAAATCTACATACAATAAATGCTGGAGAGGGTGTGGAGAAAAGGGAACGCTCTTGCACTGTTGGTGGGAATGTAAATTGATACAGCCACTATGGAGAACAGTATGGAGGTTCCTAAAAAAATTAAAAGTAGAACTACCATACAACCCAGCAAGGCCACTACTGGGCATATACCCTGAGAAAACCATAATTCAAAAAGAGTCATGTACCAAAATCTTCATTGCAGCTCCATTTACAATAGCCAGGACATGGAAGCAACCCAAGTATCCATCAACAGATGAATGGATAAAGAAGATGTGGCACATATATACGAATATTACTCAGCCATAAAACGAAACAAAATTGAGTTATTTGTAGTGAGGTGGATGGACATAGAGACTGTCATACAGAGAGAACTAAGTCAGAAAGAGAAAAACAAATACCGTATGCTAACACATATATATGGAATCTAAAAAAAAAATAGTTCTGAAGAACCTAGGGGCAGGACAGGAATAAAGACGCAGACGTAGAGAATGGACTTGAGGACCCGGGTAGGGGGAAGGGTAAGCTGGGACGAAGTGAGAGAGTGGCATGGACTTATATATACTACCAAATGTAAATAGATAGCTAGTGGGAAGGAGCCGCATAGCACAGGGAGATGTGCTCGGTGTTTTGTGACCACCTAGAAGGATGGGACAGGGAGGGTGGGAGGGAAATGCAAGAAGGAGGGGATATGGGGATATATGTATATGTATAGCTGATTCACTTTATTATAAAGCAGAAACTAACACACCATTATAAAGCAATTATACTCCAATAAAGATGTTTAAAAATTTTTAATAAAATTAAAAAAAAAAAACACCAAAAATTTTTTACCGCATTTGCCCTGTCACGTAGAAAAGGAAAGCACATGTGTACCGTGCTGCAGGGAAATATGGTTTAGGGCAACTACATCTGAACACAGAGAAAACTGCAAATTTAAAAATCTTACATGCCATTTCCTTCCAAAATACACTAGGTATATGTTTACTCAACTATAGCAACACAACTTTGTGAGGTAAATGGAAATTCAGTGACTGAGAATCTTTTTTTCTCCCTTTTCTTCTTAAATATAAAATATATTGGTTCTTTGTCACGGCTCATAAATCAAAGATTAAGTAATGACTATCCATCTTCAGAATGCCTGGGAATTATAGTAGGAAAAAGAAATATCTTCTTTTGCATTTATAATTTGTATTTTATATAAATTTTATATTATACAAATTTTATAATTTTATAATTTACTTTTGTATATTTGTCATTCAGTGGTATACTATGCCAGTTATTGCTACTAAACACAGATAAGCAAAACACACACACACAAACAAGCAAAGAGAAATCCTAACCTCTCTGAACATTAGAGGTACTCTGAAAAAAGATATTTACAAACGATTTTAACTATGTTGGCAAATCTCACTCCAGTGCCAGGTACAAAGAGGCAACATAACTTTGTTAGCTAATGCTGAACTCTTGGAAAGTGATTCAATGACAGCACTAGTTCTTCCTGTATGCAAATTAAAGAATGAGCTAGGAACTATTCCATCTGCTTCTCCCACATGAGCCATTGCCTAAAGCCCTTAGAGCTTAAGATACAGTCCTGGCCTTTCAAAATTAGTATTTTGAAAAAATAAAATGAATGAAGTTAAGTTAGCCAAAGTTTCTCTTTGTCTATTGTAGGTTAAACAAGATTTTGTGGGTAAATCTAAGAATCTTACTGAAGATAAATATAGAAGAAACTTGGTGAAATAGGTAAAAACTAGAAATGCATGGGTTCACAGCTAGGCTACATAGTCTTCCATTTGGATTTCCTTCTTTGAGCTTCCTAACCTTACAGAACCTTAGTTTCCTCGTCTTGTAAATGGGGAGATAATTATAATATCCTTCCTCATAGGTCTATTGTTAAGTCTAATTAAAACAGTCTATGTAAATAAATTGGCACATAAAAAGTGCTCTATAAATTTTAGCTATAATAATAACTAATATAATCGTTCTATACAACTGTTTCTATGAGAAAAATATCGAGCAAATGCTCAGAAGACATTTCTTTCAAATGTTGAAACCCTGTGTATTTTGATTTTAACATAGCCCATTGGTTTAATATCTAAAAGTTATTAAATAAACATAATCCCATAGTGCATTGTTTAATTCATCATTTCTTTCATGCCAGTTGTTCATAATCATCATTATATAAATATTGAATATATTATTACTATTGGGACCTGTCCAGCCAAAACTGCCCCCTGTGTATAGTTTTGACTCTACTTTGGTCCCAAGTGACCACACAGTGAAAAAAATTATCAGTATGCTTAATGGAATCTGAAGAAATGTTATGGTACCCTTAGTAACCCCTGAAATCATCTGAGCAGATAATGATAATAACCAAACTTAGGTTAAAGGAGAATACTTTGACAAATGTAAAAATAAATAATGGTTCATTTGGCCCCTTCCAATATCCTGGATTAAATGAGCAGCCTGTCTAATGTTACCCTTACCTTCTAGAATAATAGCTAAAGTATGTTAAGATTTTATGTTATATCAAGTACCATGCATAATGTTTTACTTGCATCATCTTATTTATTACTCATATCAATCTTTTGAGTAAATTTTATCCTAATCCCCATTTTGTAGATAAGGATACTGAAACTCAATTTATCATATAGTTTTCACATGGAAGAGTTAAGATTTCAATCCAAAACACTTAAATTTTATTAGCAGTATTGTGTTAGAGTGTAGGGATCAGCTTTCCAGGTAGGGTTGCCAGATTAAATATGGGAGGCTCAGTTAAGTATCAGTATGTCCCAAATATTGCAACTATTTGTAATTTATCTGAACTTTAAATTTAACTGAGCATCTTGTGCTTTTATTTGCTAAATCTGACAATCCTACTTACATGAGTTTTTGTTAGTTTTACTCAGCGGATTCTGAATTGCTTCATGAGAAGAGTAAGTTCACCTCACTGAAGAGATTTTGTTTAGCTCAGTGGTATGTATAGGGATGAATTATTTGAGATAGCTGAGAAGATTTAAGAGACTGGGTAATGGAAGACAAGGGAGATGAGGCATCCAGAAAAAAATGAAATTTAGGAAAATATTAAGATGCTTAGATGGAAGGTGAAGTTATGTGATATGGTGTGCAACATAATTTTTTTCTGTAAGTACACACAAAAGCTGTTGAAAAGTTCAGTGATCTCTTTTCAGAATGTGATGAAATCCTTTGCTTCAAAGTGTTTGCTGAGTGAGACCAGAGGCTGCCTATGAAGATCCAGTTATATCTAGAATATATAAAATACTTGTTATTTGCTGCAAAGAATTGTAATTCACTTTACTGAGGAAGGGTGGCCAGACAGGGAAGAAGAGACTAAAAATCAAGTTAAATTCTGTGTTCATTATTTATTTTTAACGTTGCATTAAGTATGTGATAGATTTGAATTTAACCAATCATCTCAGTCAGTTTGGATTGCTGTAACAAATTGTCATAGACTGGATGGCTTAAGGAACAAACATTTATTTCTCATGGTCCCAGAGGCTGAAAGTCCAAGATCAGGGTGCCATCATGGTCGAGTTGTTGGTGAGGGCCCTCTTGCTGGTTATGTCCTCACATGGTTTTTCCTTGGTGCATGCACACAGAGATGCCACATTTCTTACTTTTTTTTATGAGAACGTTAATCACATCATGAGGGCCCTACCCTTATGACCTCATCTAACCCTAATTACCTCCCAAAGGACCCACCTCCAAATATCATATCAGCGGTTAAGTTTTCAGCAGATCAATTTTGCAGGGCTCACAAACATTCAGTCCATAGCATTAGTTAATTTCAAAACAGTGGGTTCTATTTTATATATAGTAGTGTGTATATCTCAATCCCAACCTCCCAATTTATCCCTCACCCCCTTTCCCCCCTGGTAACCATAAGATTGTTTTCTACATCTTATATAAAATAGATAACTAATAAGGACCTACTGTATAGCACAGGGAACTCTACTCAATACTCTGTAATGACCTATATGGGAACAGAATCTAAAAAAACAGAGTGGATATATGTGTATGTATAACTGATTCACTTAGCTGTACAGCAGAAACTAACACAACATTGTAAATCAACTATACTCCAATAAAAATTAAAAAAAAAAAAACAGTGGGTTCAACGGAATTCAAGTTAAGCCTTTTATTAGACCAGCTTGCACATAATACATATGAGGGTTTCTACTGTTAATATCTTTATCAGTAGTAAAGGGCTTGTCTATTAAACCATAGAATTTTATCTTTTATTGTTCAAGATATTAAATGTAAGACTTTTTTACTTAATTATAAACAGACTACAAAAATGAGTTGAGTTTTATACTTTTGTTGGGATTAACATTTACTGCCTAAGGTTTACTGTTATGTGAAGATGGGGTAGAGGGGAATGCATAGGTGTGGTGAAATGGTCAGGAAACAATTGACTTGTGCAGGGGTGAATTCGGTTGAATATGTCATTGTTAGTGTCTGTTTCCACAGGGTCTACCAAAAGCTTACCTCTGCAAAGAGCTCAAGGGCCTTCTGACCAGGACCAAGTGACTACTATCTAAGACCTCCTTCTGACATCCCATTCTTAGGAAAACTTGTCCTTAAGAAAGAAGACAATAACAAAAGGAAAAGAATTGAAAAGAAAAAAAATGAAAGAGGGTAGAAGTGTAGCTTTGAGGGACAAGCTATTATTGACTTAGTCCATGGATTAATAAAAAGAAATAGAATAGAAAAAAAAGTAAAATAAAATGATTGAGAGTAAAGAATAAAATAAATTTCTTTATCCGATTTTAGTCCACTAAGTAGAATATTTCATGATTTATATCTACCTTAATTTTTACTCCCAAACTCCTACTATAGGTAGCATAATTTACCAAGAACTCTAGCTGCTGCACTTTTAAATTCACTTCTGTTTTTGCACTGAGGTCACACTGGAACCAATGGCATTAAGACAGACAACTGCTTGGAAACATGAGTCCTTTGTTGGCTGACTTTAGTTTAATGGCTCTATATTTGTCTTGCCAAACTTTCCATATGCTGCAAGGCCATCTGTGATTCTTCCATCTAACATTCCCTCTCTCCTTCACCCATGGTCAGACTTCATGATGGTATGTCAGTTTTCTCAACCTGGAAAATACAAAACTATGGAGACAGAGAAAGATCAGTGGTTGCAGGGGTTAAGGGAGTGTGGGGTGGGTAAACAGGCAGAGTGCAGATAATTTTTAGGGCAGTGAAACTACTATGTATGATACTATAATGGTAGATACATGTCAGTATACATTTGTTCAAACCCATAGAATGTACAACACTAAGAGTGAACCCTAATGTAAACTCAGGACTCAGTCATAATGATGTGTCTATGTAGGTTCATCAGTTGTAACAAATGTAGCAGTCTGGTGAGATATGTTGGTAATGGGGGAAGCTATGCATGTGGGGAGGCAGGTGTATATATGTATATAAGAAACCTCTGTACTTTCTGCTCAATTTTGCTGTGAACCTAAAACTGCTCTAAAAAATAAAGTCAGGCTTTCCTGGTGTTGCAGTGGTCGAGAATCTGCCTGCCAATGCAGAGGACACGGGTTCAAGCCCTGGTCTGGGAAGATCCCACATGCCGTGGAACAACTGGGCCCGTGAGCCACAACTACTGAGCCTGCGCATCTGGAGCCTGTGCTCTGCAACAAGAGAGGCCGCGATAGTGAGAGGCCCACACATCGCCATGGAGAGTGGCCTCCGCTCACCGCAACTAGAGAAAGTCCTCGCATAGAAACGAAGACCCAACACAGCCAAAAATAAATTAATTAATTAATTAATTTAAAAATAAAAAAACAATGCATGTCTTATAAAAAAATAAAGTCTAGTTTTTAAAAATTATAGTAACATGCTCCACTCTTATCCATTAGAAATGATCTTTTTCCATTTACTGTGTATTTCCAGTGACAGCAGTAGTAACCAAAGACTACTAGTTTGTAAAATCTGAATTTGACCTAGTTTGTAGAAATAACTATTTCTACATATCATATAGTACATTAAGGGTTATATTCACCCTCCTATTTATATGTTCCGTCCTAAATCATACTCCTCTAATTAGATTTAAATTACATTAGACTAGGATATATAAAATAAATGTCTTGATACTTTAAGATCTAGAGACTAGAGGCCAAGAGCTCTTTTAAAATGTTGGAATAGTCAGGGTTCTCCAAAGAAACAGAGCTGGCAGGATGGCAGCCTAGAAGTTCCAAAAAGAGTTGATGCTGCAGTCTTGAGTCCAAAGGCAGTCTGGAAGCAAAATTCCATGCTTTTAGAGGGATATCTTCTCTCTTAAGACTTTCATCTGACTGGAGGAAACCCACCCATATTATGGAGGGTAATATACTTTACTCAAAGTCTACTGATTTAAAAATTAATCACACCTGAAAAATAACTTCCTAGCAGCATCTAGACTGGTGTTTGGAATGATAGCTTAGCCATGTAGACATATAAAATGAACCTCAGAGGGCTGCCAACTCCTTAGTGGAGTCTAGTTCATTTTCTTAGTATCTATCCCATTCTTCAAAATCTATGGGAATAATTCAACCTTTTTGAGACTGTTATCAATTTTTCCCCACTCCCAGACTTTCCTATCTCCCTTTATGCTATCTTTCTTTTTGGATGGTACAGATTTGTTTCCACACTGAAGACACATGTATAATAAAGTGAGACAGTAAGTCAATTACTATCTTCTTCTGAATGTTCTCTTGGCTTCCAAAGAGAATAAGGCTTTATGTATAATCAATTTAGGATATGCTGTGTTAATAAAGGATCTCAAAATTTTGGATTTGACAATGACAGAGGTTTACATATTTCAACCACGAGTCTCCTGTTAGCCACAGCTCTGCTCCATGTTGACTTCATTCCAAGACTCAGGCTCTATCTAGAGCATTGTAGTTCTTGAAGTGGAAGGAAAGGGAAGATTATGAACCATATATACTGGCTATGCCTTATAATGACATATGTACCTTCTGCCCACAACTGTTTTATTGGGCAAAACCTGAGTCTACCAGAATGAGGATTTATATATCTACAGGAAAGAACTGTATGTTTCTGCTAAACTTTATATAACCACAGTCAAAGATCTCTTTTATGTATCATCTTTAAGGCTGAAGACTCCATTTTTTTTTTTTTTTTTACTGGCCTCTGTATGCTGTTCATCCCCTGGTCCTTAGTTTAAGGGTGTTAAAGCAGTTTGGCTTTGCCCACTGCTGCCTTCAAAGAATTTGGAATAATAGGCCTTTTGTTGTGGGCTCCTACTCTTGTTTAGTGGATAACACTTAAAGGAAAGGCCCTGGGAAAGGCATATCACTCAATTATTACTTCCTGTTAAGGCTGCAGCTTCAAAGCCACCACAATAACCATTATAATTTGTAGTCTTTTTAACCCTGGAGACTAAAAATTGTGGAACTCTTGGTCAATTTTGATTGCAGGTCACAAATAGAGAGCAACTCTTAGGACAGAATTATTGCCCTCCATTTCTAGCTCTATTCTTTCTTGCAAGACTCAGAAACAGCAAGTAGTATCCAA
This sequence comes from Monodon monoceros, assembly GCF_005190385.1. Lineage (NCBI taxonomy): Eukaryota > Metazoa > Chordata > Mammalia > Artiodactyla > Monodontidae > Monodon > Monodon monoceros. The sequence goes on from NW_021703768.1 coordinate 69,115,241, forward strand.
TATTTTGAATCTTTTCTTCCATTTTCTCTATCTTTATAATCTCAGTCATCACATGGTTTTCATCCCAAGCAGAACAACTGGACCAAATAATTTACTGTTGCATATCAGGAGTCAGTACACTTCTACTCTGCAGTTGGTAGAGCCTGTCTTCCTACCCCATCCCAAATGCATTCCAAAGATTGTTTTTGACACTTGTAAAAAAAAAACTACAGTCTGTTAAATGAAGTTTTGTATCAATTAGAAATTGTGTTCATCCACATATAACAGAAACATATCTAAAAAGTTTTCTAGAAGTCTAAACTAGCATCTTCCACATCCATACAATTAGCTAGAACTAGAAATCATAAGACTATCCTTAACTGCAAGAGAAGCTGAAATTTTTGGTTTTAAGCCTGAGCCATTGACGTTACAAACACAAAATTTTATTTAAATAAGTAAGGAGAAAATGAATACTGAGTAGGCAAATAGTAGTTCTTGTCATGGTGATAACATTTCTTTGCCAACAAAATAAAAATGAATGCAAATCTGTACAATGATGATATGGTTATAACATCATAAAGTAGGCATGATAATAGTAAAACAGTTTCCATAAATGATGCTACTTCTCCTTTCTTATTATTTCCATCAACTCATATAATCCTTACAGAAAACTTGGAAGCATATATTTATACTAATTTGATAGATGGGAAAACTGAGCATCTTTTAGCTGGTCAATGGCAGAGCCAGAGATGTAATCCATTCTAACACCACAGTCAGTCCTTTTCACTGTACATGATTCCTTCTTTCTAAATCTGTGGCTAGAGAAAGAAAAGCTAAAAATAACAGGACCTTTTTAAACAAATAATCTCCATAGAATTCTTTCAATGAGCAAAAATCAAAACTATAGAACACTGTCACCTCAAACACTTGTCAAAGAATTCATCCATAAAATGATTTTGATTCAGCACTAACCAAAATTGCACCTCAGATATTTGATATTTAAGAAAAAAAAAACTAAGGGACATGTTAACTATAAATTTATCTGAATTCCTTGTGCTTTATTTCCACATTAAGATAGGCTATCAGAAAGTAATATAACTGGAGTATATTATCTTAGCTCCCTGTAGAAACGCTGTCTCATTTGTAACTCAAAACCTTCACTAAATTGAATTTACTGTTTTAAGAAAAGTTGATGGTAAATATTTGTTTCATCAAAAATAAAAATCTATGAAGACACAGGCTTATTTTGCTACTCATTGCCCATTTTATAAGATTCATGTGATAAATACACAAGATAGGGTTCCAGAGACTGAAAATGTTTAACTGTATCTATTTAGTACTAATCACCAGGAAACTGAATTAAATTTAAATGTCTAATTGCTGTAACTAATTACAGGGATATGTGATGGCACTGTTGCCAACTTCCTATGTATTGATCCTTTTTAGCATGTTAATTTTCTTCTTCAATAATATGAAGTATCTCCAGTTCTTTTTGAAATTACCATATATGATATAATAAGCAAAAGTAATACAAATTGCAGATTTACAGACAAATTTTCTTATATCTGAAAGAGTCTTAAGAACATAAACTGTTGGAGAAATTCTCTTTTATACAGTAACTATGAAGGGACCTTTTTTTTTAAAGAATAGTTTTGTGAATTGCTTCAAAAATCTTTCTTTTGAATAAATCCAGGTCCTATGTTCAGTATGAAGTTGCTTTATGGCATTTTGTGATTCTGAAAATACACATTCTTAAAATGAAGATTCAAGACTAAAATGATTAAAAAGAAAATTTTTTCTAGATATTACTACTGTTAACATTCTAATAATTAGTACTTCCAGTTATTATTATATGTAAGTATATAAATTTGCAGAAACAATCATATTATACACGATATTTTGTAACCCATTTTGTATCTGTACATAACCAAAGTACAGGTGAATTCTACCAAACATTTAAAGCAGGGTTAACACTTATGCTTCTCAAGCTATATCAAAAAATTAAAAAGGAAGGAAAGCATTTTAACTCATTCTACAAAGTCAGCATCACCCTGATACCAAAACCAGAAAAAGATACCTTCATAAAAGGAAATTACAGGCCAATATACCTGATAAACAGGTCCAAAAATCCTCAACATAATATTAGGAAATTGAATTCAACACTACATTAAAAAGATCATACACTTTGATCAAATGGGATTTATCCCAGGGATGCAAGAAAGCTCAATCAATGGGATACATCACATTAACAAACTGAAGAATAAAAATCATATGATCATCTAAATAGACTCAGGAAAAGCTTTTGACAAAATTCAACATGAATTTAAAATAAAAACTCACAACAAAGTGAGTATAAAGGGAACATATCTCAACATACCATATATGGCACTCCTACAGTTTTCATACTCAGTGGTGAAAAGCTTTCACTAAGATCAAAAATAAAACAAGGACGCCTGCTCTTGCCACTTTTATTCAACATAGTATTGGAAGTTCTAGCCACAGCAATCAGACAAGAAAAAGAAATAAAAGGAATCCAAGTTGGTAAGGAAGAAGTAAAACTGTCAGTGTTTATAGATGACATGATACTATATAGAAATTATCCTTAAGATGTCACCAAAAAACTATTAGAACTAATAAATTAATTCAGTAAAGTTGTAGGGATTAAAATTAATGCACAGGAATCTGTTGTTTCTACACACTAACAACAAATTATCAGAAAGAGAAATTAAGAAAAACGCATTTATGTTTGCATCAAAAAGAATAAAATACTTAGGAGTAAATCCAACCAAGGAGGTAAAAGAGCTGTACTAAGAAAATTGTAAGCCCTTGATGAAAGAAAATGAATATAACACAAACAAATGGAAAGATATACTGTGATCATGGATTAGAAGAATTAATATTGTTAAAATTACCATACTACCCCAGACAATCTACAGATTCAATGCAACACCTGTCAAAATACCAATGACATATGTCACAGAACTAAAACAAACAATTCTAAAATTTGTATGGAAACACAAAGACCCTGAATAGCCAAAACGGTTTTGAGAAATAACAAAGCTGGAGGTATCATACTCCCTGATTTAAAACTATATTGCAGGGCTTCCCTGGTGGCTCAGTGGTTGAGAGTCTGCCTGCCAATGCAGGGTATATGGGTTTGTGCCCCAGTCCGGGAAGATCCCACATGCTGTGGAGTGGCTGGGCCTGTGAGCCATGGCCACTGAGCCTGCATGTCCAGAGCCTGTGCTTCACAGCAAGAGAGGTCACAACAGCGAGGGGCCTGTGTACCGCAAAAAAAAAAAACAACAACAAAACAAAACAAAAAACAAAACTATATTGCAAAGCTACAGTAATCAAAACACTATGGTAGTGGTACAAAACAGACATACAGATCAAGAGAACAGAATTGAGAGCTCAGAAATAAACTCATATTTATATGGTCAATTAATCTACACAAAGGAGTTAAGAATGCACAATGTGGAAAAGATGTCTTCTTCAATAAATGTAGTTGAAAAAAATTGACAGCTACATCAAAAATACCAAATTGGACTACTTTCTCACACCATATACAAAACTAAACTCAGTGGATTAGAGACTTATATGTAAGACCCAAAACCAAAGTATAAGACTATACTTTGAGAATTATCACCTCTAAGTGAGTGGTTTTGCCTAAATGATGTCTATTTGCCTGTCTTTTATTTTATTTTATTTCCTTTTTTAACATCTTTATTAGAGTATAATTGCTTTACTGCCTGTCTTTTAATTTAATAGATTTTAAAACAAATTGTATGGTTAAAACTGTTTATGTTCTGATTTTGAAAAGCAATTAAATTATTGTTTTACCTCCTTATGCTTAGGTAACTTTTAAAATACTTGCTAAAATTAACAGACTTTAATAGAAAACAAATCTCCCATTTATTTAGAAATTTTTTTAGATCATTAAATACGTGTAAAATGAAATTTCAGCTTTCAGAAAAGTAAAAACTATACTTTATTCTTAGATATTAAAAAAATGCAAATCAAAATAACAAAGCAAAAATAGAACTAGAATGGAGCCACCAAATTCATCTTATAAGGGAACTCAATCCTCATGGTATTAGTGAAGAACTGGATCCTGATATGAGAAACAGAGTCTTGGAAAACAATAATATACACAGAAAACAGGGATTTAATTTTCTCTCTCAAACATACATATAATGTTCAAATGTAGTCATCCAGGGCTCCATAAGATCATCAGTGTGCCATGATTCTTCTATTTTTCTGCTTCTGTATTCTGACAATTGGCTTATATATTAACTTTATTTTTTGTCATAGCAAATTACAACAAATGACGTGGCTAAACAATACAAATCTTATAGTCCTGTAGGTTAGCTATCCAACATGAGTCTTAGATAAAATCAAGGTATCAGTGAGATTGCATTTCTTCCTGAGGTATTAGAAGAGAATCTGTTTCCTTGCCATTCTCAGCTTCTAGGGATGACCCACATTTTTTGACCCCCTTCCTCCATCTTCAGAGCCAGCCAAGCTAATATTGTCAGAGCAAAAACGGAACCAAGTTCCAGCAGTCCATTGGTAAACATTTCTCTTCTGGATATCCACAGGGAGATGTCCTGAGATTTTAGATCAATTTTCTTGAAGACACACAGACAGCCAGTCACTGCCTGAAGTTCAACAGCTATTAGTATTTTGTGGGAAAAAAAAAAAGTTTGTGAATAAAGCATAGAAGAGTCTAAAGTGAAGTCCGCATAGTGAGATAATATTTTATAAAAATGGTGTCAATGCAGGTGTGGCTTACTAATATTTTTGAGAGGATTTACTTTCCAGCCATCTCACTGCATAAGTGCTACATGGTTTTCATTAATTTTAAACTGTGCTTCAAGTATCATCCGACATGTTATTTGCCACCGACAAGACCGGGAGCTGTGGTAGAACATTCTCTGGATGATGTGTTTTATCATATGGGAACAGATGTGGATTGCAGAGGCTCATCTCAGGGTCCATAACCCAAATCACACTTACAAAGCTTTTTGTCATGTAAGCAACATATTCACAAGTTCTAAGCATTAGGACATGGACATCCTTGGAGACTATTATGGACTATTATTCTGCCGACATCTTATACCTTCCTTGGGTCATTTCATTATCACAAAAAAAGGTGCCACAATTTCAGTCACCATTTCCTTCTTCCCAGAAGAAGAAAAGATTTACAGGGAAATGGAAGTAGTGCCTGCTGACTGACTCACCACCTTTTTAAGGAAGCTTCATTAGAAACCCACCCAGCCATTTCTTTTTTTCCTTTTTTTTTTTTTTTTATCTTATACAGCTGGTTATTTATTTAGTCCAGGGCCCAATCAAGGTTTACATATTTACATGTTTTTCTCTTTCTGACTTCACTCTGTAAGACAGACTCTAGGTCCAATCACCTCACTACAAATAACTCAATTTTGTTTCATTATGGCTGAGTAATATTCCATTGTACATATGTGCCACCTCTTCTTTATCCAGTCAACTGTTGATGGACACTTAGGTTGCTTCCATGTCCTGGCTATTGTAAATAGAGCTGCAATGGACATTGTGGTACATGACTCTTTTTGAATTATGGTTTTCTAAGGGTATATGCCCAGTAGTGGCATTGTTGTGTCATATGGTAGCTTTATTTTTAGTTTTTTGAGGAACCTCCATACTGTTTTCCATAATGGCTGAATCAATTTACATTCCCACCAACAGTCCAAGAGGGTTCCCTTTTCTCCACACCGTCTGCAAAATTTATTGTTTGTAGATATTTTGATGACGGCCATTCTGACGGTGTGAGGTGATACCTCATTGTAGTTTTGATTTACATTTCTCTAATGATTAGTGATTTTGAGCATCCTTTCTTGTGTTTGTTGGCAATCTGTATATCTTCTTTGGAGAAATATCTATTTATGTCTTCTGCCCATCTTTGGATTGGGTTGTTTGTTATTTTGATATTGAGCTGCATGAGCTGCTTGTATATTTTGGAGATTAATCCCTTGTCAGTTGCTTTGTTTGCAAATTTTTTTTTTCCCATTCAGAGGGTAGTCTTTTCATCTTCCTTATGGTTTTCTTTGCTGTGTAAAATGTTTTAAGTTTCATTAGATCCCATTTGTTTAATTTTGTTTTTGTTTCCATTTCTTTAAGAGGTGGGTCAAAACGGATCTTGCTGTGATTTATGTCATAGAGTGTTCTGTGTATGTTTTCCTCTAAGAGTTTCATAGTGTCTGTCCTTACATTTAGGTCTTTAATCCATTTTGAGTTTATTTTTGTATACAGTATTAAGGAGTGTTCTAATTTCATTCTTTTACATGTAGCTGTGCAGTTTTCCCAGCACCACTTATTGAAGGGGTTGTCCTTTCTCCACTGTATATTCTTGCCTCCTTTATCAAAGATAAGGTGATCATAGGTGCATGGGTTTATCTCTGGGCTTTCTATCCTGTTCCATTGGTCAATATTTCTGTTTTTGTGCCAGTATCATACTGTCTTGATTACTGTAGCTTTGCAGTAGAGTATGAAGTCAGGGAGCATGATTCCTCCAGCTCCATTTTTCTTTCTCAAGATTGTTTGGGCTATTCGGGGTCTTACGTGTTTCTATACAAATTGTGCAATTTTTTGTTCTAGTTCTGTGAAAAATGACATTGGTAGTTTGATAGGGATTGCACTGAATCTGTAGATTGCTTTGGGTAGTATAGTCAATTTCACAATGTTGATTCTTCCCATCCAGAAACATGGTATATCTCTCCATCTGTTTGTATCATCTTTAATTACTTTCATCAGTGTCTTATAGTTTTCTGCATACAGGTCTTTTGTCTCCTTAGGTAGGTTTATTCCTAGGTATTTGATTCTTTTTGCTGCAATGGTAAATGGGAGTGTTTCCGTAATTTCTCTTTCAGATTTTTCATCATTCCTGTATAGGGATGCAAGAGATTTCTGTGCATTAATTTTGTATCCTGCTACTTTACCAAATTCATTGGTTAGCTCTAGTAGTTTTCTGGTAGCATCTTTAGGATTCTTATATATGGTATCATGTCATCTGCAAACCATGACAGTTTTACTTCTTTTCCAATTTGGATCCCTTTATTTCTTTTTATCTCTGATTTTTGTGGCTAAGAATTCCAAAACTATGTTGAATAATAGTGGTGAGAAGTGGGCAACCTTGTCTTCTTCCATATCTTAGTGAAAACTGTTTCAGTTTTTCACCATTGAGGATGATGTTGGCTGTGGGCTTGTTCTATATGGCCTTTATTATTTAGAGGTAATTCCCTCTATACCTACTTTTTGAGGGTTTTTATCATAAATGGGTGTTGAATTTTACTGAAAGATTTTTCTCCATCTATTGAGATTATCATATGGTTTTTCTCCTTCAATTTGTTAATATAGTGTATCACACTGATTGATTTTCAGCTGTTGAAGAATCCTTGCACTCCTGGGATAAATCCCACTAGATCATGATTTATGATCCTTTTAATTTGCTGTTGGATTCAGTTTGCTAGTATTTAGTTGAGGACTTTTGCATCTATGTTCATCAGTGATATTGGCCTGTAGTTTTCTTTTTTTGTGACATCTTTGTCTTGTTTTTGTATCAGGGTGATGGTGGCCTCGTAGAATGAGTTTGGCAGTGTTCCTCCCTCTCTGATATTTTGGAAGAGTTTGAGATGGATAGGTGTTATCTCTTCTGTAGTGAAGCCATCTGGTTCTGGGCTTTTGTTTGTTGGAAGATTTTTAATCACAGTTTCAATTTCAGTGCTTGTGATTGGTCTGTTCATATTTTCTATTTCTTCCTGGTTCAGTCTCAGAAGGTTGTGCTTTTCTACGAATTTGCCCATTTCTTCCAGGTTGTCCATTTTATTGGCATATAGTTCCTTGTAGTAATCTCTCATGATCCTTTGTATTTCTGCAGAGTCAGTTGTTACTTCCCTTTTTTCATTTCTAATTCTATTGATTTGAGTCTTCTCCCTTTTTTTCTTGATGAGCCTGGCTAATGGTTTATCAGTTTTGTTTATCTTCTCAAAGAGCCAGCTTTTAGTTTTATTGATTTTGCCATTGTTTCCTTCATTTCTTTTTCATTTATTTCTGATCTGATGTTTATCATTTCTTTCCTTCTGCTAACTTTGGGGGTTTTGTGCTCTTCTTTCTCTAATTCCTTTAGGTGGAAGGTTAGGTTGTTTATTTTGGATTTTTCTTGTTTCTTGAGGTAGGATATATTGCTATAAACTTCCCGCTTAGAACTGCTTTTGCTGCATCCTATAGGTTTTGGGTCATTGTATTTTCATTGTCATTTGTTTCTAGGTATTTTTTGATTTCCTCTTTATTAAGTGATCTCTTGTTTTTATAGTACTGCATTGTTTTGCCTCCATGTGTTTGTATTTTTTACAGTTTTTTTTTTTCTGTAACTGATACTAGTCTCATAGTGTTGTGGTCCAAAAAGATACTTGATACAATTAAATTTCCTTAAATTTACCAAGATTCGATTTGTGACCCACGATATGATCTATCCTGGAGAATGTTCCATGAGCACTTGAGAAGAAAGTTTATTCTGTTGTTTTTGGATGGAATATCCTGTAACTATCAATTAAGTTCATCTTGTTTAGCATGTCATTTAGATCTTGTTTTTCCTTATTTATTTTCACTTTGGATGATCTGTCCATAGGTGAAAGTGGGGTGTTAAAGTCCCCTCCTATTATTGTGTTACTGTTGATTTCCCCTTTTATGGTTGTTAGCATTTGCCGTATGTATTGAGGTGCTCCTATGTTGGGGCCATAAATATTTACAACTGTTATATCTTCTACTTGGATTGATCCCTTGATCATTTTGTAGTGTCCTTCTTTATCTCTTCTCATAGTCTTTATTTTAAAGTCTATTTTGTCTGATATGAGAACTGCTCCTCCAGCTTTCTTTTGATTTATGTTTGCATGGAATAACTTTTTCCATCCCCTACTTTCAGTCTGTATGTGTCCCTAGGTCTGAAGTCGGTCTCTTGTAGACAGCATATATACAGGTCTTGTTTTTGTATCCATTCAGCCAGTCTATGTCTTTTGGTTGGAGCATTTAATCCATTTACATTTAAGATAATTATTGATATGTATGTTCCTATTTCCATTTTTTTAATTGTTTTGGGTTTGTTATTGTAGGTCTTTTCTTTCCCTTGTGTTTCCTGCCTAGAGAAGTTCCTTTAGCATTTGTTGTAAAGCTGGTGTGTTTGTGCTGAATTCTCCTAACTTTTGCTTGCCTGTAAAGATTTAATTTCTTCATCAAAACTGAATGAGATCCTGGCTGTGTAGAGTAATCTTGGTTGTAGTTTTTTCCCTTTCATCACTTTCAATATGTCCTGCCACTCCCTTCTGGCTTGCACAGTTTCTGCTGAAAGATCAGCTGTTAACCTTAAGGGTATTCCCTTATATGTTATTTGTTGTTTTTCCGTTGTTGCTTTTAATATTTTTTCTTTGTATTTAATTTTTGATAGTTTGATTAATATGTGTTTTGGCGTGTTTCTCCTTGGATTTATCCTGTATGGGACTCTCTGTGCTTCCTGGACTTGATTGACTATTTCCTTTCCCATATTAGGGAAGTATTCAACTATAATCTCTTCAAATATTTTCTCAGTCCCTTTCTTTTTCTCTTCTTCTTCTGGGACCCCAATAATTCGATGTTGATGTGTTTAATATTGTACCAGAGGTCTCTGAGACTGTCCTCAGTTCTTTTCATTCTTTTCTCTTTATTCTGCCCTGAAGTAGTTACTTCCACTATTTTATCTTCCAGGTCACTTATCCGTTCTTCTGCCTCAGTTATTCTGCTATTGATCCCTTCGAGAGAATTTTTAATTTCATTTATTGTGTTGTTCATCATTGTTTGTTTGCTCTTTAGTTCTTCTAGGTCCTTGTTAAACATTTCTTGTTTTTTCCCCATTCTATTTCCAAGATTCTGGATCATCTTTACTGTCATTACTCTGAATTTTTTTTCAGGTAGACTGCCTGTTTCCTCTTCATTTGTTTGGTGTGGTGGGTTTTTACTTTGCTCCTTCCTATGCTGCATATTTCTCTGTCTTCATATTTTGCTTAGCTTATTGTGCTTGGGGTCTCCTTTTTGCAGGCTGCAGGTTCATAGTTCCTGTTGTTTTTGTGTCTGCCCCCAGTGGGTAAGTTTGGTTCAGTGGGTTGTGTAGGCTTCCTGGTGGAGGGGACTGGTGCCTGTTTCTTTGTGAATGAGGCTGGACCTTGTCCTTCTGGTGGGCAGGACCATGTCTGGGGGTGTGTTTTGGGGTGTCTGTGAACTTAGTATGATTTTAGGCAGCCTCTCTACTAATGCGTGGGGTTGTGTTCCTCTCTTGCTAGGTGTTTGGCATGGGGTGTCCAGCACTGGAGTGTGCTGATCGTTGAGTGGAGCTGGGTCTTCGTTGAGATGGAAATCTCTGGGAGAGCTCTGGCCAACTGATATTACATGGGTCCAGAAATCGCTGTTGGTCCAATGTCCTGAACTCAGCTCTCCCACCTCAGGGTCTCAGGCCTGACACCAGGCCAGAGCACCAAGACCCTGTCAGCCACACAGCTTACATGTAAATGAGTTAAATTCTCCAATCCAAAGGCACAGGGTGGCCGGCCTTCTATGCTCCACTTGGTCCTTCAGCTGGGTGTTGCCCTCTTGGCCTGGTCAATATGGAGAGTCTGCTTTGTAACCAGGTTCAGCTGTATTCCCTAGCACCTAGAAGAATCAGCTGATACTCCCATCCTCCCCTATCCCTGCTGCAACTCGTCATGATCCTGGAGCTTCTGAGTTTCCACCCCTCATGCTCCCACCGAGCCATTTCCACCTTCATCTAATTGAAGTAATTAAATGTCCAACTGGGTGTCACATGTGACCTAGCACACTCGTCTATCATAATAGGAAGTCAATAAATTATTACCAAAATCCATAAATTAAGAAATAGTAAATTGGGAGATTGGAATTGACATATACTTTCTATTATATATAAAATAGATAACTGACAATAGCCTACCGCATAGCATAGGGAAGTGCACTCAATACTCTCTAATGACCTTTAATGAGAATAGAATGTATAAAAGAGTGGATATATGTATATGTATAACTGATTCCCTTTGCTCTACAGCAGAAACAAACACAACATTGTAAATCAACTGTAATCCAATAAAAATTAATTTAAAAACAAAATAAAATTGAACAGAATACAAGTTAAAAAATTCTACAACCATAAAAATTAAAAAAAAAGAAGTAGCAACTTTAGGGTAGAAAATTGAAATATGGAGTTAAATTCAATAAATAAATATCTATAGGAATTGCAGTTTTTTTTGTCTTGTTCTGCAGAATAGACCATATCGAAGGTCAGTGGGAAGATAAAGGAGGGAACTTCCTTGTCCTCATAAATCACAGCACTATACAAATTGTTAAAATGTATGCATGCATGCATACATTAATAACAAAATAAAATAAAAATCAGATTTGTTGACTAGCATTCATCATTTTAGTTTTTACTCTAGACTTTGTATAAAGATGGACCCTAGGTCTTCCCCGGTGGCGCAGTGGTTGAGAGTCCGCCTGCCGATGCAGGGGACATGGGTTCGTGCCCCGGTCTGGGAAGATACCACATGCCGCGGATCGGCTGGGCCCGTGAGCCATGGCCACTGAGCCTGCACGTCTGGAGCCTGTGCTCTGTAATGGGAGAGGCCACAACAGTGAGAGGCCTGCGTACCGCAAAAAAAAAAAAAAAAAAAGATGGACCCTAGTATTTCATCATTATATATAAGTTCATCATTATATGTTAAGTTCAACAAGATCTTGTCCTCCAAACAGCTGCAGAAAAGCTTCCTTTAACTAAATAGTATATATCTTATTAATTTAAATGTTGAGGTTTAAAAAAAACTTATCTCTCCACTCATTCTCCTATCACTTTATCACTTATACTAAATATACATATGTAACTTTTCAGTGTCTTAAATTAGAAGCTCTTAGGAAAACAAAAAGTATTTGTGCAGCTTTTTTTACCCAGAACCTCAGCAGAGCTGTATTTAATAGATGTTAGAAAAGACATTCTATAGTAGAATTTCAAACTAGCATTCTTTGGTGATTGGAACATTGTACATTTTGATTAGATAAGTTTTTCAATTTCCGAACATTTCTCTTTAAGAAGAGAATTAGTTTAAAATGTTTTCCATGTATTCTCACATACATTAAATATTAAAGTAGAAAAATGAGACAGACTTTAGAATGATTCTTTCTGTATTTGAATATCCTGCATTTTATAACATGATCGCTGAACTTAGTTTTCTTTAAAGCACCATTGTTCATTTACCATTTAGTCAACATTCTCCCTTTTGCTCAGAAAAAAAGAAACTCAATTTCTGTGATGCTGAATGGAACTTTTGACAATTTAATAAAGAAACCTCAAGAGTGCAGAGGGTAAGCAGAGAGAAGTTTTTTCCTCATATCAGGAAGTAGCACTGAAGTGGTAAATATACGGTTTCATTTCTGTTCTTAGTATTATATCCTGGACTGCCTGCCCCTAGTTTTAAACTGGAAAGCATCTCAGACAATTCTCTGAACAATAACTATTTTTTCCATTTTCTCATGATTTTGCTACCTCTATTAGATGGGAGTAGCAGGCACTCACAGGTAGTTCAGATTGAAGGAGGATCTATGCTTCCTCCCATCCATTTTCTTACTGTTCTCCATGTCCCCCTCCCCAGCTCTGGCCAGCCAGAGGAATGTATTATAACCTATATACTCACAAAGGAATTTCTGGCTGTATTGTGTTGAATTGCAAAAACATATACATGAGACATGACCCTAGATAGGCAGGGGTAGCAGCACACCTTGGGCCTGTGCCTTTTCTATGATTCTATTTAAAATCATCTAAAGTATCTATTTCTCTGAGGGAAGAAAAAGGTGATGTGTATCACTAAGTGATATATCCAAGCTGGACCCAATTACCTAAGAAAATCCTGGACGTGATCAAAAATAATACTTCTCTCTCCTTATAAATTACATTGTGACTGTCCAAACACAAAATAATAATGATAGTAATAGTAACATTTTGCTAAAGGACAAGAATGATTCTAGGACAGTATCTGATTTTTAAAAATGAAAAACAGTGCTTAAAAACATTGGAATTAAAGTAAATCAGTAATTCTCAACTGAGGTGATTTTGCCCCCTGGGGACACTTGGTAATGTCTGGAGACAATTTTGGTTGTCACAGTTAGGGGTTTCTACTGGCATCTAGTAAGTAAATGCCAGAGATGCTGCTAAACATCCTACAAAACACAAAATAACTTCAACATTACAAAAAAATTACTGGCTTAAATGTTAATAGTGCCAGGATAAAGAAACCCTAGGTAAATGTTACTACAGACTGCATGTTTGTGTCTCCCTGGATTGTATATGTTGAAGCCTAATCCCCATTGGATGGTGTTTGGAGGTGGGGCCTTCCGGAGGTGATTAGGTCTTAAGAATGAGCCCTCATGAATGAGTGCCCTCATAAAGGAGGCACTAGAGAGCTCCCTGCCCTCGTCTACCACATGAGGTTAGCAAAAAGACAGCTGTCTGTGAATGAGAAAATAAGTCCTCACCAGACAGAAAATCTGCCAGTGCTTTGATCACGGATTCACCAGTCTCCAGATCTATGAAAAATAAATTTTTGGTGTTTATAAGCTACCCAGTTTATGGTATTCTGTTATAGCAACCTGAACAAACTAAGACAGATGTTAATTTTAAAATCTATTTATTGCAGGAGGCAATGATAAAACTAAAAGAATAAGAAAAATATAGTACATTATTTTGGATCTGAAAATGAGATAACTATGATATGCCATATTATACAATCAAAGCAGGCAAGAAATATATCAAATGAAGTACACCTTCTAGAAGCAGATGCAGGTCATTCCAACACTCTCAGCCCTTTCAGTAACTAATAAGTTTAGCTTCTATTGCAGTTCTGATATTTCTAAGTTTTCTTAGAAATTTTATATGTAGAGGGCAAAGAACTCTTTGGGAAATATTGTCCCTTATATAGCAGTAATGAATCTTCTGCCTCTAGCTGAAATTGATCTTTTCTAACTGTGTTTTAAGTACGTTTCCTGCTCAAATGTTACCTTCTCGCTAAGGGCTTCCTAACCACTCCAGGAGAGAAATAGTCACTTTCACCCTGGTGCTGCAAGGATACTTAGTGCACATCTCAGTAACAACTCTTTTCACATAGTAATTATTTTAAAATCTTGCTTATCATTTTCCCAAAGCCCGAAGTCTGGAGTTCATCGAAGATTGATATCACATCTTATTTTTCTTAAAACTAAGCATAGTGCCTGGAATATAGTGGATGCTTAATAAATATTGATGGAATGAATGAATGAGAATGAGTATGTAATTTGGGTTGTAAGATTCAGAAGATCTTAACTTGAACTTTTAGATACAATGAATGGAATGTGGATAAAAGCCTCATCCACTCAAACTTTGCCGAAACATATAAAACACATCACAAGTTACACTCTCTTCAGACTTTAGTATCAGAGACTTGCAGAGTGCACAATGTTTGAGTGGGCAAGGCATATAGCTCCAGAGACCATCAAATACTATTGTGCATTCAGTGACAAAATGGAAGAAAGGAGGGAAGATGGGAAAAACAACAGTTAAAGCTACTGGGCATATAACCATACATCATTCTCCACTTTCCACCCCCAGATGCTATCCTAGTGAAACAGGCTTCAAAGCAGAGAACAACTTGAGACTGAACTCTTTTTTTACCCCAAAAAAGAGACCATTTTATTATGGTGTAAATAAAGTGTACTTAAGGGTATTATTAACTAAAGGAGGATAAAACCTGCCAGAGAATGAAACAAAATGTCAATTTGAAATACTAGTCTTTGTACAGCCTCCTTGGATTAAGGCACCATATCCTATGCTAGAATTTCATACCTTTTCCTAGCTGACACATATTTTGGTTGGGGGTGAAGTGGAGCATTAGAAATGAGGAAGCGATCTTCTGAGTTCAGATATACTGTAGAACAGAGTGAAGACAACTTTTATTTTGTAACATTTACTTTTACTTCCTCTGTGACTTACAAAGACTATATCCCTCTTGAGACAGAATCCTGTGAGAGCAATGCATAGATAGATTCCATATGAAATATTAAAAGTGCCACAATCTTATTTCACTGGGAAAAAAAATTCATTGCAAAACCTGTCCTTATTAACTCTCTCTCTTAGATTCACAATGATTAAGGTGTGTAGGAAGCAAACTGTGAAATGCCTATCTTATTGCAAGTCACACCCTCATAGCATTTTGACAATTCCTATAAAGCTTGGTGATGACCCTCACTTACCCTTGTTGACGTCTGTGTGTCCATTGCATATTGCATGATTCTAAATTAACTTTCAAAACACCAGTGTCTCATATTCAGGTGAAAGAAATAAATCCAGACTAAGGTGATATTTTGGTTTCTCCTGGTCCTTTACTTAGGCCTACAAGAAGAATATATTTTTATTAACTTTTGTCCCCAAATTCTTGAATACTAGAAATCCATATTCAGTTTTTACTTAGGTTACTTTGCACATTTCTATCACATTTTAACACATTTATATTATGTTACAAGGATATATTCTGGATTCTACTGTAAATAATATACTTAGTAACAATAATTAATATACATTTTAGTTCTATTCTTCTAAATTGTCTAATAATTCTCTCTCTCTCTCCTCCCCCCTCTCTCTAGTCTTAATTTTAACAAAGTCAATTAAAACTTTCTTCTGAAAAGAAAAACATCTATTTATGTATGGCCATAGGATAAAATGTTCCCAAAATGGAATCAAATGTGTAATGCCCTGAATGTTAGAACAACAGTTTCATATAATTTTGATTAATTTTTCCCACAGAAGTGTTGAAATGATGTTCTAAATCTTTCAATCCCTTATTCCAATCTCCCAAAACTACCACAACTCTAAAGATTGTTTATTTTTTCTGTCCTACTGTCATCAATGAATCAAAATGGCACTCTATCTGTTCTTTATATTCATATGAAGAAGAAGAAATGTTTTGAGTCACAGAATGGTTAAAAATATAATTTAGACCTGGTAAAAAATATTAAGGACATTCAAGTTCTGTGTGAAGTTTGACTAATTTCTGAATGAAAAATTCTTTCTCCTTGTAACCTAGAAATGTACAAGTGTCTGCTTATTAGTTAAGGACCTAATATAAAGTCACAGGAAAATCATCTTATATATAAATACAGTAGTTAATTAGAGTCACATGGAGAGCAACCTCTTAAAAAGAGAGAGAAAAAAGAAAGAAAGAAAAAGAAAGAAAAATGAACTCTGTGCTGAGAAAATAAAATGCCTGAATATACTCAAAAAAAGAATAATAGGAACAACAATAAACCTCTGAAGTACAATGTAGTGCATTTGAAAAGTGACATAGGAGGAATTGCATCCATGAGAAGGTATATCCATGAAGAAAGAGGGTGAATTGAAGTGAGATATATTCCAGGTAAATATTATGTATAAATTTTTTTACAACTGACTCACTGATATGTTTTCCTCTGAGATTTAAAAGTAAACAAAATGACATAAATGAGGGAAAAGCAAAAGCTGAGAAAAGTGAAAAATGAATTTGTTTATAAATTCTGGAACTTATTCTGTTTGATGGATGAACAATGCATTTATGTAAAATGTCAGCATGCATTGAATACAGTGATTAACAGCTCTACTTCTGAGACCAGACAAACCTAGCCTCCTTATACCACAGAGTCTTTATTTCCTATTTTTAATGTGAGGCTGGTAGATCTATTGAAAGAAATAATATTCGACACATAAAGAGCTTATCTCAGTGTCTGGTATAGAGGAAGTCTTTCAAAGTTAGATGTACTATAGGTAGAGACATAAATTCCAGGGTCTTCCTTGAAAGATGATTTTTACTGGGGAGATGATCTGAATATGTTCATGTTTGTAGTGAGAGAAATAGTTAAGGTAATTCTTGAAAAGAATTTATCTCTACAACTGCATGATCACATTTTCATAGAATCAGAAGTTCTGCATATGGAGAATATGACTAGATATAGATTACAAACTACTTAAAGTCAGTTTTTCATTCTCTTACACATTCCCCAAACCATTTTATACAGGTATATGCTCAACGAGGATAAGAAAAATGTTGACTCAATATGCAGATCAATAATTTTACATATCTAAACAAAGATTGTTATTTCTATTAATCCATCACTCAATTCACAGATTTCTTTTCTACCTATCAGGAAAAGACATGTCATGTCTTTGACAGCATCTAAGCACTAAAACCAGCACAAACACAACAAGGCATATTGTGCACAGAAGTTGTGCACTGCTAAGATGAAGACATTATAATGAGAGCAAAGTAATAAGCAGAATAACAATTTGCCTACAGAAGACAAATTTTCTTCCTTAGAAGGAATGCCTACCAAGAATACCAACAATAAAACGTAGTATTTCAAACTGCTCGTCTGGGATAGATTTTCTTATTAAGCAATGCATTTCTTATTGTGATGAAAAGGAATATGGATTCATGGCTAATGCTGGTAAGTTAACAAAGATAATGTGTTTCAATAAACATTAATTTATCATTGCATTGCTAAGAAACAAAAGGAAATAAAATAATAAAGAAAGAAGGAATGCGTTGGAGCAGAACAGTATAACCTATCTAGGAAAAACAAATTAAAACAGGGTAGTTGGCAATCAATTAAGAAGTAAAATATTTAAATTCTTTAATTCTGAAACAAAACCCAAAGTTCTATTTCATCATTGAATTAAAGTGACCATAATTTAAGTAAAACTTGGAAACAATGTCCATCCAAAAAAGAATAAATGAGATTATCAGGTACAACTTAGTAGCATATTGAAAACCTAATTTGTGAGTGGAAATTCTTTTTTTTTTTTTTTTTTTTTGTGGTACACGGGCCACTCACTGCTGTGGCCTCTCCCGTTGCAGAGCACAGGCTCTGGACGCGCAGGCTCAGCAGCCATGGCTCACGGGCCTAGCCACTCCACGGCATGTGGGATCTTCCCGGACCAGGGCATGAACCCATGTCCCCTGCATTGGCAGGCGGACTCTCAACCACTGCATCACCAGGGAAGCCCGTGAGGGGAAATTCTTATTATCCAAGAAGTTTTTTTCCAAATAAAGTAATTAGCTTTCAGTTAGCTGATCATTGTAGACGTCTTCAAATATCCAATGAAGTAATCTGTCATCCTTTTGAAATGGAAAAGAGTTTAAGAATATTATCAATAATGTTGTAAAGTTATAGGCTACTTCATGAAACTCAAAACAAAGAACAAAAAATAGACTTATAGTAATTCTAAACTAGGGTCTTGAATACGTTTCTTGGATAATTGTTTCAGAACAAAACAAAATATTAACTTAACTGCCATATTTGCTGGTAATTCAATTCTTGCCTTTCCACACTGTGTGGAAAGTATACTTTTAAAAAAATGAATATCTTACTAACATCAAAAATCACTTTTCAATTAAAAGTCTTCACCCAAAAAGAATTTGGAAAAACAAAAATATTTACAGGGTGGAGTGGTGTGTGGAAAACCCTAGAATCAGTCATTTTATACATTCTGTTTTGTGTGAAGCTTCACTTTAAAGTCATGTAATGACATTCTTAAGAAAATCCCTGGGTGATTAAAGACAACATAAACAAAGATGACTTGATTATCTTTAATGTCTCATAGTTTTGGCTGTGCTTTTTTATTTCTGAGGTACATTAAAAAAAAAAACTACAAGTATAGATGAGATAGAAAAAAGAAAGAGACAGGTTTTAAAAGGGGAAGGGATGGATCCAAGGGTAGGACAGTCTGTCACAGCAACAACAACCAAGAAAGGAAAATTTCCATAAAGGAAATAGTCCCACATGAATAAAAGATTAGCTTTATATGAATGGCATGTACACACCAACTTCATTTCAAGGATGTTTCGCTTTGTGGAAACCAAATTGCTGATCACAACATGAATGTGGTGCTGAAACTATGTCACACAGTCTTTGAGTCTGACACGTCTATTTAGTATAAATACTATGAAAATTCAATTCTCACACCAATTTTCCCTATCTGAAAAACCGCAACATATTTAGCTTTGACTTGTCCACATATATTCTTTATACATTAAATTCTCCTTTTTTTATTTTTCATTTGCTTCTGAATATAAAGTAGTACAACTTGACACTAATGGATCCAAACAATACTAGGTTATTTAGCAGTAACCTAGATTATCTGGAACATGTTAATATCAAATTTTATATTATTATCAAAAATTGTTTTGCTTTGTCACATTTTAAATATGAAATGTAATTAACATAGCATAAAATTCACCCCTTTAAAACAATACTCAGTTGCTTTTAGTATATTTGTGGGGTTATGCAACCATCACCAGTAATTATTTCAGAACATTTTCATCACCCCAGAAAGAAATCCTATACCTGTTAGCAGTCTCTCCCATATTCCCTCTCCCCTCAGCCAATGGAAAGCACTAATCTACTTTCTGTCTCTATGAATTTGCTTTTTCTGAACATTTCATATAGGTGAGATTATACAATAAATTATCATCAAAGTATGATCACAAAATTTAAAAACCTATAGAATCTGCATACCCTTGAGAATATGACAGTAGAGCACAATTAAATATTTATATAAAATAATACTGGTAGGCAGAGAAATGTGATGGAGGAAGATGTGTACAAAAGATTATTGGACATAATATCTTATAATGATGCCTCTTAAAAATATTTAAGTCCCACCTCTTACTAAATCAAAATCTCCAAGAAGAAAGCCTGAGCATCTGTATTTTTGAAAAGTGTTTCTGCGAATTATGATATTTAGCCAGGTTTTGGAACCATTGCAATAGGCCATATTTTGATTCATTTCTAATGAAGGCTATTTCTAGCCATTGACTGAATGACACATTTGCAGGTATTTAAGCCATTGAATTATTCTGTTTTGAAGAAAAGAAAAATATATAAATAAAAGATTCAGTAACAATCACATTCTATGCTAATGTTTTCATAATCTTTTAGCTTCTTTATGCAGTGATTAATTGCTTAATTGTGTTTCTTAGACATCTACAGATGTGCATAATTTAAAAATTTTGAAATGAAAATTAGATTCATATTTATTTAGATTTCTTTGTTCTTACCTTCATTTGTTTTGCATAAATAATGCTACACTTACTCATCCAAATCAATGCAAACAGAGAAATCATGCTCCTGCAAATTATTTCATTTATACTTTTAAATAGAATCATAATCACCAGAAGAAAATATTTACTTGATAGTTCAAGTGTCATGAACATTTTACATATAATTTATTTCTTTACTTAAAAAAGTGATCAATATTGAATTGAAGATATGATTAAAGATCAATACAGTTTCATTTCCAATGAGTGAGTACAATGTACCAATAAGTATACTTTATTCTACGTTCTCTTCACAAATATTTTTCCATCAGTATCTGCTTCAAACTTAGTAACTAAATGCTTCCACTTATTTTAAAGTGTAATTTCTTTTTTAATCCATCCCTTCATATTTAACCTCCCTGATACAAGATTTGGTAAATTGAGTTGCCAGAAGTTTATGAATGGTGCATAATATTTATTGTTAAAATAGAAATGCTGGCATGAAACTTCTTGAATGATGTGGTAAAATCAGAAACTTGCCCCATAAAAACAGACTAAAATATGTGTTGCACATGTGATATTTATATGTGGAAGGCAAGGGAGGAAGCAAGAAGGGCAGTGGTTGTATTTAGATGAGGCATGAAGATGGGGAGGGAAAATTAAGAGTTTTAAAGCAACTTAACTTTGAGATTGAGTCTTCATCAAAAATATAATTCCAGATGAAGTTCTGTCTCAGAGCTGGCCTTAAATATCCAAATGTATCAAAGAGCATATAACTTCCATAGGTTTCTTAACCACTCCAGCAATTTTCAGGGGGAAAATATACTGCCCAAATCCAATTCTTTGTAAATTTTTTACTCTAATATTAGATGATGTAGTGTACTCCATTCCTAAAACATTTTAAGTGTCTTGATTCTCCTTAATTGATTACTGTTTACTCCTATAAAATTCTGATTTTTAACATCCCTACTTCCTGTTATTTCCTGTGCAATCTTTGCAACTGAGGTTAGTAGGCAGAATGCTATGTCAACATATGGAACTAAAAACAGATTGGGTCAATGATATTGCAATTCATTGAGGAAATCCTACGTTTGCATCTGAATTTAAAAATAGATCTTTCTTCACTGACTTACTTTTAGTTTCAGAGTTAGTTTACTGTTTTGGGGGGGGGTTTGTTGTTGTTTCTTGGGTTTTTTTTGTTTTTTTGTTTTATTTTGCGGTACGCGGGCCTCTCACCGTTGTGGCCTCTCCCGTTGCGGAGCACAGGCTCCGGATGCACAGGCTCGGCGGCCATGGCTCACGGGCCCAGCCGCTCTGCGGCATGTGGGACCCTCCCGGACCGGGGCATGAACGCGTGTCCCCTGCATCGGCGGACTCTCAACCACTGCACCACCAGGGAAGTCCCTTGGGTTTTTTTCAATTAACTTTCTATTAGCTCTGCTTCTAATTCCTCAGTTATAGATTTCTTTTTCTCAAGCCAAAGTAGATAATATTTTGTAAAACATTTAAGACCTTATTAAGGGGTCCTTCAGGTTAATCCTTTCATAAGGAGAGGAATAGTTTCCATTGAAATTAATCACCAGTCTTCTAGTTAATCAGTTTTACTATTTCAGGTTTTCATATGCAGAATTTATTCCATCAATTACATATACTCATAATTTTTCCTTTTTTTTTTTGTTCTCTCATCTGTCTCTTGCTCTGTTGCTTCACTCTGTCTTCCTTTGATCTTACTGATAGTTTGTATTTTTGAACACTGTTAAATAGCTGATTAGCCACTTTTGTTACTTCTAATCTCAATACATCCAAAATAAAATTTCTCTAATTTTTCTGAGGTTATAATCCACACATGTACCTATAGAATGTACCATATACCTCTGGCTTTTTATTGTCAGACCAATATTCATATCTTAAAATAAAACCTGAATTGTGGCGTCAAATTGTGCCAACATGATATTTTCACTAGATAAGCCTCAAACAAGATTGTGTTCTGGAGCTCAATTGCTTGGGTCTCTTAATAACCTTGTTCTTTTTATACCTATATCCAAATTATTAAATGATTTATAACTTATCAGAGTTTATCTTAAACTCTAGTAAATCATGCAATACAGCAATAATGTTTGATTTGAAAACATAAATGTGTGTATTCAAATGACACACATGACCCAGATCTGAGGACTGGATTCTAATCAAATCAGTACAAAAGCAAATTTAATTCTCCAGCCAGAAACATGGTTCTTGTGCTGGATTTCTTTTTTTTTTTTTTCCCTTATTCTGATACATGGAAAATTCTACTTTTCTCTCTTCTCCCATAAGGAATTTATTGGCTGTCTGCATAAAGTATGTTGCTCTCGTTCTGACAAGGTGAAAGCATTAGTGCTCTACATAGTGATATTGTCACCACCACCCTTCCTCACTGTTGCCTGTTTACTTTTTGCTCCTAAACTACAGAAATAGTAAGTGATTTAAGTTTTACTTTTCTCCTCTAGAGTCATGATGAATAACCACAAGGATGAGCCAATATGTTTTAAAAATCCAAAGGATAATAACTCTGTTGTATTCATTTTCTCAAAACATATGCCCCCTAGAAAGCATATTTCATTTTTGAAACTTTAAAAAGTATTACCCAGCATGATATTGGATGGATTCATAATTTATAAGTCACAAACTTACAAATTCAGAATAAACCGTTAATATTTATAAGATGCTATAGTGCCTCTTACCTAGATTAATATATACCGAAACTGCATTTCTTTCTGAAACTGAAACATAATTCATTTTACAAATGACTGGGAACCAAAAATATATAATAATTCCACAGTAACAAGGGGAATGATGAATGCCATTTTGGAACCCTGCCTCTAGCTTATTGGCACCAGGACCTGGCCCTACCCACCAGCCTGTCAGCATCATTACTGGAACATGTCAGGCCAAGCAACTAGGTAGGCAGAGACATAGCCCCAACCACCAGCAGGCTTGCTGCCTTCAGACCCCATGAGCTCACACCCACCCCAGGACTCAGTCCTGTCCAGCAAAGGGACCAGAACCCAGCCCCATTCACCAGCGGTTCAACAAACAAACTCCAGGACATAAAGGGCCCTGCAGTCAGAGATCCTGGGACCCAGCTCTACC
Organism: Monodon monoceros; assembly: GCF_005190385.1. Taxonomy (NCBI): domain Eukaryota; kingdom Metazoa; phylum Chordata; class Mammalia; order Artiodactyla; family Monodontidae; genus Monodon; species Monodon monoceros. Next base: position 69,138,505 of record NW_021703768.1, read on the forward strand.
TACCAGTTAGTCAGCAGTAGCCCCAGGATGCTCTGGTCCTCAGCCCTGCATACCGGCAGGCCAAAACCAGCTCTGGGACTCCTGGCCCCTGCAGACAGAGGTACCAAGACATGGCTCTACCCATCAACAGGCAGATCCTGGCCCCAGATCTCTGGGGATCCACAGACTTCTCTGTCAGAACCCAGTCCACCCACCAGCAGACCAGCACAGGCCCCAGGAACCCTAAGCTCCAGCCCCACCCACCAGCAGGCCAACACTAGATCCAGGAAACATCCACCCCAGAGCCTAGATATACCCACCAGTGGGTAAGCACTAGCACTGAGACCTCCTGGGGCTCTGCAGCCAGCTGCCTTATGACACTGTCCTGCCCAATATTAGCCATCAGCCTCCACACAAGACAGGGCCTGGCAACCAAATGGACCAGGGGCCAGCCACACCTAGAAGACTGCCCACAGTAGTCATCCCATCACAACAGAAAGGCCCATGCAGCACACATAGGGGTCACTCTCAGAGCAAATAGACCTGGTGACTGAGGGAGTGTGCTGCTGGGACACATAAGACATCTCCTACAAAGAGAAATGGCTTCAAGTTTGGGAAACATAAATAAACTACCAAATTCATAGGAGTAAAAACAGCTAATTAGCAAAATGAGGCAACAGAGTAATATGTTCCAAACAAAGGAAGAAGATAAAACCCCAGTAGAAGAACTAAGTGAAGTGGAGATAAATAATCTACCAAATAAAAAGTTCAAGGTAATGATCATAAAGATGCTCAAAGAACTTGGGAGAAGAGTGGATGAACACAGTTAGAATTTTAACAAAGGGTTAGAAAATATATTTTAAAAAAATGAAACAGAGCTGAAGAATACAATAACTGAATTTAAAAAAAAATGACAATAGAAGGAATCAACAGTAGATGAGATACAGAGGAATGGATCAGCAAGCTGGAAGACAGAGAAATGGAAATCACTTAAGGTGAACAGAAAAAAGAAAAGAAAAAAGAATAAAAAGAAATTGGCAGAGAGCAGAAGCAAGAAGAACTACAGTTCTGCAGCCTGTGGAAGGAAAACCACATTCACATAAAGACTGACAAAATGAAAAGGGAGAGGACTTTGTACCAGATGAAGGAACAAGATAAAACCCAAGAAACACAACTAAATGAAGTGGAGATAGGCAACTTCCAGAAAAAGTATTCAGAATAATGATAGTGAATATGATCCAGGACCTCGGAAAAAGAATGAAGGTAAAGATCAAGAAGATGCAAGAAATGTTTAACAAAGACCTAGAAGAATTAAAGAACAAACAGATGAACAATACAATAACTGAAATGAAAAATACACCAGAAGGAATCAATAGCAGAATAACTGAGGCAGAAGAACAGATAAGTGACCTGGAAGAGAGAATGGTGGAATTCACTGCCACAGAACAGAATAAAGAATAAAGAATGAAAAGAAATGAAGACAGCTTAAGAGAGATCTGGGACAACATTAAACGTAACAACATTCACATTATAGGGGTCCCAGAAGGAGAAGAGAGAGAGAAAGAACCTAAGAAAATATTTGAAGAGATTATAGTTGAAAACTTCCCTAACATGGGAAAGGTAATAGCCACCCAAGTCCAGGAAGCACAGAGAGTCCCAAGCAGGATAAATCCAAGGAGAAACACGCCAAGACATATAGTGATCAAAGTGACAAAAATTAAAGACAAAGAAAAATTATTGAAAACAACAAGAGAAAAAAAATACAATGGAACTCCCAAAAGGTTAACAGCTGACTTCTCAGCAGAAACTCTTCAAGCCAGAAGGGAGTAGCATGATATATTTAAAGTGACAAAAGGGAAGAACCTACAACCAAAATTACTCTACCCAGCAAGGATCTCCTTCAGATTCAATGGAGAAATCAAAAGCTTTACAGACAAGCAAAAGTTAAGAGAGTTCACACCAACACACCAGCTTTACAACAAATGCTAAAGGAACTTCTCTAAGTGCAAAACACAAGAGAAGAAAAGGACCTACAAAAACAAACCCATAACAATTAAGAAAATGGTAATAGGAACATAATATTGATAATTACCTTAAACGTGAATAGACTAAATGCTCCAACCAAAAGACACAGGCTCACTGAATGGATACAAAAACAAGACACATATATATGCTGTCTACCAGAGATCCACTTCAGACCTAGGGACACATACAGACTGAAAGTGTGGAGATGGAAAAAGATATTCCATACAAATGGAAATCAAAAGAAAGCTGGAGTAGCAATACTCATATAAGAAAAAAATAGACTTTAAAACAAAGAATGTTATGAGAGACAAGGAAGGACATTACATAATGATCAAGGGATCAATCCAAGAAGAAAATATAACAATTATAAATATATATGCACCCAACATACGAGCACCTCAATACATAAGGCAACTGCTAATAGCTATAAAAGAGGAAATTGACAGTAACACAATAATAGTGGGGGACCTTAACACCTCAGTTACACCAATGGACAGAGACCATCCAGAGAGAAAATTAATAAGGAAGCACAAGCTTTAAATGACACAAAAGGATAGATTTAATTGATATTTATAGGACATTCCATCCAAAAACAACAGAATACACTTTCTTCTCAAGTGCTCAAGGAACATTCTCCAGGATAGATCACATCTTGGGTCACAAATCACACTGTGGTAAATTTAAGATAATTGAAATCATATCAAGCATCTTTTCCAACCACAATGCTATGAGATTAGAAATCAATTACAGGGGAAAAAAAGCAAAAACCACAAACACATTGAGGCTGAAAAATAAATTACTAAATAACCAAGAGAGCACTGAAGAAATCAAAGAGGAAATCAAAAATTACCTAGACAAATTACAACAAAAACATGATGATCCAAAACCTATGGGATGCAACAAAAGCAGTTCTAAGAGGGAAGTTTATAGCAATACAAGCCTACCTCAAGAAACAAGAAATATCTCAAATAAACAATCTAACCTTACACCTAAAGGAACTAGACAAAGAAGAAGAAACAAAACCCAAAGTTAGTAGAAGGAAGGAAATCATAAAGATCAGATCACAAATAAATAAAAGAGAAACAAAGAAAACATTAGCAAAGATCAATAAAACTAAAAGCTGGTTATTTGAGAAGATAAACAAGATTGATAAAACTTTAGCCAGACTCATTAAGAAAAAGAGGGAGAAGACTCAAATCAATAAAATTAGAAATGAAAAAGGAGAAGTTACAATGGACACTGTAGAAATACAAAGCATCCTAAGACTACTACAAGCAACTCTATGCCAATAAAATGGACAACCTGGAAGAAATGGACAAATTCTTACAAAGGTATAATCTTCCACGACTAAACCAGGAAGAAATAGAAAATATGCATAGACCAATCACAAGTAATGAAATTGAAATTGTGATTAAAAATCTTCCAACAGGGCTTCCCTGGTGGCGCAGTGGTTGAGAGTCTGCCTGCTGATGCAGGGGACACGAGTTCATGTAGACATTTTTCCAAAGAAGACATACAATTGGCCAAGAAACACATGAAACACTGTTCAGCATCACTAATTATTAGAGAAATGCAAATCAAAACTACAATGAGGTATCACCTCACACCAGTCAGAATGGCTATCATCAGAAAATCTACAAACAACAAATGCTGGAGAGGGTGTGGAGAAAAGGGAAGCCTCTTGCACTGTTGGTGGGAATGTAAACTGATACAGCCAATATGAAGAACAGTATGGAGGTTCCTTAAAAAACTAAAAATAGAATTACTATATGACCCAGCAATCCCACTACTGGGCATATACCCTGAGAAAACCATAATTCAAAAAGACACATGCATCCCAATATTCACTGCAGCACTATTTACAATAGCCAGGACATGGAAGCAACCTAAATGCCCATCGACAGACAAATGGATAAAGAATATGTGGTACATATATACAATGGAATATTACTCAGCCATGAAAAGGAGCGAGATTGGGTCATTTGTAGAGACGTGGTTGGATCTAGAGACTGTCATACAGAGTGAAGTAAGTCAGAAAGAGAAAAACAAATATTGTATATTAATGCATATATGTGGAACTTAGAAAAATGGTAAAGATGAACTGGTTTGCAGGGCAGCAATAGAGACACTGATGTAGAGAACAAATGTATGGACACCAAGGGGGGAAACTCACGGTGGGGGTGGGGGTGGGATGAAGTGGGAGATTGGGATTGACATATATACTCTAATATCTATAAAATAGATAACTAATGAGAACTTGCTGTATAAAATATAAATAAAATTCAAAAAATCAAGAAAAACTATAATAAAAATAAATGATCACCGTGTAAGAGACATCTGAGGCAATATCAAGCATAATTCATATTGTTAGGGAAGGAGAAGAGAAAGAGAAATATACTGAAGACACAATAGCTGAAAATGTCCATAACCTGGGAAAGGAAACAGACAGTCAAGTTCAGGAAGCACATAGTCACAAATAGGGTCAACCCAAAGAGGATCACACCAATACACATTATAATTAAGATGGTAAATATTAAAGAGAGAATATTAAAAGCAGCACGGTAAAAGCAACAAGTTGCATACAAGGAACTCCCATAAGGATATCAGCTGAATTTTCAGCAGAAACGCTGCAGGCCAGAAGGTATTGGCACAGTTTACACAAATGATGAAGGGAAAAACCTACAACCAAGAATATTCTACCCAGCAAGGCTTTCATTCAGACTTGAGGGAGAGATTAAAAGTTATACAGACAAGCAAAATCTAAAGGAGTATAGCACCACCAAACCAAATTTACAGGAAATGTTAAAGGGACTCTTCTAAGTGAAAATGAAAAGGCCACAGCTAAAAACATAAAAATGACAAAGGAAAAATCTCAGTGGTAAAGGCAAATATAAACTAAAGGTAGTAAATCAATCATGTATAAAGTTAGTAGGAAGATTAAATTACAAAAGCAAAAAAATCATCTATTTTCATAATAACTAAAGAGACACACAAAACAATAAGATGTAAATATGATGTCCAAAACAGTAAATATGAGGGGTGGAGGAGTATAATTGCAGGGTTGTAAAAATACTTTTTAACTTAAGATATCCACAAATGAAAATAATCACATATATATAGATTGCTATATATAAACCTCAGGATAACCACAAACTGAAAACCTATAATAGATACATACACAAAAAAAGGGAAAGGAATCCAAACATAACATTAAGAATAGTCAATAAATCACAAGGGAATAGAAAAAAAGAAGAAGAAAGGAACAAAAAGAACTATATGACCAATCTTAAAACAATAAACAAAATGGCATTGAGTGCATAAATATCAATAATTACTTCAAATGTAAATGAACTAAATGCTCCAATCAAAAGACAGAGTGGCTGAATGGATAAGAACATAAACAAAATTGGTATATATGCTTCTTACAAGAGACTCACGTCATATCTAAAGACACACTCAGACTGAAAGTAAGGGGATGGAAAAATTTATTCCATGCAAATGGAAATGAAAAGAAAGTCAGAGTAGCAATACTTATATCAGACAAAATAGACTTTAAAGCAAAGATTGCACTAAGAAACAAAGAATGACATTACATAATGATAAAGGGATCAACCTAAGAAGAAGATATAACAATTATAAATATATATGAGACCAACATCTGAGCACCTGCATACATAAAGAGGTATTAACAAACATAAAGAGAAATTGACATTGACATTACCACAAAAATAGTAGGGGACGTTATCATGCCACTTACATCAATAAACAGATCATCCAGGCAATGTCATAAGGAAACAGTGGCCTTAAGTGACACATTAAACTAAATTGACTTAATAGATATATATATAGAACATTCCATACAAAAGCAGAAGAATACATATTCTTTTCAAGTGCACTTGGAACATTCTCCAGGATAAATCACATACTAGGACACAAAACAAGTCTTAGTAAATTTAAGAAACTTGAAATTATGTCAAGCATCTTTTTCAACCACAATGTTATGAGACTAGAAATCAACTACAAGAAAAAGGAATGCAAAAAACACAAACATGTGGAGGCTAACTAATATGCTACTAAATAACCAATGGATCACAGAAGAAATAAAAAAAGAAATAAAAAATTATCTGGGGACAAATGAAAATGAGAACACAACAATCCAAAATCTATGGAATGCAGCAAAAGCAGTTCTAAGAGGGACGTTTACAGTGATACAAGCTTACCTCAGGAAACAAGAAAAATCTCAAATAAACAGCCTGACCTTACACCCAAAGCACCTAGAAAGAACAAACAAAACCCAAAGTTGCTAGAAAGAAAGAAATCATAAAAATTAGAGCAGAAATAAATGAAATAGAGACTACAAAAACAATAGAAAAGATCAATGAAAATAAGAGCTAGTTCTCTGAAAAGATAAAATTGATAAACCAGGATCTTCAAGAAAAAAATGAGACAAGGCACAAATCAAGTGAAAAAGATGTTACAATTAATATATATCACAGAAATACAAAGGATCATAAGAGGTTACTTCAAACACTATAAACCAATAAAATGGGCAGCCTAGAAGAAATGAACAAATTCCTAGAAATGTTCAATCTCTCAAGAGTGAACCAGGAAAAAATAGAAAATATGAACAGACCAATTACCAGCAATGAAATTTAATCAGTAATTAAAGAAAAAAGCCTCCCAACAAACAAAAGTGTAGGATTAGATGGCTTTACAGGTGAATTCTACCAAACATTTAGGGAAGAATCAACACCTATCCTTCTCAAATTATTCCAAAAAAATTGCAGAGGAAGGAACACTTCTGAACTCACTCTTTGAGGCTAGCATTACCCTGATGCCAAAATCAAACAAAAATATCCCACAGAAAAAGAAAATTACAAGCCACTATCACTGATGAACATAGATCCAAAAATCCCCCACAAAATATTAGCAAACCAAATCCAGCAATACATTAAAAGGATAATTCACCATGATCAACTGGGATTTATCCCAGAGATGCAAGGATTTTTCAATATCTGCAAATCAATCAATGTAATATAGCACATTAACAAAATTGGAGAATTAAAAAAAAATGCTTATCTCAATAGATGCAGAAAACTGTACTCAGAAAACTATAAGACACTGATGAAAGAAACTGAAGACAACACAGATGGAAAGATATATTGTGTTCTTGTGTTGGAAGAGTTAACATTGTGAAAATGACCATACTACCCAAGGTAATCTACCAATTCAATGCAATTCCCATCAAAATACCAATGGCATTTTTCACAGACCTAGAACAAATAATTTAAAATTTGTATAGAAACACAGAAGACTATGAATAGTGAAAACAATCTTGAGAAAGAACAGAGATAGAGACATCACACTCCCTGATTTCAGGCTATACTACAAAGCTACAGTAATCAAAACAGTATGGTACTGGCACAAAAAAAGATGCAAAGATCAATGGAACAGAATAGGAGCCCAGCAATAAGCCCACACTTATATGAGCAAGTAAACTATGAGAAAGGAGGCAAAAATGTACAATGGGGAAAAGACATATTCTTTAATAAATCCTGTTGGTGAAACTGGACAGCTACATGCAAAAGAATCATATTGGACTTCTCTGTCACATCATGCACAAAAATAAATTAAAAATGGATTGAAGACTTAAATATAATACATGAAACTATAAAACTTCTAGAAGAAAACATGGGCAGTATGCTCTTTGACATCAGTCTTCATAGTATTTTTTTTTTATATATCCAAAGGGAAACAAAAGCAAGAAGAAACAAATGCGACTATATCAAACTAAAAAAACTTTTGCATAGAAAAGGAAACTATTGAGAAACTAAAAGGCCACCTAATGAAAGGGAGAAGATATTTGCAAATGATAAATCTGATAAGGGGATAATATCCAAAATATACAAAGAAAGCATACATCTCAGCATCAAAAAACAATTTAAAACCCAAACTACCCAATTAAAAATGGGCAGAGGATCTGAATATACATTTTTCCAAAAAGACATACAGATGACCAACCAATGAAAAGATGCTCAACATCACTAATCATCAGTGAAACGCAAATGAAAACCACAGTTAGATATCATCTCACACCTGCCACAATGGCTATTATCAAAAATACAACAAATAACAAGTGCTAGTGAGGATGTGGAGAAAAAGGAACTCTTGTGCAATATTGGTGGGAATGTAAATTGCTGCAGCCATTATGGAAAACAGTATGGATATACCTCAAAAAAACGAAAAATAGAACTCCCATATGATCCAGCAATTCGACTCCTGGGTATTTATCAAAGAATACAAAACACTAATTAGGAAAGATATACACACCGCTATGCTTGCTAATAAGAATGGATAGTTGATTGGATGTGACCAGTGAGAGAGACGGCAAAACCAAGGTTTCCCTCAGATTTTTTTCTGTGGATTTAGAATAAACAGTGATGCCATTAGATATGAAACTTATAAGAGAGGGAGATAATAAGCTCAACACTGAGCATACTGAGTTATGTTGAACACAGGTGGAGTTATCCAGAAGGCAGCCGGATATGTGCTTCTGTAGCATGGAAGAGAGATCTAAGCTGTGGATACAGACATGAAGATCATATCCAGATCATATCCACTGACACCATGTGATTAAATAGCTAACCAAGATGAGGTTTTACCAAGCCCAGTGGAAACTAATATGTTTTCCAAAAGTAACTTTATCTAGTAGTTGAAACCCCCACCACACCAAACATTTTTTCATTTTGAGGCACCAACAATGATGAGTACAGTTAAAAATCTCCAGGTTTAATAGTTATATTGCAGTCAAATTTTCTGTATATTTCTTCATTATAAGTGAAATCTTTTGAATACATCTTATTTGCAGAGGATATATTTTAAGTAACATTTAATACATACACCATAATCTTAAATATTTAAGGCCACTTTCTTTAAAATTTATAAGTATATTTCTTACATTGTCATTAAAATTACTATGTAAATTGTCTCTAAATTAAGAGTTCTCATTCAGCAATTTTTCTCCATTCCTAAAGAGTCCTCTTCAGCTACCTGGTAAATAAAACACAAGATATAAGAATAGTAACTTACTCAAGATTTTTTAAAAGACTTTGTTATTTTTTCTATACCCGCCAGTTGGGTTGGCTTAGCTAATATCACTTACTTGTGATTCTAAGAGGAAACAAATTACTGAATAACTGAGTTTTCAAAAGAAAATTTTCTTTTCAATTTTTGGTGCTTACTTTTTCCATCATTATTACAGACTCATAGGGGAGAAATATAGAGAAATTCAGAACATTAAATAATATAAAAATCTATGTAGATTCATATTGAAAATATTAACAGAGACAAAATATGCCCAGCTGTCTGACACAAAGAGAGGAATTTGTTTCCTCCATCTAGGTACAACCAACCTGTTTGGCCAGGATTATTTTAAAGTGACCAAAATATTGTCTCTTTAAATTATTCCATCTCTTTGAGTGGCCCCAGGGTAGCTCCATGTGAATCAGCAAAGCTGGCAGAAGAGGCTGAGTAGCAGCATAATAACATGTCAGAAAGTTCTCACTTCCCTCAAATTCCTCCATTGTTCCTGAATTTCTCTCCCCTCCTTCAGAATGAAACATTTTTAAGGATAAAAATAACCTCTCCTCCAAATGCAGACCCTCATTCTAAGTGAAATATTTGCTAAATTTCTGAAATTAGCCACATTTCCTGAGACTTACAGCACATTGTTTCTTCTGTAGCCAGCATCCCATGGATACAAAATGACACAAAAAAATGTGGCCCCATAATTACTCTTCATAACTATGAACAAAATTCATAATTTCTTGAATATTTGAAGAAAAAATACTTTTTTTCTTCCCTTTTCTCTAGTATATGATGCTCCTCAGTTCAACTGTCCCAGGTAGTCTTGTACATGCTTAGCAACAGCAACCAAAATCTCCCTAGTCACACATAAATTCATCAAATTCTTAATAATTTATTTGTCTGGGTTTTGGCCTGATTTGACATCACTGATTCTGGTACATTCAACACTTATTTGTTTCTCTGTATTTATACCTATACTACCTTTTAAATTGAATTAATTTCAAAATGAACATGCTTGAAATACAGCAAAAAGTCCATCACCTACAAGATGAAGTGCAAAATCTTTAGTTCCTTATGATTTGGCCCAAACATTTCTTTCCCAGCTTGTTTTGTTTAGGTGCACTGTCTCATAAGAATCCATCAGTATACCACTGTGAAATCTTTGAACATTTGCCACGTAGATTCACAGATGCAACATTTTGCACGTGCTCTTTACTCTGAGAAAAAGTTTGTTCATGAGATTGTTCTTTCCTGGGCCTTTTCCTAGAGAATCTTAATTGTCCTTGAAGGCTTAGCACTAAACCTCAGAACTCTAAATGACTTGTAGATCCACACTAATTCCACTAGCACAGCACAGTCAAGCTACCCCTTAGTCTCTCTGTGAACCTTCAGCACATATTTACTGACCTGCACCTGTCTTCCTGGGATGCTGAAGCTAATGTGACAAACAAAACAAAGCCCCTGCTCTCATGCGACTCATGTTCTTGTGAAGAGGCAGAAAATAAATGCAAATAGAATGCGGTGACAGGTAGTAATGGTACCATAAAGGAAAATAAAGTATGGGTTGGAGAATAAAGGGGCTAAATAAGGGCTAGTTTAGGTAGGATTATCTGATTAGACCTGACTGAGGGTGTGGTGTTTAAACACTCGAATAAGTTGTCCTGTAGATACCTTCTTCAAAACTTCTCATTATATTGTAATTAAAGTTGAAATTCTTTTATACATTATCCTTGAATTGGGTAGTTTTTCACTTAAACAAAAAAATGGCTTTGAAAGCAGGTAATTGAAAAGTCATACATTTACATCAGAAGCATTTTATTTTATTCTACAACATATCAATGTACTTTCATTTGCCAGTATCATGATATTGGGCCAAAGCCCTTTATTTGAGTATGAATCTGCTGATTAAAGTTTTACATCATCTTTCATACAATTCATATATTGGTCTCATTCAAGTGTAATGAGAAATCAAAGATAAAATGTTCTAAAGAAAGATGTATTTCATGATTTTTTTTCTCAACCTTTGCAGGCTTTTCAGTCATACTCTAAATCAATTACAATTTTAGTGACTTATTTTTATCAATTATTTCCAAAACATTTTTACAGTACTCAAATAAATAACTATTAATTTTCTTTTATACACATTTATATAATTTATGTTCTTTTATTTAAAATAAATTATGAAATTATAAAAAGCACAATTCACAAAGACAAAGTTGCAAAGTACTACTTTTTTCATTAAGTTGGTTGTGGGTATATGGGCATATGTTTCATTATTATTATTATTATTTGTTGTATCACTCTATTGTATATACTATTATATGTGGTGTTTTATTTTTGTTATTTTTTTTTGCGGTACGTGGGCCTCTCACTGTTGTGGCTTCTCCCCGTTGCGGAGCACAGGCTCTGGACGCGCAGGCTCAGCGGCCATGGCCCACGGGCCCAGCCGCTCCGCGGCATGTGGGATCCTCCCGGACCGGGGCACGAACCCGTGTCCCCTGAATCGGCAGGCGGACTCTCAACCACTGCGCCATCAGGGAAGCCCTATATGTGTATTTTTAAAAAAGTAAATTAATAGTATGTTCAATTGGCATAAACATGATTGGGAAAAATAGCCAGTTCTCATGGTAAGTATGTAACACTATTGGTAGTGAAAGCAGAAAAGCACCCCAAATTACCATAACTTTCAGTGTAACACGGACATCCATCAATTATGTGTTATTGTAGGAATGAGAGTGCCAGTTCACATCTACAATTCAATTAACTATTAGGTGGCATTTCTGTAAGAAAGTTTCTCTTACATTTGTAGGCAGGTGTCTGTCTCATCTACTCATCTGTGATCTCCTTACATTTAGAGCCTGGCTTTATTCAGACCTGTGCAATTCTCAGGGCTTTGAATGGTGTTGGCCCAGTACGCACATAATAAATATTTGTTCAATGAATAAAAGAAGGTTGAATGCAGAAGCATATGCTCATTTGTTTTACTTATGCTTTTCTCTATCACTTAAGAAGTTGAGTAGTTCACACTCTAATATTCTGTTATTTGCATCTTGCTGCTGCACTTAGTAACTTGGAATTAATTGGGTAATAGTATTTTCAGTCTCCAAGTTATAGTCGCATGATGAGTCACAGGAAAATGGGTTTCAAACATGCACATGATTTGCTGTTTTCAGGCATGAAATGAAGTTGTGTTTATAATGTCTGATTAGAAAAAAAGCTCTGTTGCATTCTCAGATTTCTATAGAACTATAGGAATTATTTAAGGAGTTAAAAAAAGTTACAATCACAGTTTACCTAGAAACTGATAAAGAAGTATTTCAAATCCCTTGTTTCCTGAAATTAGAATAAATTTAGAATCCTAAGAACATTAATGTGTTTGGACAGGTATTTTATGATAAAATTAAGCACTATGGCTAACAGCACTGAATGCTGTTGAAAGGCTATAAAGCCAAATACCTTGTTGTATCAGCATTTGCATTCAGGATTAATTTTGTCCATGTACAGAAACAAACGCCTTATTGAATTCCATAGGACATAATACCCCCTCTATAGGCATAGAGCCATCCCACAGTATCAGTTTATTAGTCTTAGAAATTACAGAATTCCAGCTCCAGCTATTCCTTATGAGGTTCAAAGACCAAACAATTAAACAGGAATACATTTATATTTCTAAATGCTCAAAATAACTGGTCTCTTTGGTGTTATCCATTATGGAGAATTCTATAAATTTAATCCTTAAAGACATATCTTCTGAGTCTGTGTCTAAATGACATCAGAGCATTAAGATGAAAAGTAGAAAATTTAACTATCCAAATGTCTGTTAATATCTTGCATCTTGGCATCATATAGATAAAAAAGTTGGGTCATTGAAAACTGTCCTTTATTATATATGCTCTGAATCACTTATATGCAGTAACAAAGTAGATTTGAGCAGCCTCCCCACTGAGCAATGTCACTTTCACATCAAAGCACAATCTTGAATATGAGCATCCCTCTAGGTGCTAGGAAATACCCTTAAACAAATTTAAAGGCTCAGCTGGCCAAGCCTAAGTTAGGTGAATTTTATAAGCATATGTATGTATATATTATACATACATACATGCATGCATATGTATATTATACATATATATACACACACATGCATACAACACATACATTAGATATATATAAAGTCTAATGTATACATAGATTAGAAGGGAAAGATTTCACCAAAACAGAGGCTTGAATTGGATCTTAAAAGAAGGCATGAGGAAAAATATTAATGCATGGGAATTTTATGAGTGAATAAAGGGATTTTATTTTTGCTAGGGGAGATTGTGTACAAAAGCATGGAAGTGTGAATGTGGTGCCTTTGGGTAACAGCATAGTTTGGTGTGGCTGAGATATAGGATGCAGAGGGATCTTAACTCACAGAACAAATGAAATGGAACATTTCCCCATAATCAATACAGCTATGCAGGTCCATACAATGATGCAATAAAACCTAGTTATTAAGAGCATATCTTTGATACCACACATTAAACTAGTTTTAATGTTCCCTTCATTAGAAGTTTTAAGTTTGGAGGACAGTGTGCTTATGTATGTTCCTGGCACTATCCTTATGTTTTCACATCTATGTTGCAAGACCTAACCTTTATCCCAGGTGCTAGGCCCATGATTTTTAACTCTCCCCAAACTGCTTCTTCTACCATTATTGTACAATTGCCCCCAATCTAATGTTTTCTTTTGATCTTCATACTTCCTTCTCCTGCACATTTAAGCTCAATCAAATATAACTTTTCAATGCCTATAGCAACTCTTCAATTTTTTTCCATGCCTACCTGCAGCTCTCAGTTGGGTCCACATCATTTCTCATTTCAATGACTCTAATAGGTTTCTAACCAGTACTCATGATTTAAGTTTTCTCTTACCCATTTTGATGCATAGTGATGATATTTAGAAAAATCTTAAAATCACAGCTTTAATTACATTAGTTCTCATTTCAATAATTTCTCCTCATTGCCCATTACCTAAATAAAACTCATCACACTTTTAAGCCTGGCCTTCAAGTCCTTCCTTAATCTGGCCTCAATATATCCATCTAGCCTCATATTCTACTACCTTGTTTATGCAGTCTACGTGATTGGCAAACAGAATTGGTTCAACATTACTCAAAATACTCTGCTCTCCACACTCTGTGCCTCTAATCACATTTTTCCTCCACTTAGAATGTCTTTTCATTGTCATTGCTTTCTGAAATTCTACCGTCTCTCAAGGATCAACTTAAATATCACCTCTAGATGACAAATTTACTAACTCTCCCAACCAAATCAAAATACTTCCTTGTTTATACTTTCACTATTGTCTGAAGTATATTTGTTATGGCATTTAAGATTTTTATTTATTATACATTTTATTTTATAATTATTAATATTTGTTATTTTTATTTTATGCTTTTAATTGTTTTTTATTTGTTTACTGGTAACAAGACCTAGCATGTACCTGGATACATAAACATTTAAAAATTGAGGTATGATCTACTCTTCCTTCTGCCACTATATTTATCTTTGTAAAACACAGATTTGAGCCCATGGCTTTGTTGGTTTAAAACTCATACACAAGCATTAAGCATGATTATGTAGCCTAAATCCATGCATCATTTCTTTTGTTAATTAATACATTAATCTATCAAATATTTGATTAATGAGAAAGGTATTAGGAACTTTAAGAAAAATAAATAGATTTTTTTAAGTAAAGTTTTATTTATTGACTGAACAAGAGATAAATATGTGTCAACATTCAATGTTTTCCATATATTTTATATACTTTATCCTGGAAAACTTATCTATTTGATGAATTTTCCCCAGTCTCCTTTCTACAGTTAATAACCAAAATGATGTTTCTTCATATGGTTCAATAATTCAAAGGAAAACAACACCTCAACTTTACTTAGACTTAAACTTAAAAAGTAACAGTACATTACTCCTTTGTATTTCCACCTCCAGCAAAGAGAAAATCAATGTCTCTGACTGAGAAAAAAAAAAACAAACACTAAAATTATTTTTTTAATTTAAAAATGTTTTAAATATCAGATTTTAAAATGCAAAAATATAACTGAATCACTGTGCTGTACACCTGAAACTAAAAGAACATTGTAAATTTACTATACTTCAATAAAAACAAAACAAAGCTAAAATAAAATGTAAAAATATGCTCTAAAATCTGAACTTTATGCTTTCAAATAAAAGCATCTGTTAAGACACATATTTGTTTTACAAAAAAACATGTTTAAATTAGGAATTCAACATAGAAATACCTGTCAACACAGGATATAGTGGTATTTTTTTAAGTGGTTATTATTCTCTGACTCATGTAAATCTTAGGTATAAATCCAAGTCTTTCTCATGAAATTCTACATTATTGTATTATTCTCCATCTAAATTAATAATAATAGAATAAATTTACCACATAACAAAAAAAAACTTTCAATATATAGTCAACAAATTACCCAAAATGTAGGTGTTACAGGTGAGAATGGGGAAAAAATTAAAATATGATACCATCCCTGGACAAAAAGGAAGTTTTTCTCAGCCCTCTCCTACTGATTTCCACACCTACCTCTGTTAGACACCTACCATCTTAGAGACCTCTGGCTCCATTAGAGATCTAGACACCATCAGCTTTATTCTAAGTCAGCTGTCAAGTTAGTTAAAAAATTATTTAATAAATAAGCATCTCTATTTATTATTCCTTCTGGAGTACTTATGCTTTAAGAGACTTTGCTTGCTAAACTAAATAAATGTATCAAAAAGGGGATATATAGGGAATGTACTAGAAAAAGATCCATTTTTGGAGCAGCTTTTCCCATGCATCAAAATCAAAATTGTATAGATGTACCTCAGGATGCAACGGCCACACCATCAAAGTATTTCTAATACCAAAGAAGAGTAATTTATAGTTAATGTATTTTAATATGGTAATCACCATGTTCATTTTAACACTTAGATTATTAAAAAAAGAGGTAGATAAGGTATTAGAATAGAAAGGAAAAAAGAATCAAAATTTTATAAAAGATAAGAAAGAAATTATGTCTAGTTCAATTTTGAATTAATATCAAACCATAATTCATTCATTAACATCCAACTAATGTACAACTTACTCTGTAGAAAAAACTAAACATTGGTAACCATATCCTATAAACAGTATAATGCAAAGTTTCTGGACTTTATGAAAAAATTAAATAATGCTTTTCATTGTTACTGGTACAAGTGCAGATCACTAGGAATTCTATAAACTTAAAATAGAATGCCTGTTTATTTTTTTTTTTTTACGGTACACGGGCCTCTCACGTTGTAGAGCACAGGCTCCGGACGTGCAGGTTCAGCGGCCATGGCTCACGGGCCCAGCTGCTCCACAGCATGTGGGATCTTCCCGGACCGGGGCATGAACCTGTGTCCCCTGCATCGGCAGATGGACTCTCAACTACTGCGCCACCAGGGAAGCCCAGAATGCCTTTTTAAAAATGAGATCTATGGCTTTAAAAGAGAATCCTTCAAATAGATTTTTTTTGTTCCCTTTGTTCAGTACTCAGCACACTTAAACAAAAACATCTGACTAAAAATAAGGTGATGTAGGCAGTAATCCCATCTATAATGTAAGACCCTATTTCCTGAAATAACTCTTAATTCTGCACAAAGTACCTAGACATTAATTTACTGAAATTGAACTAACACTAGTAAATACCTTGGTGCTTCAATTTAAAGATAATAAATTTGCCCCTTTAATAAAAGCAAATATGGTTTTGTTTTATGGTGAAGACTCCACAGACATAATGAGGATAAAGATAAGAAAATGATTCTGTGGTTGTGGACAGGCAAAGTTAACTGAAAACATAGAAAATCAAGTCCAAATCTTGATAGTGTGAAGGGAGATGACCCAGTGTATGATGTAGGGAAATTAGTCTCCAAGGAAGAGAGAAATGAGTGGATTCCCTGATACTAGAACAGGTTAGCACTATGGGATAGCATTTAATATCAAACGATCCATCACCAATCTCCCACTGTCACCTTACCCAGTGAATATAACTGAGCTATATGGAGCCTAAGAGATAAAGAAAGAATGAGAAAAGTGGAAATCGGAGAAAGACACAGAGAAAGAGTGAAAAACTACCCTCCATTGGAATGAATAGAATTACCAAGCTACAGAGGCAAGGCCAGACCAGCTCTGCACACCTGACATCAGCAGGTGCTCAATGTAAGACTGAAGAAATGCCCCCAGGGATGCAAGTGTGAAGGAGAGGGTAATATGCCATACTTCTTTTGCTTTCTCATGGATTGGCCATCCCTCTATTAACTGAGAAAGTAGCTTGTGTGTTAGATGTGTTTCCTGAAAATCAACGATGAAAACATGTAAAATAGTAAAATTACCATCAGGGAGAATTTGGACTGTACCTCCTGGTTGCTTTTCCTGTGGAAAATCTTATGAACAAAGAAATAGGGGACTACTGCATTTCTCACCTAGGTCAAAAATCATATGCTTCCGTCTTATCCATAACAGGAACTTAAAATATCAGATGTATCCACCCAGTTTTTATTAGGACTATGTTGTAACCTTCGAAAACAGGCATTTTCCTACTTTAAAACTGTCCCAGAGAAAGATGCTTCTAGATCTACAGCAGAAAAGTTCTTTCTCACAATCTTTCAGAATTCATACCCTGAAAAGCATACAGTGAAGAAGATCTTTCTTCTCTATAAACAAGTCTCTCAAGGAGCTCATCCTTTGCCTTGATTTTTCTTCAGTGCAGAAAAGGTTTTCATAGACAACATTCAAATCATCCCCTGAGCCTTCAGTACTGTATGCTAAGAGTTTTCTGAGTATTTTAACATTTTGATTAAATGCCTACATATTTTCCAATCACTTTAATGATTAAACAAAACTCTGTGAAAAAAATTGCAATCACTTAATTTATTACTTATCTATAATAAATTGACTCAAATTTGATTTCTTTGTTTCAAATGTATCCAGGCAATTTGTTTCCACAATTACTAAATTAAAAAAAGTAAACATTTTCTTATCAAAATGTCAATATATATATATTTTTTTCAATTATGCTTCAAAAATACATCCAGGAGTACATTTGCAAATAGGATGCTTAGCTACTCATTTTATTAATTTTGCCATTTTGAGTTTGGCAAGCCAGTTTTTCAAAGCACTCGTGTGTGAAAAAAGGGCTTATTTTTGTGCTTTTTTTTATATAATAAGTTTCAGCTGATGAGTTATTTCATGCAAATAATTAAATACCAAATTACAATATGAGGTGAGTAGAAAATTACTAATAGAATATGCCTATCAAATCTGAGGAATATTAAAATGTGCATATGGGTTCAGTTCAGTTAACAGAAAAATTGGATTCCAATCATTTACTCTTGATAGCAATTTTGCCCTCTGTTCTTAGGTTCACCTGATATAACATTACAAGACAAGCTATATTTGCAAAATACCACCTGGGATCATGCCTTGCACAAAATCCATTATTTTCTCAATAGTTTTATGCATGTTTTGTACATTATTTGAAAAGTCTTCAGGAACACAGTTGACATGTAACCAAGGGATTCTGTTTTTGCAACTTTTCAATAAAAAGTGGCACAGCTAAAAATCAGAATATAAGAAGGCTTCTATGGAGAAATATATCAAAGTAGCCGATTAAAAATGGAAAGACTTTTTACCCTTCATAAATTCTCATCTAATTTCTATGAAAGTTGAAATACTAATTAACATAATAATTGTTTAAGGGTAGTTAAAAAACAATATTTTCACATTAATCCTTCTATTTAAATAAAGGCTTTTCACACTTGCTACTCAGACTATTATGTACTTTCATTAATTTCATTTCTTGTCAGAAAAAAAGATTGTAGCTTTACTAATGGTAATACAGGGCCTGAAAACATTACCAATGCTATATAAATAGATGTACACTGGGAAGAAAACAATTTTTAGGTATTGTTATTGTATGTTATAATAATGACACCTCGCACAAAATGCCATTCATATTTTTTAGCAAATATGATCTTCATTATATTTATTTAGTCTTACTCTATCCTAAACTATAGAAACAATATTCCATGGGTATCTTCAAAAATGCATATTATTTAGTCACAAAGGGAGCTGTATATGAAAGAAGTGAGAGAGTAGACTAATTCTATCAATTTATCATAAAAGAAATCATTACTGTCTTCCATACAATGAATTAATGTTGTCACTTTTGTACACATATAAATTAAGTGACATAATTATATAAGCTAATACTTAGTAGGTACTTTTTAAAAGGTTTTAGCCATATTATCTCTTTTAATATCAAAACAATCCTATGATGTAAGTACTACTATATTTTTTCCATTTCACAGATAAAGAGATTGAGGCCCAGAATTTCAATTTCTTTGAAACTTTTAAAAGGAAAATCTAAAACTACTTGTAAATTTTTCGTATTAATCAAGAATAGCATAGTATCTTATCCTGAGTGGATACTCAATAACTAAACATTGCTATGTCTTCTAAGAATGTTCCACAGGACCCTGGTTTGAGGAATACTAATAAGTATTACATGAAAATTATTGCAGCATCCAATATATTTGGAAAGTTTTAGTCAAAATTAAAAATGGTTTCTTTTATGTAGGACTCCTGAGAACCCAAAGTATGACAATGTATTAAGAAGAGTATGATTTGCTCTATTTTTCAAAATTGTAAAATTAGAGAACCTTCCTTTTTTAGGCCTTCTCTCTTGAAGAAATAGCATTTGGCAAAACATTTTCAGGACATTGCTTTAAATTTTTGTATATTCTAGTGATTACTTATATGTTCTTTGAAAGTGTTAGGTCTTGGTAAACAACGTGTCATTTAAATTTGCAGTCTTTGTTCCTGATTCTTTGCCTTATGAGGGAAGAAAATTGATCATAAACCTACAGATTTCCATAATAAATGAAAAATGGTCACTGCTAATGTCTAATATTTGGTGTGTTTTAGTCAGGCATTTTAGTTGTAAGCCACAGAAACAGATTCAAGTTGATTTCGGCAGAAAAGGAATGTACTAAAAAGATATTAGTAGCTCAGACAATCACAGGAGAACTGGGGAAACAGGCTCAGAAACAGCGTAAGATGATGCTTAAGATAATGCCATAGAACTGCTGCCATGCAACCAGTTCCAGCGCAGGACCATTGCTTAGACTAGCGTTACTGCTGTGCGACAGTGGCAGCTGACAATGGGTGCTACAACTGGTACTGCTGTTACTCTTGCCCCAGAAACTCAATAATGTTTTTACAGACTCTACCATCAGGAGGAAATTTCTAGTTTCCTCTTGTTTGTTCCTAGTTTCTGAATCAAACTCTGGGGTAGATCCATTTGATTGGTGGATCCATGGACACGTACCTATAACCTAGCTGAAGGGAGGCTGGAAAAGAAAGTATTTGACAATTTTATATTCCAGCCGCCCATCAAAACTCATAATGTGAGGAATTCCTCAATCCCTAGGAAGGAGTTCAGGTTCTAAGTAGTTAAAATGGATTAGAAATATTCACCATCTGGAGGCACAAATCTTCTGTGTAAATTGAGCTCTAATGGCTATGGCTTGCTTTCACCTCTAGCCCTCCACTTTCTAATTTGTTGAAGCTATGGAATTCTACAAAGATCTCTTCTCTTTAATTCACATATATAGCATTTGTATGCTTATCAGGCATGCCTAAGTCCTGTAACGGGAGCTTGAAGCTCCTAACATGGTGCTTAAGTTAGATAAAGATATTTTTGTCTAAACATATTATTGTAAACTAAAACTATAATCAAGTGATAAGCCTCTGAAAATTTATCTTCTAGTTTATCTGCTTTGGGAAAACATAATCTATTTTCTACTCTCATCTCCTACCCCAAGGTAGAGATCAATGATTAATTGAAGCTTATGTCCAAACATCCAAAACTGGAGAAGAAACTCAATGGAGTAATTCTTGGCCATAGGAACTAGAGATTCCACATGTGGAATCTACTGCCCCTTTAGTCTGAGCACCATGTCTCTAATAATTTCGTCAGAATTGTTGAAACTCTCTGACTGAAGAACCCAATCAGAATAACAGTCATAGATCGTGTCATACTATAATCCACTATTAAAATCTATTTTGTGATGAGAGTCAATATTTGACAGGGAATACACATTTTAAAAAGTATTTTGTTCAAAGAATGACTGACTATGGATTGGTGACTGTTAGTCTCTGTTGAGGAGAGAAAACAAAGATGTTAATCATTCCCAAGAATATAGCCAAGATCACATCTAATGACAATCTCTCCATATGCATTCTAGTGCCTTACCATTCTGGGTAGTTTCCAAACAGATGCTACCCAGGGATAAATATTTGGTGGGTATATTGGGTACAGCATTTAGACTTATTAGTCTCCATCAGGTTAAGCAGGAAAACAACAGGTGTGTGTTAATGTGATTTTTCTTACCTATCAAATGTCTCAAGTGTCAGGCACAGCCTTCAAGAAAGTGAGGTGGTACTCCAGGGACAATTATATTTACAACCCATTCATGAGATACCAAAGTATCCAATATGATACTCAATTAATCTATATTACTTTATGCCATAGTTTTCAAAAAGAAATTTTTTCTATAAGATAATAAAATCTACCATCCCCTATCTCTGTCTTTTTAGACTCTATGGGTCCCAATTATAGAGGACATTATAGTGTGTCATTGCAGCACACACACATACACATACACTCCCTAGATTTTGGTGGCTACCTTCTTTATTGTGAGATTATAACATGAGCTCCCATTATTTTGATTCAGAACCTCTCCCTGCAGGGAACTTCTTTCTACACAAAAGTGAAAGTGGCCCTCAATTTTACATGCTGTTCACCAAAAGTTGCCTGTGTTAGAGACTATATTTCCTATAGTCTGTAGGTGGATCATTACCTTGTGCCTGAACTACAGGAAACAGTCCATTCAGTTAAATCTAGCTTCCTCACCTCATATAGAAATAGAAAGATAGGGATGGGACAGACTGTCCTGTTTATTTAAACCATCTTCCTTTACTCTCCTTGAGGGCAGTACTCGAGAAGTACAGTTATATAGGAAATGTTTTACTGAAGCCATGGGGAAATTTTTTATTAAAGTATAATGGGGAAATTTTTTAATTTTTTAACATCTTTACTAGAGTATAATTGCTTTACAATGGTGTGTTAGTTTATGCTTTATAACAAAGTGAATCAGCTATACATATACACATATCCCCATATCTCTTGCGACTCCCTCCCTCCCACCCTCCCTATCCCACCCCTCTAGGTGGTCACAAAGCACCGAGCTGATCTCCCTGTGCTATGCGGCTACTTCCCACTAGCTATCGGTTTTACATTTGGTAGTGTATATATGTCCATGCCTCTCTCTCACTTTGTCTCAGCTTACCCTTCCCCCTCCCCATGTCCTCAAGTTCATTCTCTAGTAGGTCTGTGTCTTTACTCCCATCCTGCTCCTAGGTTCTTCATGACCATTTTTTCTTTTTTTTTTAGATTCCATATATATGTGTTAGCATATGGTATATAACAGGGAAAATTTAAAGCTGTTCTTAAAATAAAACTTTTCTTAATCCAAAAACAGTCACTTAGAAAATCAAGCCCTTCACAATTTCCCTTGAAATCTCTTTATTCTCTTCCACACATTCCCACTACCAATTGGGTTTCTTTTATAGGCTCCTTAGCACCCTGAAAAGCAACACCTTTAGAAAATTTCTCTCTACAATTCTCTAGTCATCTGTTTAGAAATATCTGCAACAGAAAATGGTTTTGCTGCCTGGATTCTTTCCCTTCCTTCTTTAGTTCATTTCCTCAATCTGAGTAGCTTAAATTCTAATTAACACACACAAAGACTTCATCATAAGAACAAGATAAATATTGGGAAGGGACAAGGTGCTGAATGATATGTTCCTTTAGATAGGATCTCCTCTCTTAGTCTCCTCTCCAGTTTAATTTGAAGACTTGGGCTTTTATTAGCTGATATCCCTTTTGTGTTCAGCATGTTCACAGTATTATAAGGAAATATATAAATTATTAGGAGAGAACAGTATAACTTAAAATGAAAAAGATATTTTCTAAAAATCATCTATTCTGAAATGCCCTTTGCCATTCCACAAACAAAGTCACAATGTTATGTAGAGTCAAGTTTAAATTATTTCCTTCTTCCTCCTTAAGGCTGACAGAATGAGAAGGACATTTTATGGGACACCTGTAACTGCTCTTCCCTTTGAAATTAGCCAGAACTGGAGATGTTCTCCCTCTGTCATCTTTCCTGGAAATATCATCAGTTTTGTTTTTTAAAGCAGTAAGCTGAAAATTGCTCATACAGAACCAAAGACCAGTACTGACAACAAATGCCCAATGAGGAAGAAATAATGATTTTTTTTGCATCAGTGAAGAAAAATGATTATGTCTATAGGTAATGATTTTTTTTAAACATCTTTATTGGAGGATAATTGCTTTACAATGGTGTGTTAGTATCTGCTGTATAACAAAGTGAATCAGCTATACATATACATTATCCCCATATCTCTTCCCTCTTGCATCTCCCTCCCATCCTCTCTATCCCACCCCTCTAAGTGGTCACAAAGCACTGAGCTGATCTCCCTGTGCTATGCGGCTGCTTCCCACTAGCTATCATTTTAGATTTGGTAGTGTATATATGTCAATGCTACTGTCTCATTTCATCCCAGGTTACCCTTTCCCCTCCCCATGTCCTCAAGTACATGCTCTACATCTGCATCTTTATTCCTGTCCTGCCCCTAGGTTCTTCAGAACCTTTTTTTTCTTTTTAGATTCCATATATATGTGTTTGCATACAGTATTTGTTTTTCTCTTTCTGATTTATTATCAAAATGTTCCATTAACTTGGTCTCAGGGAAAATTATTGCACACATATTATCTCTGTGTTCAAAGTCATTAAAACATATAAAAAGATTATTTCTCAAAACAACTTGTTTAATTATTGATAAAGTAATTAACTAAAATAAACAATTTCAAATTTATTCTCTCATGTCTTGTTTACATAAGATTTATTATTGTTTCATTTTCTTGTCATTGCAAAGCTACAACTGAAAAATATGGCTAAAGCATGGGACAAATTTTCAATTTTTTTCCAAATTTAATACAAGGAGAAAATATGGATTTTAAAAACAAATGAAGGGGGGACCTTCAAGATGGCAGTCAAGTAAGATGTGGAGATCACCTTCCTCCCCACAAATGCATCAAATATACAGCTACATGTGGAACAACTCCTACAGAACACCTACTAAACACTGGCAGAAGACCTCAGACTTCCCAAAAGGCAAGAAACTCCCCACATACCTGGGTAGGGCAAAAGAAAAAACAGAGACAAAAGAATAGGGATGGGACTTGTACCAGTGGGAGGGAGCAGTGAAGGAGGAAAAGTTTCCACACACTGGGAAGCCCCTTCACTGGTAGAGACACGGAGTGGGTGGGGGAAAGCTTCAGAGCCACGGAGGAGAGCACAGCAACAGGGGTGCAGGGGGCAAAGCAGAGAGATTCCCGCACAGAGAATCCATGCCGACCAGCACTTACCAGCTTGAGAGGCTTTTCTGCTCACCCACCAGGATGGGTCGGGGCTGGGAGCTGAGGCTCAGGCTTCGGAAGTCAGACTCCAAGGAGAAGACTGGAGTTGGCTGCATGAAGACAGCCTGACAGGGTTAGTGCACCACAGCTAGCCGGGAGGGACTCCAGGAAAAAGCCTGGACCTGCCTAAGAGGCAAGAGACCATTGTTTCAGGGTGCACAAGGAGAGGGGATTCCTTCCTCATCTGCCCACAGAAGGCAGAGCACCACTTAAACAAGCTCCAGGGATGGGCGCGAGCCACTGCTATCGGCTCGGACCATAGACACGGGCATGAAACTCTAACGCTGCTGCTGCAGCCACCAAGAAGCGTACGTGCAAGCACAGGTCACTATCCACACACCCCAGGAGCCTGGGCAGCCCGCCACTGCCAGGGTCCCGTGATCCAGGGACAACATCTCTGAGAGAACACATGGCGTGCCTCAGGCTGTTGCAATGTCATGCTGGCCTCTGCTACCGCAGGCTCACCCCACATTCCGTACCCCTCCCTCCCCCCGGCTTGAGTGAGTCAGAGACCCCAAATCAGCTGCTGCTTTAACCCTATCCTGTCTGGGCAGGAACAGAGGTCTGAGGGTGACCTACACAGAGAGATGGGGCCAAATCCAAAGCTGAACCCCAGGAGCTGTGCCAATAAAGAAGAGAAAGGGAAATCTCTCCCAGCAGCCTCAGGAGCAGTGGATTAAGTCTCCACAATCAACTTGATGTACCCTGCACCTGTGGAATACCTGAATAGAAAATGAGTCATCCCAAAATTGAGGTGGTGGACATTGTGAGCAACTGTAGTCTTGGGGTTTTCTGTCTGTGACTGACTTGTTTCTGATCTTTATATTTATCTTAGTATA
This sequence comes from Monodon monoceros, assembly GCF_005190385.1. NCBI lineage: Eukaryota > Metazoa > Chordata > Mammalia > Artiodactyla > Monodontidae > Monodon > Monodon monoceros. The sequence continues at coordinate 69,164,074 of NW_021703768.1, forward strand.
GTTTTTAGTGCTTGTTATCATTGGTGGGTTTGTTTACTAGTTTGGTTGCTCTCTTCTTTTTTCTATTATTATTACTTTTTTATTTTAATAGTTTTAAAAATGTATTTGTTATAATAATTTTTAAAATTTTTAAAAATTTATTATCATTTTCTTTCTTTTTTTCTCTCTTTGTTTCTAGGCCTTGTGGCTGACAGTGTCCTGATGCTCCAGCCTGGTGTCAGGCCTGAGCCTCTGAATACGGAGAGCAAAGTTCAGGACATTGGACCACCGGAGACCTCCCGGCCCAAGTAATATCATCGGTGAGAGCTCTCCCAGAAATCTCCATCTCAACACTAAGACCCAGCTCCACTCAATGGCCAGCAAGATCCAGTGCTGGATGCCCCATGCCAAACAACCAGCAAGCCAGGAACAGAACACTATCCATTAGCAAAGAGGCTGCCTAAAAACATACTAAGTTCACAGACACCCAAAAACACACCACAGGATGCAGCCCTGCCCACCAGAAAGCAAGATCCAGCCTCAGCCACCAGTACCTAAGCACCAGTCCAGTTCCACCAGGAAGCCAGTCCAGCTCCACTACATAAGCCACTGAACAAACCTTACCCACTGGCGGCAGACACTAAAAATAACAGGTACTGTGAACCTCAAGCCTGAGAAAAGGAGACCCCAAAACAGTAAGTTAAACAAAATGAGAAGACAGAGAAATATGCAGCAGATGAAGGAACAAGGTAAAAAGCCACCAGACCAAACAAATGAAGAGGAAATAGGCAGCCTACCAGAAAAAGAATTCAGAGTAATGATAGAAGAGATGATGCAAAATCTTGGAAAAAGAATGCAGAAAATACAAGAAATGTAAAAATACAAGAAATGTAAGCAGGAAACACCAGAGAAGGAAAAGACCTACAATAACAAACCCAAAACAATTAAGAAAATGGGAATAGGAACATACATATCGATAATTACCTTAAATGTAAACAGATTAAAAGCTCCAACCAAAAGACATAGGCTGGCTGAATGGATACAAAAACAAAACCTGTATATATGCTGTCTATAGGAGACCCACTTCAGACCTAGGGACACATACAGACTGAAAGTGAGGGGATGGAAAAGATATTCCATGCAAATGGAAATCAAAAGAAAGCTGAAGTAGCAATTCTCATATCAGACAAAATAGACTTTAAAATAAAAACTATTACAAGAGACAAAGAATGAAACTACACAGTGATCAAGGGATGAATCCAAGAAGAAGATATAACAATTGTAAACATTTATATACCCAACATAGGAGCACCTCAATACATAAGGCAAATGCTAACAGCCATAAAAGGGGAAATCAGCAGTAACACAATAATAGTAGGGGACTTTAACACCTCACTATCACCAATGGACAGATCATCCAAAATGAAAATAAATAAGGAAACACAAGCTTTAAATGATACATTAAACAAGATGGACTTAATTGATGTTTATAGGACATTCCATCCAAAAACAACAGAATACACTTTCTTCTCAAATGCTCATGAAACATTCTCCAGGATAGATCATATCCTGTGTCACAAATTAAGCCTTGGTAAATTTAAGAAAACTGAAATCGTATCAAGTATCTTTTCTGACTACAACGCTCTGAGACGAGATATAAATTACAGGAAAAAAAACTGTAAAAAATACAAACACATGGAGGATAAACAATACACTAATTAATAACCAAGAGATCATTGAAGAAATCAAATAGGAAATAGGAAAATACCTAGAAACAAATGACAATGAAAACACGATGACCCAAAACCTATGGGATGCAGCAAAAGCAGTTCTAACAGGGAAGTTTATAGCAATACAATCCTACCTCAGGAACAAGAAAAATCTCAAATAAACAACCTAACCTTACACCTAAAGCCATTAGAGAAAGAAGAACAAAAAAACCCCAAAGGTAGCAGAAGGAAAGACATCGTAAAGATCAGATCAGAAATAAATGATAAAGAAATGACGAAAATAATAGCAAAGATCGGTAAAACTAAAAGCTGGTTCTTTGAGAAGATAAATAAAATTGATAAACCATTAGCCAGCCTCATCAGGAAAAAAAAGGAGAAGACTCAAATCAACAGAATTAGAAGTGAAAGAGGAGAAGTAACAACTGATACTGCACAAATACAAAGTATCATGAGAGACTACTACCTGCTACTGTATGATGATAAAATGGACAACCTGGAAGAAATGGACAAATTCTTAGAAGAACACAACCTTACAAGACTGAAGAAATACAACCAGGAAGAAATAGAAAATATAAACAGACCAATCACAAGCACTGAAATTGAGACTGTGATTAAAAATCTTCCGACAAACAAATCCAGGACCAGATGGCTTCACAGGCAAATTCTATCAAACAAGTAGAGAAGAGCTAAAACCTATGCTTCTCAAACTCTTCCAAAATATAGCAGAGGGAGGAACACGCCCAAACTCATTATACAAGGCCACCATCACCCTGAAACCATAACCGGACAAAGATGTCACAAGGAAAGAACACTACAGGCCAGTATCACTGATGAACATAGATGCAAAATATCCTCAACAAAATACTAGCAAACAGAATCCAACTGCACATTAAAAGGATCATACAACATGACCAAGTTGTGTTTATCCCATGAATGCAAGGATTCTTCAATATATGCAAATCAATCAATGTGATACACCATGTTAACAAATTGAAGGAAAAACACGATATGATAATCTCAAAAGCGGCAGAAAAAGCTTTCATAAAATTCAACACCATTTATGATAAAAACTCTCCAGAAAGTAGGCATAGAGGGAACTTTCCTCAACATAATAAAGGCCATATATGACAAATCGACAGCCAACATCATTTTCAATGGTGAAAAATAGAAGGCATCTCCTCTAAAATCAGGAGCAAGACAAGGATGCCCACTCTCACCACTATTATTAACATAGTTTTGGAAGTTTTAGCCACGGCAATCAGTGAAGAAAAAGAAATGGAAGCATCCAAATTTGAAAAGAAGTAAAACTGTCACTGTTTGCAGATTACACAATACTATACACAGAGAATCCTTAAGATGCTACCAGAAAGGTACTAGAGCTAATCAATGAATTTGGTATAGTAGCAGGATGCAAAACTGATGCACAGAAATCTCTTGCATCCCTATACAGGAATGATGAAAAATCTGAAAGAGAAATTAAGGAAACACTCCCATTTACCATTGCAACAAAAAGAATAAAATACCTAGGACAAAAATGACCTAAGGAGACAACAGACGTGTATGCAGAAAATTATAAGACACTGATGAAAGAAATTAAAGATGATACAAACAGATGGAGAGATATACCATGCTCTTGTATTGGAAGAACGGACATTGTGAAAATGACTACACTACCCAAAGCAATCTACAGATTCAGTGCAATCCCTATCAAACTACCAATGGTGTTTTTCACAGAACTAGAACAAAAAATTTCACAATTTGTATGGAAACACAAAAGATGCTGAATAGTCAAAGCAAGCTTGAGAAAGAAAAATGGAACCGGAGGAATCAGGCTCCCTGACTTCAGAATATACTACAAATCTACAATAATCAGGACAGTATGGTACTGGCAGAAAAATGAAAATATAGATCAATGGAACAGAATAGAAAGTCCAGAGATAAACCCACACACACATGGTCACCATATCTTGAATACAGGAGGCAAGAATATACAATGGAGAAAAGACAGCCACTTCAATAAGTGTGCTGGGAAAACTGGACAGCTACATGTAAAAGAATGAAATTAGAATACTTCCTTACACCATACACAATAAATTCAAAATGGATTAAAGACCTCAATATAAGTCAAAACACTATAAAACTCTTAGATGAAATCATAGGAAGAACACTCTATGACATAAATCACAGCAAGATCATTTTTGACCCACCTCCTACAGAAAAGGAAACAAAAACAAAAATAAAGAAATGGGGCCTAATGAACCTTAAAACCTTTTGCGCAGCAAAGGAAATCGTAAACAAGACTAAAAGACAACCCTCAGAATGGGAGAATATATTTGCAAATGAAGTAACTGACAAAGGATTAATCTCCAAAATTTACATGCAACTCATGTAGCTCAATATCCAAAAAACAAACAACCCAATCCATAATAGGCAGAAAATCTAACTAGACATATCTCCAAAGAAGATATACAGATTGCCAACAAACACATGAAAGGATGCTCAACATCACTAATCATTAGAGAAATGTAAATCAAAACTACAATGAGTCACCTCACACCATTCAGAATGGCTATCATCAAAAATCTACAAACAATAAATGCCGGAGAGGGTGTGGAGAAAAGGGAACCCTCCTGCACTGTTGGCAGGAATGTAAATTGATTCAGCCACTGTGGAGAACAGTATGGAGGTTCCTTAAAAAATGAAAAATAGAACTACCATATGACTCAGCAATCCCACTTCTGGGCATATACCCTGAGAAAACCATAATTCAAAAAGAGTCATGTACCACAATGTTCATTGAAGCACTATTTGCAATAGCCAGGACATGGAAGCAACCTAAGTGCCCATCGATAGGTGAATGGATAAAGAAGATGTGGCACATATATACAATGGAATAATACTCAGCCATAAAATGAAACAAAATTGAGTTATTTGTAGTGAGGTGGATGGACCTAGAGTCTGTCATACAGAGTAAAGTAAGTCGGAAAGAAAAACCTAATACCATATGCTAACACATATATATAGAATCTAAAAAAAAAAATAATGGTTCTGATGTATCTAAGGGTAGGGCAGGAATAAAGACGCAGACGTAGAGAATGGACTTGAGGACATGCGGAGGGGGAAGGTTAATCTGGGATGAAGTGAGAGAGTAGCATTGACATAGTTACACTACCAAAAGTAAAATAGATAGCTAGTGGGAAGCAGCTGCATAGCACAGGGAGATCAGCTCGGTGCTTTGTGACCACCTAGAGGGGTGGGATAGGGAGTGTGGGAGAGAGACACGAGAGGGAGTGGATATGGGGACATATGTATACATATAGCTGATTCACTTTGTTATACAGCACAAACTAACTCAACATTGTAAAGCAATTATATTCCAATAAAGAGGTTAAAAAAAATTAAAACAAACACAAGATGTTACAAGTCAATAAATCAATACCTTTAAAATTCAAAGGAGAAAAAGTGCATTTTAAGTTTCTAGTCACCAAAAGACACTTATAATTCAAATTAATACGATTTACAATGTCATTTCATGAACATAGAAATTATGATAAGTAAAAATGTGTTGCAGAGCTAAATCACATTGAAATTTTTATGTGGTTATAAAAGGGCTCTAAAGAGAGTTAGTCTGGGTTCAATCTCAGCTTTGACATTTTCTAACTGCCTGGCTTTGGCATGTTAAACTCTCTGTGCCTCAGTTTTCTCCTGTAAAGTGGAGATAATAAGGCTGTTGTAATGATTATATAAGTTTATACATAGAGGCACTTGAAAAGTACCTGGCAAACAGGAAGTACAAAATTTTTGTTATTGTTATGTGTTGTTGTTGCTGTTGTTTGCATTTGCAAAACTACACACTATAAGACAACTGAACATAATATTAAATAAACTATTAGAGAGAAATATACATGGCTCATCTTTCTTTAAATTCTCAAAAATGCATCATGTGAAAAAATACATTAATAATGGCAGGTTCTTGATATGACTGGCTTTTGAAAATAACATTATTTTTGTGTAATTACAAAAATAAATGTATGATATCTCAAGCATTTAGACCACAAGTCATTTGTAATCATACAAGAAGATACAACATCATGAACAGCAACTGTGGAAAATATGCTTCATTCAAAGAGGACCTAAAATGGATGGGTCCAAATTTACCACAGTAGTGTGATGCTACATGATGCTAGAATTTAGCATAGTAAAGACAAACCTCAGTGTATACTTAAATGGAAGTTCCAGAGAACACTCACTATGATGCACAATTTCTCAAAAGGAGATGAAAAATAGGGTTTAACATTTGGCAAAAATGCTTAATTGTTCATTGAGCTATAAGGTTAACTACCAAGAACAATTAATTGTTATAACCCAAATGGAGAGGACTCTTCAGAAAGATTAACTGTGGTATTTTTCTGCTTACTAACCCAAACACTTTTAACATTTTCACTTTCTCATTGTCCCTTATTTATTTTTTAAAATATTTTTAAAATTAATTTTTATTGGAGTAAATGTTCTTTACAATGTTGTGTTAGTTTCTACTGTACAGCAAGGTGAATCAGTTATACATATACCTACATCCTCTCTTTTTTTGTATTTCCTTCCCATTGAGGTCACCACAGAGCACTGAAGAGTGCTCCCTAAGCTATACAGTAGGTTCTCATTAGTTATCTATTTTATACATAGTGTATATAGTGTATATATGTCAAACCCAACCTCCTAACTCATCCCACTGCTCTTGTCCCCACTGGTGTCCATACATTTGTTCTCTATGTCTGTGTCTCTATTTCTGCTTTGCAAATAGGATCATCTATACCATTTTTCTAGATTCTTCATATATGCGTTAATATATAATATTTGCTTTTCTCCTTCTGACTTACTTCACTCTGTATGACAGTCTCTAGGTCCACCCACATCTTTGCAATGACCCAATTTAATTCCTTTTTATGGCTGAGTAATATTCCATTGTATATATGTGCCACATCTTCTTTATCCATGCATCTGTCCATGGACATTTAGGTTGCTTCCATGTCCTGGCTATTGTAAGTAGTGCTGCAATGAACATTGGGGTGCATGTGTCTTTTTAAATTATGGTTTTCTCTGGGTATATGCCCAGTAGTGGGATCGCAGGGTCATATGATATTTCTACTTTTAGTTTTTTAAGGAACCTCCATACTGTTCTCCATAGTGGCTGTATCAAAAATAAACTCAAAATGGATTAAAGACCTGAATGTAAGGCCAGACACTATAAGACTCTTAGAGGAAAACATAAGCAGAACACTCTGACATAAATTGCAGCAAGATCTTTTTAGACCCACCTCCTAGAGTAATGCAAGTAAAAACAAAAATAAACAAATCTGACCTAATTAAACTTAAAAGCTTTTGCACAGCAAAGGAAACCATAACAAGATGAAAAGACAACCCTCAGAATGTGAGAAAATATTTGCAAAGAAACTGACAAAGGATTAATTTCCAAAATATACAAACAGCTCATGGAGATCAATGTCAAAAAAACAACCCAATCAAAAAATGGGCGGAAGATCTAAATAGACATTTCTCCAAAGAAGACATACTGATGGCCAACAAATACATAAAAAGATGCTCAACATCACTAATTATTAGAGAAATGCAAATCAAAACTACAATGAGGTATCACCTCATACTGTTCAGAATGGCCATCATTAAAAAACCTACAAACAATAAATGCTGGAGAAGGTGCAGAGAAAAGGGATTCCTCTTGCACTGTTGGTAAGAATGTAAATTGATACAGCCACTATGGAGAACAGTATGGAGGTTCCTTAAAAAATCATTCTCCCTTATTTATTAAATATTATCTGCTCTTAAAAGTCAGTCTCAAAGCCTGTTTCTTCAGAAACCATTGACTATTGCTACCCCTTTCCCCAGGGGATGTCATTGCCCTCATTTGAATTCAGACTGCAGCTATTTTCTCTTCATCCATTTAGTCCATTTATTCTGAGCAGCCTTTTACTTTTAGCTAACTTTTCATATGCATGTTTCCTCTGTACATAGATAAAATGTAAGTTCCTTGAGGTCCAAGAAACATTTGAATAGGTTCTATTCCCCTTATTTATCTTGATATCACCTTGAACATTGTAACTTCTTCAATGTGTGTTACTTGATGAAAGAAAGGAAAAGAAAAATGAAGAGATTATCCACTTTTTGTATTAAAAAGCCTGGAGTTGTTCATTTGAAGTTAAAACACAATATTATTGCAAATGACTTAATATTTACTACTAGATAGATGACAGTAATAATGTGATTGATATGAAAACAATGTCTTCTAATTTTCAGAGCTAAATACAACATAAAGTAAGAAAAAAATGAGCCAATTTTTATTATAATATTTGTTTTTAGAGAAAAAAACTTTTCTTTTACTTTCAAACTATTGGAAAGAAATTCCAGTTGACTTTCTTTAAGATATTTTTATTGACTTCTCCAACTGATAGATAGATGGCAGCCTGAAAAATTATGCCTGCTTTGTAAGTATTATTCTGCTTTTATGTCATTCAACCATTAAATGTCCCATAGCCAAGTGACAGTCTCAGCAAAACACATCTAGTATTATATCAAAGCTTGTCATTCTCCTTGCCAAGGGCCTGACCATAACAGGTGTCTGAATCTGAGCAAGCTACTGAAATTCAATGAAAATAGAAAGTGTGTATTGGGAGACTGGGGACAGTAGAGATCAGAGTGACAGGGAGGGCAGGATTTTATAACTGCTGCAAAGGGTAAAGACAAATTTCTTTTAATGAAAATAGTTCTTCCTCTTAATTAGAAATAGAATAATTGTTTAGAGTATTACAACTGTATATAAAATATAATATATATAATTAGTCATTATTCAAATGATTTAGGCTCTCTTGGAGCATTGTGCAACTAATGTATAAAAAGACCATGGGAATTTGGAAAGGCCAACAGTGGACACAAAGTGGGGAATTCTGTATGATAAATACAGTATTCTAATAAATGCAGTTAAGACTTTCCTTTTTTCATTTTTTCCTTCTTCTTTTCAGTCAATGGTATTTGGAAACTGAGGAGGAGTCATTTGGAGAAAAATAAAATTCCATCTATAAATTACACTTATAACACAATAAACTAAAAGCAGTGTAAAAATCAAATATAAAAAATGAAACCATGAAAACTTAGAAGAAAACATGGTAAAATACCTTTATAAATATGGAGTTGGGACTCAAAATTCTAGTTTCCATAAAAGGAAAGATGAATAATTTTAATTACATTAAAAAATCCTTGCATTGCAAAATAATGAGTAAAGTCAAAAGACAAATAATAAAGAAAAAGGTTTGATAATGTCGGTTATAGAAAAATAGGAATACTATTTCTAATATGTAAAATTCTTAGAAATCAAAAAAGAAAATATTACAATAAAAAGTATTGTATGGAATGTACTTAATGAATATAAGGATGTTGATCTTAATTTTTGATAAAAGTAATTCAAATTAAAACTGTACAAAGTTGTCATTTCTTCTCTATCAAGCTGGCAAAAATCCAATGTTAGCACACTTTGTTGCAGTGGCTGTAGGGAAAATATCACTCTCTTCTACAGCTGGAGGGAATGAGAAATGGTACAAATCCACAAAGGGCAATTTAGTAACATATAGCAACATTACAAAAAAACTTACATATTGACTCTGAAAGCTCACTCTAGGAACTTATGAATAAACCAACATATTTGTGAAATGAATGAACAAGGTATTCAATGCAGGGTTGTTTGTAATAGCAAAAAAACTAGAAATAACCCAAATTCCCTCTGTATGTGACTATTTAAATAAATAATGGAAAATTATGAAAACTAGAATCCCATGGAACTATTACCATAAGAAAATATACGGAAATATCTCCATGATATTTCATTAAGTGAAAAAAGCAGGGAGCAGAACAATACACATTGTACTATTTTTTCTATATAAATTTTAAAAGAAGAAGAACTATGTATTCATATTTACTGGAAATTTTATAAACAATATTAAATAATACACAGAAAGGCTCTTAGAAATGGTTAACTATTGGGACAGAGAGAAAGAACATTTAAGTGGATAGGAGAAAAATAATTTTCATTGATTCAGTTTTATGTTTAAAGAATCATGTGAATATATTGCATATTCTTACAATAGCCTCCTGTTAGTATATAAAATGTAACATATTGTTTCCTTAAATGATACTTGAAATATTTTGGCTCATATAGAAGATGGCTAGCTATAGAATTGCTTATAGTTTTCATTCCATAATCCTCTAACTCATTCGTTGACTAGGCATATATAGAACATAGTGCAGGAGGAAATGCTCACTAAATTAGATCACATTACAGGAAAGGAAAACACAGGGAGTAGTTCTTCATCTCCTGGCAAGACAAAGATTATACCAGTTCTAAGGAGCATCTGTCAGAAGCTATTCTCCTTATGCTAAAATAACCTCACTCAAGAGCATCACAAGTATAATGCCAGGTATTTCCATGTCATTTTACAATTTTTAAAGTACTTCCCTTTCAAACATTTATTTAGCCCTGTGACATAAGCAGGAATAATATGGTTATTTCTACTTTCAAAAAGGGAAACAGTTGCAATAGAACACTGAAACATCTTAGTCCAGGTTATTTATACAAAACATAATAGAATTGGGCCTTGAAGGTAGATTATCTGACTCCAAATTAGCACTATCAGTCATGTCCAATGGCTCTTGACTCCCAGGGAATAATATCCCAATGTGTTTGGAAAGCACAGAGAGCCCTCCATAACTAGACTCCTATTTTCCCATTGCTGTCATATATATCTATTATGTGTCATCCAGATTGTGGTTTTCTGTTTTCCACCTTGGATTTTTCGATTGCTCTCACTTAGGATTGCCATGGCCTCAGTTTACCCACCATTCCACCTCAAATGCTATCTTCTTAATGACATCTCCCCCAATCATCCACTTTGTAATGTAGGTTATCCTTCACTTAAGATACGAACAATATTATATTTTATGATCACTTTTTTTGGCATTTCTTGTCCATCCTTCTAGATTACAAACTGTGTATGGATAGGTTTACAGTTTTCTCCATCTTTCTGTTTCCTACAGATCCATAATAAAATTTTGTTGAAGAAGAATCAGAGACAATAATGAGAGCTTAAAGAAGGATAGATTTGAAGACAGTAGGGTAATATAGACATGGAAAAAAATTAGCAACATGAAAAAATTGATTGAGTTGGAGGACTGATTCAATGTGGGGAGATAACAAGGAGTAAAAGAAGGCTGATGAAAAGAATATGTTATTGCTATTAACAGAGACTATTTGTAAATAAAATCTGGTTTCAGAGGAACTTGTCAGGTCCAGTTTGAAATGTCTAAGAAATTGATGGAAATAAAAGATATAACCTCAGGACAAAAATAAGTGCTCCAGGTAAAGAGTTTGTTTTAATCTAAATAGAGAGTATTGTGAAAAATAAGGGAATGAATAAGATTAGAGAAGGAGAGAGTGTACAGAGAGGAAAGAACCCACCCTAGGAAAAGCACACTATCCTCCAACGAGGGTGGGAGGGTAAAACAGGCTCATGAGAGAGACTTATATACTAGGAGAGGTAAAAAGGAAGGAAAGCAGTGCACTCCAGTGCTACATGCTCTAAGAACTGAGAATTTTTTTACAAGGAGGTGAAAGAAGAAGACAACTCTATCAAATTCCATGGTTCAGATATAGTTCTATCAGGGTATATGAATGCACGTATGCAGAATATTTTATATGTATATATGTATATACATATGTGTGTATGTTTATAATATATTTGCTAATGGAGGTAAGTATGAATCACTCATGCTTGTTACTTATCAGCTACTCTAATAAATTTCTTAGTTCTAGAATGTAATAACAAAGCATATTGGAAATTTTTCTATGTCTGTTATTTTTCACCCTAACTTTTACTGTGGAAAGCTAATGCTCATATGCTATTAACTTTGGAACACCATTTGAGACATAATGAGGTTGGATCATTTTGAGAACACCAAGAAAAAAGCTAAGTTTATCACTAATGCATTTAATGGGAAAACTAGCTTCCCAATGTTCTCATACATTCATCTTCAGAACTTGAGGTGATTAAACTCTATTAGGAGTACTTTAAAGACAAAAGATGAAACATTCTATTGAAGCTAAAGGAGTCTACTATATTCAGTGCATTACTATTCCATTAGTGTAATGGGGGCTACATGTTTCAAAGAGTAAGACTACTTTATATTAATAGGTGAGATTTTTCCCATTACCTTTTATGTAGGTCCTGTTACAATCCCCTCTCACCACAATCTCTGCCCACAATAATGAATGAGAATAACAAACTATTCAGACAAGGATAATTGTAATTGAAAATAAATGTCCCTAACAATATTTTATACATTGCTTGAAAGATCTTACATTTTTATGTTTGTTGAATATTCCCTATTCAATGATTACTTAAAAGAAAACAATTCACATATTTTAAAATTCAGTCCTTTCAAAATGGAAAGGAAAGCATGAGATAAGCAAGTCTATTCCATGCATATCTAATCTGTAATTGTTTAGATAGAAAAGAACTTTTAGCTTAAAATGAAACACCTTGATCAAAATCTTTAAATGTGACTTTTTAAAGCAGAATTCTGCTCTTTTCTTACTTCCAGTATAATAGCACTCACTTTTTAATAAATCATATAGGATTTGAGTAGTACTTTGTTGAGAAAGGAGAAAATGACTTAGGGAGTATATGCACAGATTTACTGCTTTGGAAGATATTATTTTTTTTAATTGTAAATATGAACAAGTTCACATTTACAATGTATATCTATATTATGCATTGTATATATATATTATAGATATGCATATCTATATTATGTCTATGTTATGTATATCTATATTATATATATATGTATACATATATATAAATAGATAGATCTTATTATTTTCCTTTCTTTTTCTCTTTGCCTCTGCTTTTTTTTTGCATTCTCTGGTTTTCTTTTCAAAATTCTATGTATATGTAAATGACATGAGCATTCTTTGATTCACAAAATTAGAGACTCTGAGATTAGCTTAGACTGCTTCTCTCAATCAGATCACATCCAATTATCATGTAACATTGATTCATTATTTAAATTTCCCTAAGATTGTACCCATCTTCGCTTTTTTGATTCATCACTTAATGTATCACCCTAATTCACTCCAGTTACATTCCTTTGTTTCTTCTTGCACATGTGCCAAATTCATCTTCTAAAGATGTAATTTTCATCATATCACTTCCCAGCTCAGAAATTATGCTTTCCATGTGAGAACAAATAATAGCTCCTGCCATCCATATAATGCACTTTATTGTTTTAAATATAGCAATATATTTTATTTCAGTTTATATTTACTAGCACAAATACATATTATTGGCTTCTTTTTCAAATGAGAAAACCTAATTATAAAGAGGTTAAGTAACTTGACCATGGATAGAAAGAATAGCTAAGGCAAATCTATGACTGAAGTACAGGTCCTGTGACTCCTGCATTTGGTATTCTCACCACATTACTACACTAAGCTCAACATTTAGGCTGTTCATTCATCTTAGCCCTATTTTATCTATTCAAAGACATCTCTGATTATTTTCAGATATCAGCCCATGAACAGCTGTTGACAAGCAACGGGACTAGAAGAGGGAATAGATGATAAAACGAACAGAAAAAAAAATAATCTCCATTTGTCATCCCTTTTGTCACTGAAAATCTTTACATTCAAAGGAACAATTAGAACCAGGTTTATGATCTCAAGTTTTTGAAACTGTAACATCTCTACGAGGTTGATTCTCGGTTCAGGGACTGTAGCCTGAAGACACTAGGCCTAGAGACCTGGACCAGAGAAAGTTCCAATACATCATAGCAGCAAATCACCAAAGGTGGGTGATCTAAAAGGGTGGATTCCTAAGGTTATGCTGTGCTTTTATTAATTGATGTCACAGTCAGATACAAAAGATGAGCTGAAGACACAGGGACATATCAATATCAGGAAGAGGCCTAACTCAACAGGTACCAAGTACCCAGCATGGCAGTTTCATCATTCACACACACACACACACACACACACACACACACACAAACATACACACACACCCAGAAGCACACACATTGGGTCCCCAGACAAACAAGGACACTCCTATTATGCATAAAATTCTAAGGGCCCAGAAGCTAAGGGCAAAGGCCAGACCTTCTCTTTTAGTAAGGCCAAATTATTACTACAAAAGCACTATTGTATGACTCACGAAGAATATAACAAAAGAGACAGAGGAAGAAAATGCATGAAAATAATTTTTTTCAGAAAATGGAAATAAATATCAGACACATCTATGTGTCTACAAAAAAGATATGAAATATGACAGCACTTAGCAAAAATTAAGCTAGATAAGAGACAAAGCAGAAATATAAAGCTAAAATAGATTTTAAATTACAGTTCTTAAACCAAAGATATCATTACAGATTACTTACATGCAATTGAAAGAACTGATACTGCTAAAAATTTCTATATGAAAGAAGTGATGTGAAGGAAAGGCTTGAGCAAATTCAAAATGTGGAAGAAGACAAATAAGAAATGAAATGAGCCAGGTGTCTGCTCCTCTGGTGAGACGGGGCTGGGAGATGCTCTCCTCAGCTCATTGCCTGGGTGGGCAAGTCAGGCTTTAGGGCTGACACAAATCCTCGTTTGAGGGTCCCACCGAGTTCCCTAGTCAGAGTTCTGCAGCTGGGCAGAGCAGCTGCTTGGGACTACTGATTGGGCACTGCAGAAAGCCTTCTTGTAACCTGAAATGTTATCACTTTGGAATCATCGGCCAGATGGTCCTGACTTGGCCACATGAAGGCTCAGACTGTCCCAGTCTCTGAACTGAAGAGAACCAACACTATTACATATCTCTCAACACCAAGAATACAAAGAAATTCAGTGAAGAGTATCAGGGGGACATCTACAAACCCGAAACTGGCATGTGCAACTTCTGAGGAATGGTGGAAAAAAACAATGTATCTGGATGACCTTTGCAGACAGCTGAGACAGAGCTACAACAGGGCAGTGGCTGACACCCAATTCATAGCCCATCTTTTCCAGCTGTGTGGCTGACAGGGTCTTGGTACTCTGGCCAGCTGTCAGGCCTGAGCTTCTGAGGTGGCAGAGCTGAATTCATAACATTGGTTTACTAAGGACCTCTCAGCCCCATGTAATAGAAATCAGTTAGAGCTCTCCCAGAAACATCCATCTCAATGCTAACACCCAGCTCCACTCGACGACCAGCACACTCCAGTGCTGGACACTACAGGACAAAAAACTAGCAAGAGAGGAACACAACTTCACCCATTAGCAGAGAGGCTGCCTAAAATCATACTAAGTTAACAGACACCCCAAAACACACCACCAGACACGGTCCTGCCCACCAGAAAGACAAGATCCAGCCTCATCCACCAGAATACAGGCACCAGTCACCTCCACCAGGAAGCCTACACAACCCACTGAACCAACCTTAGCCACTAGGGGCAGACACCAAAAACAACAGGAACTACGAACCAGCAGCCTGTAAAAAGGAGACCCCAAACAAAGTAAGTTAAGCAAAACGAGGAGACAAAGAAACACACAATAGATGAAGGAGCAAGGTAAAAACCCATCAGAACAAACAAATGAAGAGGAAATAGGCAGTCTATCTAAAAAAGAATTCAGAGTAATGATAGTAAAGATGATCCAAAATCTTGGAAATAAAATGGAGACAATACAAGAAATGTTTAACAAGGACCTAGAAGAACTAAAGAGCAAACAAGCAATGATGAGCAACACAATAAATGAAATTTAAAATTCTTGGGAAGGAGTCAATAGCAGAATAACTGAGGCAGAAGAACAGATAAGTGACCTGAAATTGAAAATAGTGGAAATAACTACTACAGAACAGAATAAAAAAAAAGAATGGAAAGAATTGAGGACAATCTCAGAGACCTCTGGGACAACAATAAGCTCACCAACATTTGAAATATAGGGGTCCCAGAAGAAGAAGAGAAAAAGAATGGGACTGAGAAAATATTTGAAGAGATTAGAGTTGAAAAGCTCCCTAATATGGGAAAAGAAGTATTCAATCAACTCCAGGAAGCACAGAGAGGCCCATACAGGATAAATTCAAGGTGAAACACACCAAAACACATATTAATCAAACTATCAAATTAAATACAAAGAAAAAATATTAAAAGCAGCAAGGGGAAAACAACAAATAACATACAAGGGAATCCCCATAAGGTTAACAGCTGATCTTTCAGCAGAAACTCTGCAAGCCAGAAAGGTGAGGAAGGACATATTTAAAGTGGTGAAAGGGAAAAACCTACAACCAAGATTACTCTATCCAGCAAGGATCTCATTCAGATTCGACAGAGAAATTAAAAGCTTTACAGACAGCAAAAGCTAAGAGAATTCAGCACCACCAAACCAGCTTTACAATAAATGCTAAAGAAACTTCTCTAGGCAGGAAACACAAGAAAAGGAAAAGACCTACAATAACAAAGCCAAAACAAATAAGAAAATGGAAATAGGAACATACATATCAATAATTACCATAAATGTAAACACATTAAATGCTCTAAGCAAAAGACATGGACTGGCTGAATGGATACAAAAACAAGACCCATATATAGGCTGTCTACAAGAGACCCACTTCAGACCTAGAGACACATACAGACTGAAAGTAGGGGATGGAAAAAGATATTCCATGCAAAGAACCTAGGGGCAAGAAGGGAATAAAGACACAGAACTACTATAGAATGGACTTGAAGATATGGGGAGGGGGAAGGGTAAGCTGTGAAAAAGTGAGAGAGTGGCATGGACATATATACATTACCAAATGTAAAATAGATAACTAGTGGGAAGCAGTCGCATAGCACAGGGAGATCAGCTCGGTGCTTTGTGACCACCTAGAGGGGTGGGATAGGGAGGGTGGGAGGGAGACACAAGAGGGAAGAGATATGGGAACATATGTGTATGTATAACTGATGCACTTTGTTATAAAGCAGAAACTAACACACTGTTGTAAAGCAATTATACTCCAATAAAGATGTTAAAAAAAAAAAGGTGGAGTAGCAATTCTCATATCAGACAAAATAGACTTTAAAATAAAGACTATTACAAGAGACAAAGAAGGACACTACATAATGATCAAGGGATCAATCCAAGAAGAAGATATAACAATTGTAAGTATTAATGCACCCAACACAGGAGCACTTTAATACATAAGGCAAATGCTAACAGCCATAAAAGGGGAAATTGACAATAACACAAACATAGTAGGGGACTTTAACATCCCACTCTCACCAGTGGACATGTAATCCAAAATGAAAATAAATAAGGAAAAACAAGCTTTCAATGATACACTAAACAAAATGGAGTTCATTGATATTTATAGGACATTCCATCCAAAAACAACAGAATACACTTTCTTCTCAAGTGCTTATGGAACATTCTCCAGGATAGAGCATATCTTGGGTCACAAATCAAGGATTGGTAAATTTTTAAAAATTGAAATCATATCAAGTAGTTTTTTTCTGACCACAATACTATGAGACTAGATATCAATTACAGGAAAAAAACTGTAAAACATACAAACACATGGAGGCTAAACAATACACTACTTAATAACAAACTGATCACTGAAGAAATCAAAGAGGAAATCAAAATGCCTACACAAATGACAATGAAAACATGATGACCCAAAACCTATGGGATGCAGCAAAAGCAGTTCTAAGAGGGAAGTTTATAGCAATAGAATCCTACCTTAAAAAACAGGAAACATCTCAAATAAACAACCTAACCTTGCACCTAAAGCAATTAAAGAAAGAAGAACAAAAAATACCCGAAGTTAGCAAAAGGAAAGAAATCATAAATATCAGATAAGAAATAAATGAAAAAGAAATGAAGGAAACAATAACAAATATCAATAAAACTAAAATCTGGTTCTTTGACAAGATAAACAAAATAGATAAACCATTAGCCAGACTCATGAAGAAAAACAGGTAGATGACTCAAATCAATAGAATTAGAAATGAAAAAGGAGAAGTAACAACTAATACTGCAGAAATACAAAGGCTCATGAGAGATTACCACAAGCAACTATATGCCAATAAAATGGACAACCTGGAAGAAATAGGCAAATTCTTAGAAAACAACAACCTTCCGAGACTGAACCACAAAGAAATAAA
This sequence comes from Monodon monoceros, assembly GCF_005190385.1. NCBI lineage: Eukaryota > Metazoa > Chordata > Mammalia > Artiodactyla > Monodontidae > Monodon > Monodon monoceros. The sequence goes on from NW_021703768.1 coordinate 69,182,001, forward strand.
AATATAAACAGACCAAACACAAGCACTGAAATTGAAATTGTGATGAAAAATCTTACAACAAAAGGAAACACAGGACCAGGTGGCTTCACAGGCTAATTCTGTCAAACATTTAGAAAAGAGCCAACACCTATCCTTCTCAAATTCTTCCACAATATAGCAGAGGGAAGAACACTCCCAAACTCATTCTATGAGGCCACCATCACCCTGATACCAAAATCAGACAAAGATGTAACAAAGAAAGAAAACTAGAAACCAATATCATTGATTAACATAGATGCAAAACTCTTCAACAAAATACTAGCAAACAGAATCCAACAGCACATTAAAAGGATCATACACCATGATCAAGTGGGGTTTATCCCAGGAATGCAAGGATTCTTCAATGTATGCAAATCAATCAATGTGATGAACCATATTAACAAATTGAAGGAGAAAAAACATATGATCTTCTCAATAGATGCAGAAAAACCTTTGAAAACATTCAACACCCATTTATGATAAACACCCTCCAGAAAGTAGGCACAGAGGTAACTTAGCTCAACATAATCAAGGCCATATATGACAAACCTACAGCCAACATCTTTCCCAATGGTGAAAATCTGAAAACATTTCCACTAAGATCAGGAACAAGAAAAGGTTGCCCACTCTCACCACTCTGATTCAACATAGTTTTGGAAGTTTTAGCCACAGCAATCAGAGAAGAAAAAGAAATGAAAGGAATCCAAATCGGAAAAGAAGAAGTAGAACTGTCACTGTTTGCAGATGACATGATACTATACACAGAGAATCCTAAAGATGCTGCCAGAAAAGTACTAGAGTTAATCAATGAATTTCATAAAGTAGCAGGATACAAATTTAATGCTCAGAAATCTCTTACATTCCTACACACGAATGATGAAAAATCTGAAAAAGAAATTAAGGAAACACTCCCATTTACCACTGCAACAAAAAGAATCAAATACCTAGGAATATACCTACTTAAGGAGGCAAAAGACCTGTATGCAGAAAACTATGACACTGATGAAAGAAATTAAAGATGATACAAATAGATGGAGAGATATACCATGTTCTTGGATTGCAAGAATCAACATTGTGCAAATCAGTATACTACCCAAAGCAATCTCCAGATTCAATGCAATCCCTATCAAACTACCAATGGTGTTTTTCACAGAACTAGAACAAAAAATTTCACAATTTGTATGGAAACACAAAAGACCCCGAATAGCCAAAGCAATCTTGAGAAAGAAAAATGGAGCTGGAGGAATCAGGCTCCCTGGTGGCAGATTACACTGCAAAGCAACAGTAATCAAGACAGTATGGCACTGGCACAAAAACATAGATCAATGGAACAGGATAAAAAGCCCAGAATTAAACCCACCCACATATGGTCACCTTACCTTTGATAAAGGAGACAAGAATATACAATGGAGAAAAGACAACCTCTTCAATAAGTGGTGCTGGGAAAATTGAACAGCTACATGTAAAAGAATGAAATTAGAACACTTACTAACATGATGCATAAAAATAAATTGAAAATGGATTAAAGACCTAAATGTAAGGCCAGAAACTATCAAACTCTTAGAGGAAAACATAGGCAGAACACTCTATGACATAAATCACAGCAAAATCCTTTTTGACCAACCTCCTAGAGAAAGGGAAATAAAAACAAAAATAAACAATTGGGATCTAATGAAACTTAAAAGTTTTTGCACTATCAAAAAACAGAATCCAAATATGGGCAGAAGACCTACATAAACATTTCTCCAAAGAAGATATACAGATTGCCAACAAACACAAGAAAGGACGCTGAACATCACTAATCATTAGAGAAATGCAAATCAAAACTACAATGAAGTATCACCTCACACCCATTAGAATGGTCATCATTAAAAAATCTACAAACAAGAAATGCTGGAGAGGATGTGGAGAAAATGGAACCCTCTTGCACTGTTGGTGAGAATGTAAATTGATACAGCCACTATGGAGAACAGTATGGAGGTTCCTCAAAAAACTAAAAATAGAATTACCGTACAGCCCACAATCCTGCTACTGGGTATATACCCTGAGAAAACTATAATTCAAAAAGAGTCATGGACCACAATGTTCATTGCAGCACTATTTACCATAGCCAGGACATGGAAGCAACCTAAGTGTCCATCGACAGATGAATGGATAAAAAATATGTGGCATGTATATACAATGGAATATTACTCAGCCATAAAAAGAACCTAAATTGAGTTATTTGTAGTGAGGTGGGTGGACCTGGAGTCTGTCGTACAGAATGAAGTAAGTCAGGAAGAGAAAAATAACATATGCTAACACATATATATGGAATCTAAAAAAAAAAAAAAAGGTTCTTAAGAACCTAGGGGCAGGACAGGAATAAAGACACAGACATAGAGAATGGACTTGAGGACATAGGGAGGGGGAAGTATAAGCTGGGATGAAGTGAGAGAGTGGCATGGACATATATACACTGCCAAATGTAGAATGGATTTTGTTACCAGCCTGTAACAAGATAAGGTATTCACTCCAAAATGTAAAATGTAAATCACTGCACTACTCCTTTTATTAATCCTGTCTTAATAAAAGCTGAAATGAACAAAGTCTTTAATAAATTTACATTTTGTCACATGCTTCTTATTTGTTATATATAAGTAAATATTTCTCTATCTTGTGCCACCCTGTGGCCCAATATTGAGTAGCACTGCTGTAGACCAACAATAATCAAATTAGAAACCACACAATAGAAAAATTTTCAATTATAATAGCACAAAAAAATTAGCTATCTAGGAATAAACTTAATGAGGAACATGCAGGATATATAGATATACATTTCAAAAGTTTACTGAGACAAAAAAAAATTTAATACATGAGAAAAAAAAAAGCATGTTCCTTAAAAGAAGACTCTCCAGAATGAAGTAACTGAATTATATTTTATTATATTTCACAAGGCCTTTCAATGAACTAAACAAAAAGTTTGAAGCATTGTGCAAAATGCAGAATTCTTAATAGTCAATAAAATATTGGAAAAGAAGAATAATTATGGTGATCTTGTATTGTCAGAAAGCAAAAGTATCATCAAAATACAATAATTACAATACCATATACTGGCACAAGAATATACAGTTTAGATCAATGGAACTTAATCAAGAATCCCTAACACATATGTTGCTGAATGAGGTTTGCCTGACATGCAGCAAACCAAACACTGAGATGCCAAGGTTGCAGCAGAGAGAGGGTTTATTCAGGAGTTAGTCAAGCAAGGAGACAGAGAACAATCTCAAATCAGCCTCCTTGAAGGCTAGGGTCTCAGGATATTTATGGGATAAAGCTGAGGTGTGGGGAATGTGGGGAAAGGTGATTGGAAATAAGAAAAAGGGGAGATAATCGTCTTCCTGCACAGACACAACTAATCTACAGGCTTTTCTTGGGACACATGTTTAGAAAATGGTGGCGTTAGTGTGTTCTCAAGGTGGTGTTTTTGGCATTCTCACATCAAAAGGTCGCGTCTGCCAGGTTGGAGGGTCGGTGTTTGTAACCAGTCTTAACTGGTTGGATTTTGAACTGGACATAGCTGACTCCAAGTTCGTGAATAGCAACTTGGGCAAACATCTTATTGTTTAGGCTATGTCACACTTGGAGGATGTGCAAGTTTTTTGAAGCAACAATTAAAGCAAACTTGATCAATGAAGGCAGGTTACAGGTTTAATGGATCTAACTGATGATTACCCTCAGTTTCTCTCTTTCTCTCTCACACACACAGAGTAAATGATATTTAGCATATTATAAGAAATATTTGAGTAGGGAATCATGGATACCTATATAAATGATAATGAGAGAGTTGTTTACTGTTTCCTTGTATAACTACAAATATCAAAATGAATTAAATGGATTAGAAGGTAAATATAAAAATAAAACCAAAAAACAATGAGTAGACAAAATAGGGTTTCCTAAAAGATAAGCCTTTGTGATTTAACATAACAACAAAAGATACATTATTATTATAAACAAATTTATTATACACAAGTTAAAGGCAAATTACAAACAACATTAACCAAAGTACTTTCTATGAAACAGAACTTCCAAAATAACAAGTAATATTAAAGATATTTTTGGTCAAAATTTTTTGGAATTCTTAACCAAAGGATCTCTCTGGACTGTTAATATGCTATTGTTCATTGAGAATGTCCCAAGTTTGTGTATTTCTCTCCACCTTCTCCCCACTGCCTCAAAGCATCTCAACCATCAGACAATTAAAACTCCCCTAATCTTTGCCTCTTAAGTGGGCACAGAGTTTCAGTTTGGGAAGATGAAAACGTTTTGAAGATTGACAGTGATGATGGTTGCACAACAATGTGACTATATTAACACAACTGAACTGTATATTTAAGAATGCTAAAAATGTTAAATTTTATTGTTATTCATATTTTACCACAATTTTTAAAAATCCTAAATTCTCAAATCCCAAGAATTTCTTACAGGTAAGAGAGGCTATCTGACAAATCTTTAGCCATTACCCCTTAGTGTGAAATCTCCTAGTATACATTCTATCCTGCTTTACCTAAGTTCTCCCTGCAAGGAAGGCAGATGTGATGTCTGGAGCATCAGTGGCTACCTAAAAGCCATGAAATAAAAGCAAGAGAAAAAGACCAAGGAAATCAGCCCCAAAATCAGCCAAAAATCAGCCCAGACATCTTAGAGCTATAGCACCAACTTCTTCTAATAACTATTTTGAGAGAATTATAATGTGAGGAGAAATAATACTGTATTTGTTTAAGCAACTAAAGTTAAATGAATTCCTAAATTGTGTGTATATGTAACACACTTTGAAAAAAGCTGATTTAGAAAAATCCCTTTTCCAAGTATCTCCAGGGATAAAACACTCCCTGACTTTACAAAATTGAGGATTAAGTACAATTGCACTCCAGTGTTCTTAAAAATAACAAAGATGACACATTTTCCTTGCTTTTTGACCATTAATGTCTTAATGTGCCATTTATGTATTAAAATCATTTTTACCTAAAGCAGGGGTTGTCAAACTTTTTCTAATAACAGGCCACATAGTAGATGTTGTAGGCTTTGCAGATCTTACAGTTCTAGCATGAAAACAGCCATAGACAATACATAAGAATTAATTAGACAGTATTCCAAGAAAACTTTAGTTATAAAAACAAGTAGCAGGCCAGTTTTGACCAAAGGCCCATTGTTTTCCAATCCCTGCCCTAGAGCATAACAGCAATATTTTTCTTCCTGCCTAATTCTTTTTTTTTTAACATCTTTATTAGAATATAATTGCTTTACAATGTTGTGTTAGTTTCTGCTGTACAACAAAGTGAATCAACTACACATATACATATATCCCCATATCTCCTCCCTCTTGCATCTCCCTCCCACCCTACTTATCCCACTCCTCTAGGTGCTCATAAAGCACCGAGCTGAGCTCCCTGTGCTATGCGGCTGCTTCCCACTAGCTATCTATTTTACATTTGGCAGTGTATATATGTCCATGCCACTCTGTCACTTCGTCCCAGCTTACCCTTCCCCCTCCCCGTGTCCTCAAGTCCATTCTCTACATCTGTGTCTTTCTTTCTGTTCTGTCCCTAGGTTCTTCAGAACAATGTTTTTTTTTTAGATTCCATATATATGTGTTAGCATATGGTATTTATTTTCTCTTTCTGACTTCACTCCGTATGACAGACTCTAGGTCCATCCACCTCACTACAAATAACTCAATTTTGTTTCTTTTTATGGCTGAGTAATATTCCATTGTATGTATGTGCCACATCTTCTTTATCCATTCATCTGTCAATGGACACTTAGGTTGCTTCCATGTCCTGGCTATTGTAAATAGTGCTGCAATGAACATTGTGATACATGTCTTCTTTTGAATTATGTTTCTCTCAGGGTATATGCCCAGTGGTGGGATTTCTGGGTCATACAGTACTTCTATTTTTCATTTTTTAAGGAACCTCCATACTGTTCTCCATAGTGGCTGTAACCATTTACATTCCCACCAACAGTGCAAGAGGGTTCCCTTTTCTCCACATCCCCTCCAGCATTTCTTGTTTGTAGATTTTTTAATGATGGCCATTCTGACTGGTGTGAGGTGATACCTCATTGTAGTTTTGATTTGCATTTCTCTGATAATTAGTGATGTTGAGCATCTTTTCATGTGTTTATTGGCAAGCTGTATATCTTCTTTGGAGAAATGTCTATTTAGGTCTTCTGCCCATTTTTGGATTGGGTTGTTTGTTTTTTTGATAGTGAGCTGCATGAGCTGCTTGCATATTTTGGAGCTTAGTCCCTTGTCTGTTCATTCATTTGCAAATATTTTCTCCCATTCTGAGGGTTGTCTTTTCATCTTGTTTATGGTTTCCTCTGCCTTATTCTTTTAGTATCTCCTACCTCATTAATATCTCAAGCACAGAATATTTGTGTTTGAGATGTTTAATTTGAACCGAGAGGTATCACTCTCACCTATTCCTTGTGTCCTACATTGATTTCTACCCTTTAGCATATTGGTCAGAAGTCGTAAATGCACAAGTCTACTATCACTTCACTATGAGATCTTGGATCCACTTTAATTTATAGAAGCTCAATTTATGTTGTTTGACATGCTGAATGAGTTTTCTGCAAATAGTGTTAAGTATCAAACATTTAATCTTTTAAATGACAATGGAGAGTAATATATGAGCATAAACCTTGTCATATTTGTTTAAATTATGGTCCGGTTGATGTCTAAGTACCATTAATATGACTTGCAATCTTACTTAATTCACTTTAAAAGAGTCAATATTAAGCATTTTATTGAATATATTAGGAAAAATATTTCTTAAAACAAAGGACAGATGTAGGTACTAATAGTTTCTCTTTGCAGAATTATATTTTCCTCCTCTGTTATTTTATGGGAATTGGCTCTTCTGAAAGGTGTGCTTAGTCAAGGAGGGAATAACTTCCTTCAAAAACCACATAAATCTTATCTACACCTCTTACATCCTTCAGTGCTCTGGGAGCCAATATATTTAAGTTGAGACACTCAGGTCTTTCTGTACTTTGTACTATCTCTGGAATTTTCCCTTCCCATCTCACTTTCTCAACTTCGTGTTGAAGACCTCTGACCTCTCTTTGACATTGCCATAATGAAATCTTGCCCAGAAATTTTTCAAAAGAGATTTTACAAACATTGAGAAAAATAGAGGATGGAAAGTACTTTTAATTGATAAAACTGTTGTGTTCATATAGATTTATAAAATATTAAAAGAAAGTACAAAAATGTTTTTTTTCTAAAAGTACAGCTCCTTTAAAATACAAACGCAGTCAGCAAGAGAATCCAGTTATGTTTTCTAAACTGGTAAAATCACAAGAGCAAGAAGTACAGTATATTCTAATATGATAATTATAAGAAATAAACTGCAGACCCACAGTGAAACTGGATTCAGGCTTTCTACTGAAATATAATAGATGAGCTATAAACAAGGAGATAACTCATGCTTGACATATAACGTTCAACCCTGTTGGAAAATAGCTCTACTTATATATGTAGTACAATCATCTTTTGCTTCTTTTAAATGTTTTTTCTAAAAAAACTTAAAAAGAAATATGAAATAAATACAATGTTGAATATGAATTTCTATCTTCTGCAGCGACCTAATATAAAATATTGAAAGATAAAGCAAAATAATCAATTAAGTAAATACAGAATCAACAAAGAAATATTGTAGAGCAAATTAAGAAAGCAAATTGGGATAGGAGTGACAGCCGAAAGGCCACTAATATTGAATGGTCAAAAGATAAAGATTAACCTCTTCATTGACTCTTAAGCCAGAAGCACCAGATAATTAACATTAAATAGCATTGACAAGAAAGAAGTACATTAGGTAAAATGACCTTGGTCTAGGTCTTGCAACAAATCCTTTTCTGTGTCTGCTTTTAGAGAACCTGACTTAAGGAGAGATTATAAGGGTTTGGGTTGGGCTTCCCTGGTGGCACAGTGGTTGAGAGTCCACCTGGTGATGCGAGGGGACACGGGTTCGTGCCCCGGTCCCGGAAGATCCCACATGCCGCAGAGCACCTGGGCCCGTGAGCCATGGCCGCTGAGCTTGGAGTCTAGAACCTGTGAGTCCGGAGCCTGTGCTCCGCAACGGGAGAGGCCACAGTGGTGAGAGGCCCGCGTACCGCAAAAAAAAAAAAAAAAAGAAAAAAAGAAAAAGTTTGGGTTGATTTCTAGTTACTTTGTACATTTCCTCATATTTGTTATTTTCTTTGCACCTACCTTCCTTGTCCTGATCTGTTTCCCTATGGTAAATGTTAGTTTAAAAAAATACTGGAAACAAACAGAAATTGGAGATATGGGAAAAGATTATATCATACTTTGTATTGAACTTTATTTGAGAATGAGGGAAGAAAGGTTGGGAAAATCAGATTCCAGAGAAGGCAGTTCAGAGATTTAACCAGAAAAATTAAAAGTCATGTGGCTATATGTGTAGGGCCTGCAAAGGAAAGAGAAGGTGTGTGGACTTAGCCAGGGGTTGCAATTGACATGTCTAAAGATTTACTTGGTTGGAGTTCTACCATGATCCTGTGGAAAGATGAATCAAGGTGAGGCAGTCTGCAATGTGGCAGAAATCAGGCATCTAGTGGTTTATCAGGGGCTCATAAAGATAATTACGTACATCAGAAAGGAACTAAGGAACACATACATATATTTAACTGAATGTCCTAAAATGCTTATATTGAGTGGGATCACTATTCCAAATTTCTACAATATCACTTTATGCCATATTTTAAACCCCTTCTTATTTTCTCTTTAGTTCAAGATTCATGTTATTTATGTAACTTTATTTCACTAACATTTTTGGATGCCAGTGAGTATTGGAGGTGGTGTAAGATGGGGTGCAAACAGCTTGGTATGATAAACAACATGATTTTTTTCAGACTCTGAATCTCCTCACATTTCTGAAGAAATCTCTAATGAGCTTGGTTTATTATATAGATATTATTCCTTATTTGTTACAGGCCTACAAAAAGTAGCTTGAGACAAATAAAGAGAAAAACTATCCAGGAGTAACAAGGTCAATCCATTGCCCTAACACTCTCAGGAGAAATCCAGATCCTGAGTATTCTAATGAATACACTGATGGATATACAGTTTCTTCTAAACACGTAGTAAGTACATCAGAGGCCAGAATCTTTCAATGCTACTCCTACCTACTCTTTCAACTTATCACCTTAGTTCTATAAATGCCTTGGCAATCAGTAAATAGCCATTGGCCAGTTGGACATGATAGACCATTGTATTATGTAACTCTCAAAACAAATAACTCATGATTGGGTTCTCAATGTATATTTGTTTCATATTTTTTAAAAAATTGAAGTATAGTTGATGTGCTATCTTCCATGTTACAGGTGTACAATATAGTGCTTCACAATTTTTAAAGGTTATACTTCATTTACCTTTATTATAAACTATTGGCTATATACCCCATGTTGTACAATATATCCTTGTAGTTTATTTTATACCTAATACTTTGTACCTCTTACTCCCCTACCCCTATATTGCCCCTCCCCCCCCACTGGTAACCACTAGTTTGTTCTCTATATCTGTGAGTCTACTTTTTTGTTACATTTACTAGTTTTTTGTTTTTTATAACATTCCACATATGTGACATCATACAGTATTTGTGCTTCCCTGTCTGACTTATTTCACTTAGTGTACTACCCTCCAAGTATATCCATGCTGTTACAAAAGAGAAAATTTTATTCTTTTTTATGGCCTAGTAGTGTTCCATTATCTATAAATACCACATCTTCTTTATCCATTCATCTGCTGATGGACACTTAGATTGCTTCCATATCTTGACAATTGTAAATGCTACTGTGAACATTAGGGTGTATGTACCTTTTTGAATTAGTGTCTTTGCTTCTTTGGATATATACCCAGGAGTGGAATTGCTGGGTCATATGACAGTTCCATTTTCAGTTTTTTGAGGAACCTCCATACTGTTTTCCACAATGTCTGCACCAATTTATATTCCCACCAACTGTGTACCAGGGGTCCCTTTTCTCCACATCCTTGCCAACATTTGTTATTTGTGTTCATTTTGATAATAGTCATTCTAACACGTGTGATTTTCATTTGCATTTCCCTGATGATTACCAACGTTGAGCATCTTTTCATGTGCCTGTTAACCATCTGTATTTCCTTTTCAGAAAAATATCTATTCTGGTCTTTTGCCCATTTTGTAACAGGGTCATTGGTTTTCTTGATATTGAGTTGTATAAGGTGCTTATGTGTTGGATATTAACCCCATATCAGTAACATCATTTACAAATATTTTATCCCATTCAATAGGTTGTCTTTTTGTTTTGTCAATGGTTTCCTTTGCTGCACAAAAGCTTTTAAGTTTAATTAGGTCTCTTTTTTTTTTCTTTCATTTTCTTTTTTCAGGAGACAGATCTAAAAAAATATTACTATGATTTATGTCAAAGAGTGTTCTGCCTATGTTTTCTTGTAGGAGTTTGATGGTTTCTGGTTTTACATTTAGGTCTTTCATCCATTTTAACATTATTTTTGTATATGGTATCAGAGAATGTTCTAATTTCACTTTTTTACATGTAGCTTCCCACTTTTATAGCACCACTTATTGAAAAGATGGTCTTTTCTCCATTGTATGTTCTTGCCTCCTTTGTCATAGATTAATTTACCATAAGTGGGTGGGTTTATTTCTGGGCTCTCTATTCTGTTCCATTGATCTTGGTTGTAATGTTTAACTGATAGCATTCAACCTAGGTGCAGCTAACATTGTATTTTCTAAGAAACGTATAATATAATTAACTTTAGATACTTCAAATGAAACTTAGAGATTTTCACACATGATCAAAATCAAATATTCCATATAAAATATTGGCTTTATATGTGGATTATAAAATTTAGGACAAATATCTCTAGCACATGAGGAATCATTTTCCTACATAATTCATGATTACTAACAAGGAAGAAGACATACTACTAAAGAAGAGCTTATTAATCATTAATAATCAGTTTACCCCTTAATTTTAAAATATCTTATATATTCAAAAAGTAAAAAATAGTGCAAAATCAATAAGAAAATATTCAAAGATATAGCAGTGTATAAAGTGAGAGATGAAATACCCTCCTACCTCTAAGAAATTAACACTGATTGACATTCAGGTATGTGTACTTCAGGATAATTTTCCAAGTCCATGTATACGTTATTTTAAATTATGCTTTAACAATTGCATAACATTTCATTCTATCAAAGAACAGTAATTATTTAATCTTCTATTGATGGTCTTCTAAATTATTTCCAATATTGTTTATATATATATTCAATAAGCACATTTTCAGGTATAAAACTATACATAAAATATGTAAAATATATTTATAGAGTTTTATATACCTTACATAATCTATCTAAGTATATATTTTATACATGTTATATAATAATATATGTTTATTCATTATAACTTGCACATGCATGTATATATCTTGCTTCTCTTAAAATGTCTTCTAAGTACATAATAGAAAGCCAAATTGAGTGTCCTGTATAAAAACGTATTTAGTTACAGAACTGAATTATCTTCTTTTATCTATGGAAAGAAAAATTATTATTTTTTACAGATAAATGTCATTACACTTAAAGCAAGAAACAAATGATTTCCAAATAGCCTTGTTCAAGGAGAGTAACAACATATTTTCTGTAAGATCATAATCTCCTAAATATGTTTATTTCACTAAGTACCATGATTCACATCTCTTGGGTAGTGCACTTACTTATAATGAAGAATAAATCAGGTTAAAATTACTATAAATCAGGTTTCTGCAGATGGATTTCTCTAGCTTTAGAAATGCTAATATGAGCACCTGCTTCATTTTATCAAGATGGTTTAAGTTAATCTACAGATGTTATTTTTCCACTGCATACTATTTGGGAAATGATTGTGATTGGGAGACTGTCACTTTGACATTGGAGAAATGATACCACCTGTTTGCTAGGGGAGTACATAAAGGAATACTTTCCTCTGAAGGAACAGCCACCAAATACATTAAAATGTATCAATGTGAGATTAATATATCATACTTTTTGTTGAATTGAAATAATAAGAGACTATGAAAGCCATATTTAAGAAAAAATATCACATAATTAGAAAAGAAGGATTAAAATAAGTTAAAAATAATAGGGAGCTAAATAGTAAAGGTAAATATTTTTATGATCATTTGGAGCTGCTTTTCCATATTTTTCAATATAGGAAAAATTTAACTCTGCCATTTTTCTCAAAGGAAATCAAAATGTATCAAAGAAATGATATGTTAAAATAATTAAGTTCATGGATATTTTTCATGTTTAGTAGAAGATGAATACTAGAAATTTAGAGATTTTATGCATGATGCCATAACCATAGATCAGCATTAAGGAATCTGTCAGTGTTTCTTCATCTTTGCATATGTTATTTTAAACAAAGACTTAGTAAAAAAGAATAATTTGTTCTGTGCATGAGCAATAGTCCATGACTAATTGTAAGAACTGCCAATATTCCAAGGTCCTTATGAAGGCAATTTAATGGACTTTGGATAATTCACTATATGAAACATATGTTCTTTCTTTTGTACACTTCTAAATATATTTGTTCTTTATTTTTTATAACCATTTTTGAAATATCCATATGCATACACAATGTTAATACAATAATAATATTGACCCTTTTGAACATTTAATTTACACTCTGTCTGAAGTATATTCATGCATATGGTATGAGGTTGGGGTTAGAATCATTTATTTTTAATGAGAATATCCAATTGATTCACAACAATTTATCAAAAAGATATCCTTTATCCCTGCCTCACAGTGTTACTTCTATCATAAATTATATGATTCTAAATGTGCAAACCTGGTTCTGAATTTCTTATTCTGTTTCATCTCTTTGCTTATTCTTTCACCAATACCACACTGTCCTAAGTATTGTACATTTATAATTATTTATGAACTTATTATAATAATTAAATTCTAATGTAATGTAAATTCTTCAACTTTATCCATCTTCTTCAACATGCTCTTAGCTATTCTAGATCCTTTGTATCTCCATATAAATTATAGCATCACTTGGTCAATTTGCACTCACAAAATATATTTGCTAGAAATTTGATTGATATTACATTGAACTGTAAATCAATTTGTGAAGAACTGACCTCTTTACAATATTTAGTTTACCAATCTATGGCCATAATATATCCCTCCAATTAATCAGGTTTCTATAATTTATCTTAATCTGTTCTGTTGTTTTCTGTGAGAAGACTTTTTTTTTCACAAAATGTTCATATTTCTTTTTTTCTTTTAAGAGAAGACTTATCCAGCTGTATCTTTTAGAATTATTTCTAGGCATTTGATATTTCCAAAACTATTGTTAATAGTGTATTCCTTAAATTTAACTTTTTGTCTATCTATAAAATACTATGATTTTTTAAATATATTTGAACTTATACCAAACTTGCTAATTTTACTTGTGAATTCTAATATGTTGTTTAGAAACTGATTTGATTTTTATATGCACACAATAATATGTGAAAATAACCATTTTTTTCTTCCTTCCATATGACTCCTATTTGTTTTTCTTACATTACTTTACTTAATAAAACCTTCTGTACAAGATTAAAAAGAAATATTGATAACAAATATCCTTGCCTCCTCTCAGACTTCATGAGCAAGCTTTTAATATTTTGCTATTAAGTATAATATTTGCTATAAGATTTCTGTATATCCTCTTTATTAAGTTAAGGAAGTTCCCTATTATATCTAATTTGCTAAGAGTATTCTCATCAATGAGTATTGAATTATATTAAAAGCTTTTTCTGCATCTATTGAGATAAGTATAAGGTTTTTCTTCTTTATTCTGTTAACTTGGTGAATTACACTAATTGGTATTCAAATGCTAAATTAAACATGAATTCCTGGAAAGTGATGTCAGCAAGATGGCAACACAGATAATTTCCAGCTTCAGACAAGAAGACCAACTAGCAACTATCTATAGATAAGATCCATTGTGAAAAATCCCAGAACTGGGGGGGTGAAGCTGAAGATGGAGAAGTACTGCGTTAGAAAGATAAGAAGAGTTGTTTTACTTTGACCACATTGCCACTCCCCACAGGCCAGCTCAGTGTCTCACTGAGATGCCCACCCCCCCAAAGCCTACTGTTTCTCCAGTGGGAAAAAGAGAGCCCAACTGGACATCCAGCTTCGCCAGCATTGTGGAACACTTCCTGTGAAGCTCACTCCAGTCTCACTTCATGGGGATTACTGTGGGAACCTGCGGTACTCAACCAGGGGGAATCAGATAGAGGTGAAGGGAGGTTGGGCTTGTGGTAACCAGTGCTCAGATCTTGGCCTACTGAGTTTCACCCTGTAGCAGTACCACTGAGTAGAGATGCCAGCCAGCAATTCTGCCCTTCTACAGAACCAAGTCAGTGGTCTAGTCTGGCCGGAGAGGGCAGTTGGCAGTCTGCCTGATTTAGATCCCCAACAAGCGGACAATATCAGCCACCAGGAAGACCATTCCATGGCACTATCTATGCAGGAAGCAAGCACAGTCCCACCCAACTTCTCAGTGTAGTCCTCCAGTCCCACTGCTCCAGGAAGCAAGGCCATAGACACCCTGCAGCTGCAGGGCACACCTATGGCCTGCCTGGGCAAGGAGCCAAACCAGCATTTCTAACCAACTGTTGAGACTAGCCTCGGGACCCACATAACCAGGGATCTTGAACAGTGACCCTAAGCAGACTTGAAGCCCAGTTTGGGGTAGCGCTCAGCCACAGAGCCCAGCCTACAGCCTTACCTAACAGAGGAGCCCAGCACAAGAGCCAACCCAGGTGAACACAGCCTGCAGCCTTGCGCAGTTAGGAGCCCAGCCAATGACCCAGGCCAATTGCAGAGCCTATCCTCTAGCCCCACCCAGCCAGGAAGTTGAAAAGTGACTCTGCCCAACCATTGAGTGCAATCCAGCCACCAAACTGTGGGCACAGCTGAAGGCCCCATCAAACCAGAGTGTACTGGCTGTGACCTCACCCCAAAGCAGAGCACAGTCAATAGCCTACTTGATTACAAAGACCAGTCTATGTCCCTGCCCAACTTCAGGGCACAGCCTGTGGCCATAACTGAACACAGAGTCCAGCCAGCAACACCATCTGGTTGGGAAGCACAGCCTAAGTTCTCACTCTACCAGGAGAGATTATCCAATCACAGAATCCAACCAGTGGCATTGCATTGCCACAAAACACAGACTGCAACCCCACCAACCAGAGGTGATTCAAGAAAATGAAAAGACAACACTTAGAACAGGAGAAAATACTTGCAAACCATTTATCTGATAAGGAGCTAATATCCAAAATACATAAAAAACTCATACAGCTCAATAGAAAAAAAAAAAACCCAAACAATTCAATTTTTAAAAACGGGCAAAGACCTGAATAGATAATTTTGCCAAGAAGATATGCAAATGGGCATCAGATATACGAAAAGATGCTCAACATCACCGATCATCAGGGAAATGCAAATCCAAACCACAATGTGATATCATTTCATACCTGTTAGAGTAGCTATTATCAAAAAGACAAGACATAATGAATATTGGAGAGGATATGGAGAAAAGCAAAACCTTGTACACTGTTGGTGGGAATGTAAATTGGTTCAGTGACTATGGAAAACAGTATGGAGGCTCCTCAAAAAAACTAAAAATAGAATTATCATATGATCCAGCAATCCCACTGTTGGGTATATATCCAAAGGAAATGAAATTACTATCTTGAGGACTTATCCATATCCTCATGTTCACTGTAGTATTATTTACAGTAGCCAAGATATAGCTAGAGATGAACAGATAAAGAAAATATGGTACATACACATACACAAAGGAATGTTATAAACCATAAACAGAAAGAAATCCTGCCATTTGCAATAACACAGATGAAACTTTAGGGTATTATACTAAGGGAAATAAGACAGAAAAAGGCAAATACTGTATGATCTCACTTATATGTGGAATCCAAAAGAAACTGAACACATAGAAATAATGAGTATTGGTGGTTGTCAGAGGCAAAGGACTGGGGAAAATGTGTGAAAGTGGTCCATGGGTACAAACATACAGTTATAATATGAACGAGTTCTGGTGATCTAATGTACAGCATGGTGACTATAGTTATCAATACTGCATTGTATAGTTCCTGTACAATGCTGTATTGTATTGAAAGTTGCAAAGACAGTAAATCTTAATAGTTCTCATCACACATACACACAGGAAACAGTAACGATGTGAGGTGACACGTGTGTTAACTAACATTACTGTGGTAATCATTCCACAATGTATATCAAATTGTCACATTGTGCCCCTTAAACTAATACAATGTTATATGTTAACGTATTTCAGTAAAGCTGGAAAAAAATACATTTCTGAAAGAAATCTCCTTGTGTATGATGTATTATCCTGTTCCTATTTCACAGAATTTGATTTGATTCTGTTTAGGATTTGATTTTTTTTTTTTTTTTTTTTTGCGGTACGCAGGCCTCTCACTGTTGTGGCCTCTCCTGTTGCGGAGCACAGGCTCCGGACGTGCAGGCCCAGCGGCCATGGCTCATGGGCCCAGCCGCTCCGCAGCATGTGGAATCTTCGCAGACCGGGGCACGAACCTGTGTCCCCTGCATCGGCAGGCGGACTCCCAACCACTGCTACCACCAGGGAAGCCCAGGGTTTGATTTTTAAAACTTTCTGCATGCATATTAATGAGAGAGATCAACCTATAAATGGTCTTTTTTATAATATACTTTGCCCCTTTCATACCTTCTTAAAGATTGTATATTACAAAAACATTTAAAATCCTCACTGCCATGGCTACCATACACACATTCATACATTCATTCATTCAAAAAACTTTTGTTGAGAGTTCATTTATATCAGGCACTGAAATAGCTTCATATTTAATAACATATTTACATCTCACAGTAATGTTATGAAGTATTTTTAATTTCTCCAGTTTTAAAAAGAAGAAAAATGTTATGTAAAACTGTCTCAAGACTGCACAGCTCATAGGTGGTGAGCCAGCTCTTCAAAGAACATTGTAATTAGCTTAATGCCTGGGACACACTAGGCATAGTATAATGTAAACATAGCTGGCAGGAAGGGAGAGAAGAAAAGTTAAAGGAAAAGAAAGTATGGAAAAAATGATTAAAAATAATTTAACATTTTTAAAGTAAAAGATGGAAAATTTTCAAAAATTATAAGCAAGATTTCACAACTAAACTAAAATATATGCACATAATGACTAAGCTTACCCTAATTGCTGCTTTTTGTTTATGTATCATTCTATAAAATTCATGATCTATTAGCTGTTTATTTACACTAATGCCTTGGTAGTTCATATTTACTCAAATTGAGGAAGTTACTCATTGAGAAAAAATATTACCATGTAGAAAAATTTCAACTAGTTCATCTTTCAGATATCTCCCAGGTGCTTCTGATTTTATATTTCTTGTTTCCAAATCCTTTTCTCATTTCACTAAACAGAAAGTATGTTTATTTTATGGTTGAGGATTTTGCCTTATTTAATACTATTCAGCCCTTGCCTTACTTAAAATAGTTCCCTGTAAATTATATCCCCCAATTAAAGAAAGATTTTGTGAACTTTAGTTAAAATTATATTGGAGGTTCTTGTACTGGGCAGTAAATTGTTTCACAAAATTATATGTATGTGAACAATTTATTTTTGATAATTGTCAAAACCACAGGAGTCTAGAATTAAGTCTTTTGAAGACAGAAAGTTGTATGAAGATTTCCATCAAGTTGATAACTACCTAATACTTTGCTTTAGTATATATGCAGTTTGAAAATCAAAATAAGTCTCACATCTTAGAAAAAGAGCAGCAGGGTTAAGCTTTTCTCATACATCCACTATCTCTTACAGCAAATTAACAAATTTATAGGTGTTGGGAAGATGTTAAATGAGCTTGCTCTACATTTTTTCTACTCTTTGATTAATTAAGTACAATTCATTTGGAAGAAAATTAAAAACTGATGTTTGTTTTGCCCTTCAAAAATCATTCAGGAAAAACATATTTACAGCTTGGTGCACTGCATTACCAATTCTAATATGGTCGGTCCCAGACAAACCAGGGTTGGAATCCTGGTCCCAACACTTAACTATCCCTGAGAGCCTGAGTAATTTCACTTAACTATTTTTATGGTGAGTTTTCATCCATAAAAGGGGATTAATACCTCCCTAGGCAAAGTTAGTGTGGACAATAAGATCAAGTGCTCCTGACATTGCCCAGCTCCTAGCAGGTGCCCTTGCACCCTCAGAGGGAGTTAGGCAATATTGTGAATAGGTTAAATTTCAATCTGGCATCATGCTGCCTAAGTTTATAGATCTGTTTCTACATTTCCTGGCTCAGTGAACTTGGGCGAGCAACAAACTCCCTCAGCCTGAGTTTTCTCATTTTTAAAATAAGGGTAATAATACTGCATGCCTTGTGGTAGATGTTGTGATGTTTAAGTGAAATAATATATATAAAGCATTGTTGAATTAAACAAGGAGGCCATTAGCGTGATAGAGTGAGGTGTTTCTAACACCTTATCGTCCAAAATAAGCAAATCCTAAGGCTGTAAATGCCTCAAGGTTAAGGATCAAAATCTAAGGGCAACTAATAACAAAGAACCAACTAATCTTTTCCAAATAATGCAACAACTTAAGCAATAGCCAATCAAATCACTTCTTTACTCCTCCCTCTTGTTTATAGAAGCCCCCACCCACCCCGGTGCTTCTGTCCATGGAATGCTCCTAACAACTTCCCACTTCTGATTTGCCAGTGCCTCATTCAAATGGATTTTTGCTCAGATAAACTCTTAAAATTTTTAACATACCTCAGTTTGTCTTTTAACAACACTGAGCAAAATTCCTGGCACCCTGCACATGTTCAATAAATGTTAGTGGTTACTATTATTCCCTCTCTTTCTCAAGGTTTAAAGGTGGGAAATGAGCAAATTGCTGTTATTTATTCACTCACAATCTAAAGCAAGAAAAAATTTGGAGACATTAATTCCTTGAAATCATTACATTCTTACCTAGTAATATTAGATTTATTTTATTTATATTTTATAACTCGGTAAAATTAAATGACTTTAAAATATGTTAAAATAGGAAAAAATTCTAGACATATGTATTAAGAGAAAGAAAGATTCCTATTTGTTATCTACTACTGAATGTTTCTTAGGTATCTTATTGCCTTAGGTAATTTGTAAAAGCAATTGAAATAATTTTGAAAGGATTGGCTTGTTCTAATGAAATTGAATGCCCATCAAGAAAAGGTAGAAAGGTAGAGTATTGTTTTTGTAATTGTTCAATTCCTGGAAAGTATAGTTGATATAAAATTTTTGTATATAATATATAAAATATAAATATAATTTTCAAATAGCATATTATAAGAGATTATATGTATGAGAGTATAAGTACAATACTGGCAATTACATATAGATAGATATCTACAGGTAAATGGTCAGTTTATATTCAAATAGAAAATAAGATTACATGATAAAGTGAAATAGAGAGGACCCCCATCTAAATTTGCAATGGTGTAATAAACAAACAAAATAAACAAAGACAAACCATCCTTAAAAATATTTACAAAGATTCATAATAATGCCTTATTTTAGGTATTGCTCTATATGTACATACTGCCAAATGAAATTCAGCAAAATACATATTGCCCAAACCCAATTCCTTAGGAAAGTCCAAATCATTTTTTAAAAACATCAGAAAGAGTAAGATGAGCTTATAATATACCCAGTTGATATTATAGGTTGCTATGATACCTTCACTTACCCTTCTTCTATACAGTATATGCCTATTGGATATTTGCTTGATAAATGAATGATTTTAGCGAATTTGTTCCATGTTAGGTATCATATTTGTACTTTTAAATTGGAAACCAGTATGGTCTACAATATTTTCATATAATTTGCTTTCCTCTGGGCAAAATACACATGAAAATTAAATATTAGTTTCTTCAGTGTGCACTAGCAGCTTCTACTATGAAACTAACACTTTTGCTCTCAAACAAGAACTTTCTTATTCAATATTGAGACCCTTTTATATTTTTGGCTTATAAATATATGGGAGTTCTGTTTTCCATCCTAACAGCCAGACTTTTTGATCTGTTACTTCAAATATTTTCTTCCAAGAATTTTCCCAACAAAATACAAAACATTAGCATGTTACCTATGACTGTTTTTTTTAGAGGTAGGATATGTAGGAAAACCTTATATTTCCCAGTTTTCTAAATTATTAAAAACATATTCTCCTGCACCCTGAGATTTCCACAATACAAACATACATTTCTATATTTATTGATGAAAAATATATGTCTTGTGAATAATTTAGGCAGAATAAATCTCCAGTACCTTTGGCAACAGAACAACCTATACATCCATCTTAGCATCTTAGACAAAGTGTCTTCCTTATCTTCTTCAAGTTGTCAAACTTCAAAAGTGGTAGTGGGGGTATGCCAGATGAAGTACAAATGCCATCTGAGTTTATACTACTATTCCTCGATGAAAATTTAGAGCATACTTCACACTGAGAGAGAAAATATAAGTTCAGTATTGACAATGACTCCTCTTTTACCAACTTATCAGTATAATAGTTAAGAATCTGGTTTCTAAAGTCATACTGTCCAGTTCAGGTTCTCCTCTTCCTAGAATTTGGCAAGTTGCCTATCCTCCATGTGCCTCAGTTTCCTTGTCCATAAAATGATGATGGTAATAATTACTATCTATATTTATTCAGGATCTTCTATGCACCAGTAAGTGTTTTCATCCCTTGGGATACAGCAGTCAATGAAAGAGATATGGTAAACTGTATTTCTGTTCACTAAAATGTAGTCCCCAATGTGTGATTTCACACATTGTAACTTACTACTTGGGAAAAAAAGAACCTTTCAGATATATAGGTATAGTATGAGCTATGGTATCAATCGGGTTCTTAGGCTTTATCGTATGAGCTCACCATATATTCACAGCGGGTATGGACGTTGACACGCGAGCATACTTTACATCAGCCACTATAATTACTGCTATCCCTACAACAGTCAAATTATTTAGCTGACTGGCAACACTTCACGGAGGCAATATGAAATGATCGCCAGCCCTGATGTGAGCCTTAGGTTTCACCTTCCTTTTCACATTCGGCGGACTGACAGGTATTGTCCTAGCTAATTCGTCATTAGACATTGTCCTTCATGATACCTACTATGTAGTCACACACTTTCACTACGTGCTCTCAATGGGAGCTGTTTTCGCTATTATAGGGGGGCTTGTACACTGATTTCCACTATTCTCAGGATATACACTCAACATGAGCAAAAATTCACTTTGTGATTATATTCGTGGGTGTCAACCTAACCTTCTTCCCACAACATTTCCTAGGCTTATCTGGCACGCCTAGACGATACTCCCATGATCCAGATGCCTACACAACATGAAATACCATTTCATCAATAGGTTCATTCATCTGGTGCTGTTGAATTCAGGCATGGCCATCTGACATTCTTTGCCTAAAAAATATAAGTGGCAGTGACATGTGTCTCTTTAGAAGCTTTAAACCTCAGTGAGCAATTTATCATACTTGCTTTTCCCAGCCTTTGTGATTATGGAAGCACATTTGGAGATGAAATCTCTGGATTCCTAGATTCCTGAGTGACTATATTGTATAGGACTTTCTGTAAATTCATAGTATATTACAAGAGAAAAAAATAGACTTTACTGTTTTCAGCCATTGAAATTTGGGGTTGTTTGTTACTGCAGCATAATCTAGCTTACTCTGACTGTTAAAACAAAATATCTGTACTTGAGAAGTACTCATTGTAGTGAGAAGAGACAAACAAGAGGAAAATAAAACATAATAAGTAAGGCACCTAATGTGATAAAAGATAATAAACACTATGGAATTAAAAATAGTACAGTAGGTAAGAAGTAAGGATTAATTCAGATTTAAGGGGCAAAGAAAGTTGGGAGGATGCAGGTTATAGAACTAATTAGGGAGGTCAACTAATTAATGATCTCTGAGCCCTTAGCAAAGTTTCTGATACACAGTAAGCCTCAAAAAAGTTATTTATTTTTACACTATCTAGATTTAATATAATGGATTTGTTGACTATATAGTACTACTTTTTGATCTTTTTCTTCCGATAACTTTTATTAAAATTTAAGGCAAATCCTTACATGATATTTCAGAAGCTAGGGTGGATAGCATTAAACTCCCAGGTTTCTGAACCTTACTTATTTAGCTTCAGAGCATACAAATCTTATTAATATTTGGTCTTAAGGCATCGATGTTACCATACTTGTGCTATGGGGAGAATTATTTTTAATGCCACTGAGAAAATCCAGGTGCAACATGCTTGTTAATTCACACTACACATTTATCTGCTTGGCAGGAGGAGCCTGTAAGGAAACTTGGCATGTTAATGTTACTATAATGCACCTTTCTTCACCCCGCTGTCAGTGGCAATACTGCATATGAAAGCAAAAACAGTGAAAGAGAAAGAACATTGCCTAAGTTAAGTTTGCTTTTCCTTGTTATACCCAAGCTTGAATCAGAGGGGCTTTGTAATAAACATGGAATCATCTTCAAAGTAATTTTTTTTTTTTTGTGGTACGCGGGCCTCTCACTGTTGTGGCGGAGCACAGGCTCCAGACGCGCAGGCTCAGCGGCCATGGCTCATGGGCCTAGCCGCTCGGTGGCATGCGGGCTGGGGCACGAATCCGTGTCCTGCATCGGCAGGCAGACTCTCAACCACTGCGCCACCAGGGAAGCCCCAAAGTAATATTTTAAAGGTAAATGCAGTTTGTGAATTAAAGGAATAATTTCCATTAAGAAAATATAGAGACAAATAAATCAATTTTAGATATTGAAAACAGAATTTTTAATTAAAAAATTAATATTTCAAACTAAAATTCTGTTTTCCTCAAGTTTTACCACTCATCTTAGTGAAGTTGTTAAACCATTCTACTTCCCAAAATCAAAATGTAGGAAAGTTTCCTTTTCTATTGAAAATACTTGAGTCCTTGATTCAGAAATAGAAAATATCTCCAAATTTAAGGATAAAACTTTTAACTTGTATTTCTAGAAACTTATAACATTGGTGTTATTTATTGATAGGTCATAGTTATAAAAGGAATAACAAAAGATACAAATGTATGTTTACTCATTACAAATAAAACACCTCCCCATAATTAATGCCTAAAATACCAAATCAATATTTATACTCTTCCTATGTGGAAATATGTTATTCCTAACCAGTATTCTTTTCACTGTGTGATGGAAAACACCATCTGGGTCCATGGTTTGACTTTCTAAAGGTAAAATAGAACATCAGTTAAAAAAATAAAAAGAAGAAGAAGCATGGCCATTTCAATTTTCCTTACTTCCAAGCAATCTCTTTCCACATAAATTTAATCAATCAAGAAAAGAGAAAATTAATCAAGTAGCTGACCATTTTAGCCAGTCCAATGATCCTTCTAACCTATTAATAAACTTGACTCTAATAGTAGTTAGCCAAATAGTTAGGATTTTTATAAGTGAAGTATATTTACATAATAGTGCTACAGTTCATCCAGGAATGCTTACTTGAATCTGTACAAGAAACATCAAAAAGATGTTGAGCTGCTAGTTCATTTCATTCCTTCATTCCTTCCAAATATTTATTATACCTGGAAGACTTACCAGGCACTACTAAAGGAACTAATAAGACAAAAATGGTCTCTGCTTTTGTGGAGCTTTCATTCTACAGATGAGGAGACAAAAACAAGTGACTGAATAAATGATCAAGTTATTCTAGATAGAAATGAGTGCAATAAATAAAATATACTGATACTAGGATGATGTTGCAGAGAATTAGGTTTGGTGGAGGCAGACTGAAAAGTAAGTCAGGAAAAGTACTTCTCAGAAACCAATGTGATAGGAGGATATTTGAGCTAAAATCTAAATGACAAAAACAACATATTCTTACAAATATTGGTGGGCATAGCATTCCTAGCATAGGAATAACTAATCTAAAGACCCTAGGTAAAATAAATTTGGTTTACTTGAGGAACAGAAAGGGCAGTAAGACTAGAGTAAAGTAGACAGACAGTGATAGGAGATGAGGTCAGAGCCAAAGAAAGACCAGATCGTGAAGACTTAGAGACAATGATAAGCGATGAAAGGAAACCATGGTAAATTTTTGTTCTTTTGTTTGTTTTGTTTCACTTTGTTTTGATTGCAGAGAATGACATAAATATATATATAGTTTTTTATACTTATTTTGATTACCATTGAGAGTCAATTAATAAAAAGCCAAAAACAGAAACTCGGAGAATAGTCTGGAATGTACCAAATGAGAGAAAGTGGAGATGGGAAGACATGGAAAGATAGATTCAGGATATGTTTACAGACAGAGCCATAGAATTTGATGGAGATTGAGCTCATGAGGAAAAAGGAAAATACCAAAAATGCTACAGTAGGTTGGGGTTGGGCAACTGAATGGAAGTTGATGCTATTTAAAAGAAATAAAACAGCTAAAAACAACAACAACAACAAACAGCTAAAGTATTAAGTATCTGGTAAGAGTTGAGGACTCTTCTTGACTTTAAAGATTTGGCTCATTAAAAATTTAGTCACTTAGTCATTTAGCCACTTCAAAGATTTAACTAATTTAATCTTCATAACAGTGCTATGAATTGAGTACTATTTGATTCCCATTTATGAATTAGGAAATTGAAACACAGAGAGAGTACTTCATACAAGTACTTAATACAAGTAGCTTGTATTAAGTTATACATTTAGAATCAACACAAGGAAGGTTACACTATATAGTTGACCCTTGAACAACACAGGGGTTTGAGGCGCCAACTTACACACAGTGGAAAATCAACATATAACTTTACAGTTGGTTCTCTGTATCCAGGGTTTCACATTCTTGGGTTTAACTAACCAGGGATTGTGTAGTACCTTCTGATAGTTTTTTGTTGGTTGTTTTAAGCTGTTAAATTTGGAAGGTAATTTATTATGTGACAATTGGTAACTAATACATGAGAAGTATTTTTTAACTTAGAAAATAAAAATATAAAGGAAATTGATACCATAGAGGATTATAATTTTTAAATCATAAATCATTTATATTGACAAGAATTAAAATGAGATTAAGCTCTTTAAAATACACATGACACTGTGGCATTCTTTTGGCGGTATATCTTTGCATAAATTCATAATTTACTGTTAACCTATACACAAGAAAATTAACCAATAAAGAATCCAAAGAGTTTAATTTGGTAAACAAAATTATTATAGTTATTTTTAATTTCCTCTTTTATGGTGGTAGTAGTGTGTTTTTAAAGCAGTTACATATCTCTAGAAAATATGTGTATGGAACTGTAAAATGGGTATATGTGTTAAAGATGTATGTTTTTGGAATTATGAGGTCAGGTGATACACAGCATAAATACTAAGAAGTTACAAATCACACGTACACAGACACACACACATACACACAGACACACACAGATATACCAAAAAAAAATTATATATATATGTATATATATATATAGCTCTGAAGTCATGTTTCCTAAGCTGAATATCCCAAATTCAGATGATTTTGCTAGAGAGCTGAAAATAGACTGTTATATTGAGCTGACCTAGAAGATAAAATAAATTTACTTGGATTAATAACATTAAAAGGGAACAGTCTATCCTTTGTACAGTGGTATTTCCTGATCTTCTAAAGGAAAGTTCTTTAGCCCTTTAGCACTAATTTCAATTTCCTATCTTGAAAAGGAGAGACCTGAGGACACATATCTACTCCTCACATGAAATTTAGACACTTTGCAGTTTTCTAAATCCCTGGAAAATAGTATCATATCTCTGATAGAAACTCTAAGTTCCTTTAAAGGGGGATTAAAGAGAGTGAGTCACTTAAGGTGGTGGTTTAATTTCTACTTTGTTCTGCATGTTTATATATATTAACTGCATATAAATAAATATTTCAACATAAAATTGTTTACAGTATCTATATATTTTAACTTGTATAAGTATCTCAAATTTAAAATGTGGGCATGTAAGTTCAAATTAAATTATTTTTTAAAAAATTTCTCAGAAACGAATTGCCGATATAAAAACTTTCTCTCTAAAACCTAGAAAATACCATTTTCCTCCTTCATTTTTAAGCCAAAGAAAATAAACACACCTTATGATAGAAATTGAAGCAGACACAAATCACTTATGTGATAAACAGAAGACTTGTACCAACCAGAAATCATCATTAGAGGAGCAATCTCTTATTAGTTCCCTCTTTCTGTACTTAAGTAGGTACATTTTTCTTAATAAGAATAGCTTAACTGATATAATAGATTTTTAATGGCTAGGTAGGCTCACCCTTCCTAGGAAAGATTTATTCTGCTGAATCAGATAGGGTTCTTGATAGCAAGTAATAGTATTCGACTCTGGATCTCAGGTCAAAAAAGGAACTTGTTGGATGGATTGTAAAGAATTTATTCGATAAAGCCCATTGGGCCAGGTTTGGAAAACAAGGAGGCATCAAGACAATTCTGAAGGGTGAAGGAGCAGGAAATGAGACTACCATCTTTAGCAGAAGCAGTCTGTTCTGGACACTGCTGCTGCAAGTCATTATTATGGTGGAAACTGAAACAACTGAATTCTGACCATTAACATCCCAGCTCTTGAGTTGGAGAATATGATTGGCAGGACTTAAACGACATGCCAATACTCTTTCTCCCTAGGGGCAAGGAATGGAGCATCTGACTCTCTGGCTTGTATACAGGAGAAAACTGTACTAAGACTACACATATTGAGAAGTTCCCTAGTATGTATTAGTAGGTATGTGTGTGTGTGTGTGTGTGTGTGTGTGTGTAATATGAGATCTTATATGGAGCAAACAAAGCAAAAAAAAAAACAAATTATCAAACAAAAACTAGCTCATATTCTCTCACCCCTTTTAATAATAATAGGACTTCATGAAGGATTACTCTACTATATGTTTCTGTTATTAGAAGAATTTCACTACTGGATTGATTTTATTAGGTAAATGGATAAACAGCTATTTAATGTGTTTCCCATTCTAAATATACTTAAATGCTGCACAGGCCCTGATCTTGAGGGGAGAACTGTGATGATTAAATTCTCAGTATTAGGTGGCATCTTTACATACATTGCCTAATCTTTTTTTTCTATGTGTGTTTATTGAATTAATTTTAATTGCCAAATATCTAAATATTTTGCTAATAATAGGTAGTTTTTTCCTCCCTCTCCTACTTGCTTTCTAATCACACATAGCACTATTCTTTTCATAAGCACTTCTCGACTCTCATTGGTCCACTGGGTTTACATCTCTTCATTTCTTTACCCTGCCAATATGATGGCAATAACATTTTAAATGATTCAAGCACAACAGCTCTCTGCTCTTTGCTACTCCACAGCATGATTTTGATCTATACCCATAAAATAAATAGAATGCATAACAAGCACT
This sequence comes from Monodon monoceros, assembly GCF_005190385.1. Taxonomy (NCBI): domain Eukaryota; kingdom Metazoa; phylum Chordata; class Mammalia; order Artiodactyla; family Monodontidae; genus Monodon; species Monodon monoceros. The sequence continues at coordinate 69,209,579 of NW_021703768.1, forward strand.
GGAAGAGAAAAGTCCTTTAAAGGCACAGAAATGATTTTTGTTGGGAATGGGAAGGAGAATGGGAAAGGGGAAACTACAAAGAAAAAAGCCCTGTAGTCACTCCTCTATTCCCGTTTTCATATTGGGTTTATTATATGTAGTCCCAACTCAAGACAACTATATTTCACAGTAAATTACAGTCTGCCTTAAGACTTGGCACAATAACACCAAGAGATTGCAGAGTTGTTCATTGATCAGTGGACAGCAAATATTTAACTTTAGGGGAAAAAATCAAAACTGAATTAAAGTCTTACCAGCTTTTGCCAGGGCTTCCATCTGAAAAGCTTTATTAGCCTCAAAATGATGGAATTGATGACTGGATTCACAGAGCACATTCAAATAACAGAGACCTTTTCCTCAGAGGCAATATTCTCTAAGAAGTCTGAGAAATTTCCAGCAAATTTGTGATATTTTCACGATGCCTGCTGGAGAGTGTAGTTCTCTACTTGTTAAAGAAAAAACCCTGCCAAAGCCTCACTAAAGTATCAAATTAAGATTTCAGCCTTGCTTTAGGATTTAAAGGCCAAAAAAAAATTTTTTTAAACTGTTCATATTCAGTGTAACCTCAATTTTCAAAAGAAGCAAATTATCTCATTCTGAGTTTAGCTACTACTAAAAAAATTTATTCTTATTTTTTTTAACATCTTTATTGGAGTATAATTGCTTTAAAATGGTGTCTTAGTTTCTGCTTTATAACAAAGTGAATCAACTCTGCATATACATATATCCCCAAATCTCTTCTCTCCTGCGTCTCCCTCCCACCCTCCATATCCTACCCCTCTAGGTGGTCACAAAGCACCGAGCTGATCTCCCTGTGCTATGTGGCTGCTTCCCACTAGCTATCTATTTTACATTTGGTAGTGTATATATGTCCATGCCACTCTCTCACTTCGTCCTAACCTACCCTTCCCCCTCCCCGTGTCCTCAAGTCCATTCTCGACGTCTGAATCTTTATTCCTATCCTGCCCTAGGTTCTTCAGAACCTTTTATTTTTATTTTTTTAGGTTCCATATACATGTGTTAGCATATGATATTTGTTTTTCTCTTTCTGACTTACTTCACTCTGTATGACAGACTCTAGGTCCATCCACCTCACTACAAATAACTCAATTTCGTTTCTTTTTATGGCTGAGTGATATTGCATTGTATACATATGCCACATCTTCTTTAGACATTCATCTGTCAATAGACACTTAGGTTGCTTCCATGTCCTGGCTATTGTAAATAGAGCTGCAATAAACATTGTGGTACATGACTCTTTTCGAATAATGGCTTACTCAGGGTATATGCCCAGTAGTGGGAATGCTGGGTCATATGGTATTTCTATTTTCAGTTTTTTAAGGAACCTCCATACTGTTCTCCATAGTGGCTGTATCCATTTACATTCTCACCAACAGTGCAAGAGGGTTCCCTTTTCTCCACATCCTCTCCAGCATTTACTGTTTATAGATTTTTTTATGATAGCCATTCTGAGTGGTGTGAGGTGATAACTCACTGTAGTTTTGATTTACATTTCTATAATAATTAGTGATGTTGAGCATCCTTTCATGTGTTTGTTGGCAATCTGTATATCTTCTTTGGAGAAATGTCTATTTAGGACTTCTGCCCATTTTTGGATTGGGCTGTTTGTTTCTTTGTGAGCTACGTGAGCTGCTTGTAAATTTTGAGATTAATCCTCTGTCAGTTGCTTCATTTGCAAATATTTTCACCCATTCTGGGGGTTGGCTTTTTGTCCTGTTTATGTTTACCTTTGCTGTGAGAAAGCTTTTAAGTTTCATTAGGTCCCATTTGTTTATTTTTGTTTTTATTTTGATTTCTCTAGGAGGTGGGTCAAAAAGGATCTTGCTGTGATTTATGTCACAGAGTGTTCTGCTTACATTTTCCTCTAAAAGTTTTATAGTGTCTCACCTTATATTTAGCTCTTTAATCCATTTTGAGCTTATTTTCGTGTATGGTGTTAGGGAGTGTTCTAATTTCATTCTTTTACATGTAGCCATCCAGTTTTCCCAGGACCACTTATTGAAGAGGTTGTCTTTTCTCCATTGTATATTCTTGCCTCCTTTATCAAAAATAAGGTGACCAGGGCTTCCCTGGTGGTGCAGTGGTTGAGAGTCCGCCTGCCGATGCAGGGGACACAGGTTCATGCCCCGGTCCGGGAAGATCCCAAATGCCGTGGAGCGGCTGGGCCCGTGAGCCATGGCTGCTGAGCCTGCGCGTCCGGAGCCTGTGCGCTGCAGCAGGAGAGGCCGCAACAGTGAGAGGCTCGCATAGTGCAAAGAAAAAAAGAAGAAGAAGAAAAAAAAGGTGACCATATGTGGGTGGGTTTAACTCTGGGCTTTATATCCTGTTCCATTGATCTATGTTTATGTTTTTGTGCCAGTACCATACTGTCTTGATTACTGTAGCTTTGTAGTATAGTCTGAAGTCAGGGAGCCTGATTCCTGCAGCTCTGTTTTTCTTTCTCAAGATTGCTTTGACTATTCAGCGTCTTTTGTGTTTCCATACAAATTGTGAAATTTTTTTGTTCTAGTTCTGTGAAAAATATCATTGGTAGTTTGATAGGGATTGCACTGAATCCATAGATTGCTTTGGGTAATATAGTCATTTTCACAATGTTAATTCTTCCAATACAAGAGCATGGTATATTTCTCCATCTTATTGTATCACACTTAATTTCTTTCATCAGTGTCTTATAGTTTTCTGCATAGAGGTCTTTTGTCTCCTTAAGTAGGTTTATTCCTAGGTATTTTATTCTTTTTGTTGCAATGGTAAATGGAAGTGTTTCTTAATTTCTCTTTCAGATTTCTCATCATTAGTTTATAGGAATGCAAGAGATTTCTGTGCATTAATTTTGTATCCTGCTACTTTACCAAATTCATGGATTAGCTCTAGTAGCTTTGTGGTAGCATCTTAAGGATGTTCTATGTATAGTATCATGTCATTTGCAAACAGTGACAGCTTTGGATTCCTTTTATTTCTTTTTCTTCTCTGATTGCTCTGGCTAAAACTTCCAAAACTATGTTGAATAATAGTGGTGAGAGTGGACAACCTTATCTTGTTCCTGAACTCAGAGGAAATGATTTCAGTTTTTCACCATTGAGAACGATGTTGGCTGTGGGTTTGTCATATATGGCTTTTATTAGGCAGAGGTAAGTTTCCTCTATGCCTACTTTCTGGAGAGTTTTTATAATAAATATGTGTTGAATTTTGTCAAAAGCTTTTTCTGCATCTATTGACATGATCATATGTTTTGTCTCCTTCAATTTGTGAGTATGGTTTATCACACTGATGATTTGCTTATATTGAAGAATCCTTGCATTCCTGGGATAAACTCCACTTGATCATGGTGTATGATCCTTTTAATGTGCTGTTGGATTCTGTCTGCTAGTATTTTGTTGAGGATTTTTGCATCTATGTTCATCAGTGATATTGGCCTGTAGTTGTCTTTCTTTGTGACATCTTTATTTGGTTTTGATATCAGTGTGATGTTGGCCTCGTAGAAAGTTTGAGAGTGTTCCTCCCTCAGCTATATTTTGGAAGAGTTTGAGAAGGATAGGTGTAAGCTCTTCTCTAAATGTTTGAGAGAATTTGCCTGTGAAGCCACCTGTTCCTGGGCTTTTGTTTGTTGGAAGATTTTTAATCTCAGTCTCAATTTCAGTTCTTGTGATTGGTCTGTTTATATTTTCTATTTCTTACTGGTTCAGTCATGGAAGGTTGTGCTTTTCTAAGAATTTTTCCATTTCTTCCTGGTTGTTCATTTTATTGGCATAAAGTTGCTTGTAGTAAGCCCTCATGATCCTTTATATTTCTTCAGTGTCAGTTGTTACTTCTCCTTTTTCATTTCTAATTCTATTGATTTGAGCCTTCTCCCTTTTTTTCTTGATGAGTCTGGTTAATGGATTATCAATTTTGTTTATCTTCTCAAAGAACCAGCTTTTAGTTTTATTGATCTTTGCTATCATTTCCTTCACTTCTTATTCATTTATTTCTATCTGATCTTTATGATTTCTTTTCTTCTGCTATCTTTGGGGTTTTTTTTGTTCTTCTTTCTCTAATTGCTTTAGGTGTAAGGTTAGGTTGTTAATTTGAAATGTTTCTTCTTTGTTGAGGTAGGATTGTATTGCTATAAACTTCCCTCTTAGAACCACTTTTGCTGAGTGCCATTGGTTTTGGGTCATCGTGTTTTCATTGTCATTTGTTTCTAGGTATTTTTTTTTATTTCCTCTTTGATTTCTTCAGTGATCTCTTGGTTATTAAGTAGTGTATTGTTTAGCCTCCATGTGCTTGTAGTTTTTACAGATTTTTTCCTGTAATTGATATCTAGTCTCACAGAGTTGTAGTCAGAGAAGTTACTTGATGTGATTTCAATGTTCTTAAATTTACCAAGGCTTGATTTGTGACCCAAGATATGGTCTATACTTGAGAATGTTTCATGAGCAGTTCAGAAGAAATTGTATTCTGTTGTTTTTGGATGGATTGTCCTATAAATATCAATTAAGTCCATCTTGTTTAATGTATCATTTAAAGCTTGTGTTTCTTTGGTTATTTTCATTTTGGATGATATGTCCACTGATGAGAGTGGGATGTTAAAGTCCCATACTATGATTGTGTTACTGTCGATTTCCCCTTTTACGGCTGTTAGCATTTGCCGTATATATTGAGGTGCTCCTTTGTTGGGTGCATAAATATTTACAATTCTTATATCTTCTTCTTGGATTGATCCCCTGATAGTTATGTAATGTCCTTCTTTGTCTCTTGTCATAGTCTTTATGTTAAAGTCTATTTTGTATGATATGAGAATTGTTACTCCAGGTTTCTTTTCTTTTTTTTTTTTTTTTGCGGTACACGGGCCTCTTACTGTTGTGGCCTCTCCCGTTGCAGATCACAGGCTCTGGACGTGCAGGCTCAGCAGTCATGGCTCACGGGCCTAGCTGCTCTGTGGCATGTGGGATCCTCCCAGACCGGGGCACGAACTCGTGTCCCCTGCATTGGCAGGCGGACTCTCAACCACTGCACCACCAGGGAAGCCCCTCCAGGTTTCTTTTGATTTACATTCGCATGGAATATCTTTTTCCATCCCCTCCCTTTCAGTCTGTATGTTTCCCTAAGTCTTTAGTGGGTCTCTTGTAGACAGCATATACATGGGCCTTGTTTTTGTATCCATTCAGCCAGTCTATGTCTTTAGGTTGGAGCATGTAATCCATTTACAATAAAGGTAATTATCAATATGTATGTTCCTATTACCATTTTCTTAATTGTTATGGGTTTGTTATTGTAGGTTTTTTTCTTCCCTTGTTTTTCCTGCCTAGAGAAGTTCCTTTAGTATTTCTTGTAAAGCTGGTTTGGTGGTGCTGAATTCTCTTAGCTTTTGCTTGTCTGTAAAGGTTTTAATTTCTCCATCGAATCTGAATGAGATCCTTTCCAGATAGAGCAATCTTGGTTGTAGGTTTTTCCCTTTCATCACTTTAAATATGTCCTGCCACTCCCTTCTGGTTTATAGAGTTTCTGCTGAAAGATTAGCTGTTAACCTTATGGGGATTCCCTTTTATGTTATTTGCTGTTTTTCCCTTGCTGCTTTTAATATTTTTTCTTTGTATTTAATTTTTGATAGTTTGATTAATATGTGTTTTGGTGTGTTTCTCCTTGGATATATCCTGTATGGGACTCTCTGTGCTTCTTGGACATGATTGATTATTTCCTTTCCCATATTAAGGAAGTTTCCAACTATAATCTATTCAAATATCTTCTCAGTCCATTTTTTTTCTCTTCCTCTTCTAGGACCCCTATAATTCGATTGTTGGTGCATTTAATGTTGTCCCAGAGGTCTCTGAGACTGTCCTCAATTCTTTTCATTCTTTTTTTTTTTACTCTGTCTGTGGTAGTTAGTTCCACTCTTTTATCTTCCAGGTCACTTATCCATTCTTCCCCCTTAGTTATTCTGCTATTGATTCCTTCTAGAGAATTTTTAATTTCATCTATTGTGTTGTTCATCATTTTTGGTTTGCTCTTTAGTTCTTCTAGGTCCTTGTTAAACATTTCTTGTTTTTTCTCCATCCTATTTCCAAGTTTTGGGATCATTTTTACTATCATTACTCTGATTTATTTTTCAGGTAGACTGCCTATTTCCTCTTCATTTGTTTGGTCTAGTGGGTTTTTACCTTGCTCCTTCATCTGCTGTGTATTTTTTTGTGTTCTCATTTTACTTAACTTACTGTGTTTGGGGTCTCCTTTTTGCAGGCTACAAGTTCATTGTTCCCATTGTTTTTGGTGTCTGCCCCCAGTGGCTAAGGTTGCTTCAGTGGGTTGTGTAGGCTTCCTGGTGGAGGGGACTGGTGCCTGTGTTCTGGTGGATGAGGCTGGATCTTGTCTTTCTGGTGGGCAGGACTGTGTCCAGTGGTGTGTTTGGGGGTGTCTGTGACCTTATTATGATTCCAGGTGGCCTCTCTGCTAATGGGTGGTATTGTATTCCTGTCTTTCTAGTTGTTTGGCATAGGGTGTCCAGCACTCTAGCTTGCTGGTCATTTAGTGGAGCTGTGTCTTAGCATTGAGATGGAGATCTCTGAGAGAACTTTTGCCGTTTGATATTAAATGGAGCTGGGAGGTCTCTTGTACTTTCTATATAGACAATCATGTCATCTGTAAATAAGGATAATTTTGTTTCTTTCTTTCCAATCTATATGAATTTTAGTTATTTTTATTGCCTTAAGACACTGGCTAGAATTTCCAGTAGAATCTTGATTAGCAATACTAGGAGCACACATACTTACCTTATTCTTATTCTTAGGCCATAAGCATTCAGGTTTGCAGCATTACATATGAGGTTATCTGTAAATTTTTGTAGCCACCCTGCAATGGGTGAAAAAGTCTTCTTTCTTCCCAGATTATAGAAAGTTTCTGTCACGAATGAATGTTGAATTTTGTCCAAACTTTCTGCATAAATTGATATCATGTGGATTTTACTCTTTAGATTGTTAATTGGTAGATTATATTAATTGATTATTGAATATTTACCCAGCTTTGATTTCTGGGGAATAAACAACTCATTTGATTTGGTATATTATTTCTTTTATATATTGCTGGGTTTAGTTTGGTAATATTGTGTGGAGGATTTTTACATCTGTGTTCATGAGGAATACTCTTCTTTATTATTCTATTTTTCTAGTTTTGATGTCAGATTTTTGCACATAAAATTAGTTGGGAAAAGCTGTCTCTTCTGTTATCCATAGAATTAATGGTATTTCCTCTATAATGTTTGGTAGAATTCAGCAGTAAAAACAGCTAGGCCTGAAGGTTTCTTTGGGGGGAAAATTTTAAAATACAGATTCCATTTATTTAATAGTTGTGTGGCTTTTCAAGTTATCTATATCACCTTGGATGAGTTTTGGTAGTGTGTGACTGTCGAGTAATTAACTCATTTAATCAAAGTTACTGAATGTATCTGCAAAGTGTTGTTTATGGTTATACTATATATAGCTATACTACAAAAAACACTTTGCACATAAATCCTTTTGACATCAAGAGGGTCTGTAGTTCTTTTATTTCTAATAACTTGTGTCTTCACTATTCTCTATTACTTTGTCAGACTTGCTAGAGGTTTATCAATGTTATTAGTGTTTTCAAAGAAACAGTATTTGGTTTCATTGATTTTCTTTATTTTTTCTGTTTTCAGCTTCTGATTCCTGCTCTTAATTTTAATTATTATTTTACTTCTGTTTGCATTAGTCTTATTTTGCTCTTCCTTTTCTAGTTTCTTAAGATAGATGCTTAGGTTATTGATATGAGACTTTCTATCACAAGTATTTAATGCTATAAATTTCTCTCTAGGCACAATTTTAGCTACGTCTCACTAGTTTTGATATATTATATTCTCATTTTTGTTCATTTTAAAATATATTCTAATTTCTCTAAGACTTCTTCTTTAAGCCATGAATCACTAAGAAGTGCATTGTTAGTCCAAGTTTTGGGTATTTTTCTGTTACCTGTTTAAAAAAAAAAATGACCTCTAGTTGAATCCCATTATAAATCAGAGAATATATTTTAAATGATTTTAGTTCTTTTAAAGGTTTATTTTATGAACAAGGTTATGGTCTATCTTGGTGAATGTTCTATGTACACTTGAAAAGAATATGTATTCTGCTGTCTGGGGGTGGAGTTTTCTATAAATATTCAGTAGATTCAGTTGATTGATGGTGTTGTTTACTTCTTTTATATACTTTCTGATATTTTGAATACTAGTCCCATATATTCCTGACAGAGCAGCATTGAAGTCTCCAAACATAATTGTATGTTTGTCTATTTCTCCTTTTGGTTATGTCAGTTTTACTTCATGTATTTTGAACATCTGGTGTTAGTTAGAGGGTGGAATATTTTATTCTTTGTGAACTGTTCATTGTTTATTATGTAATGTCTATTATTATCTCCTAATTTTCTTTGCTCTGTAGTCTACTTTTCTGATATTAATACGGTCATACAATTGTTTTTTTTGATTACTGTTTGCATGGTGTATCTTTCACTATACTTTTAACCTATCTACGTCACTATATTTGAAGTTAGTTTCTTATAGACAGCATATAACTCAGTCATTTTTATCCAATCTGGTTATCTCTGTCTTTTAATTGATGTCATTTTATGTAATTGTTGATATATTTACATTTATAACTTTAATATATTTTTTCAGTTTGCCCCCACTGTTTTATGGATCTCTATTGTCCCTCCCCTGACTTCTTTATCTTACAGTCTACTGAGTATCAATATTTTACTATTCCAAGTACAATGTAGAAATCTTACCACTACAGATGCCCCCCTCTTATACATACATATTAATATTATATTAACATATATTCTATATTTTATATGTACTATATAGTAATATATATTGTATATCCCCTTCTTATATTTTAGTTCTCTTATATATTATATATTGAAAATCAGATGATATTATAATTTTTACTTACAACCTCCAAATATATTTAAAAGAACTCAAAGGATAAGAAGTTTATTATGTTTGCTGAGATAGTTACAATTTCCATTGTTATTCTTTCCTGATGTCCCAACTTTCCTTCTGATATCAGTTCCCTTTTGTTTTAAGAACTTCCTTTCACAAATCTTTTAGAACATGTCAGCTAAAAATAAATTCTCTTAGTTTTGCTTTATCTGAGAATGTCTTTGTCACCTTCATTCCTAATATTTTCACTGGATATGGAATTCTGGTTGACAGTTGTTTTCTTTCAGCACTTTTAAATGTGGCAGTTCTTCCCAGTCTCCATGGTTTCTGATAGGAAATCCTCATTCAAGCATTGTCTCCCTACAGGTGATGCATTGGTTTTCTCTTGTTGCTTTCAATTTTCTTTCCTTTAGTTTGAAGTTAAAATTTAAGTTTGATTATGAGGTGCCTGGACATGAATTTCTTTGGATTTATTCTGTTTGGAGTTTGCTAAACTTCTTGAATATGTAGGTTTGTGTCCTTTACCAAACTTGGAATGTTTTCAGGAATTATTCCTTCAAATATTTACTCAGCACTGCACACTTTCTTTTCTTATGTCTCCCTTTAATGACATAAATGTTTGACTTTTATTGTCTCACATGTTAATTTTGTTAACTTTTTCAATAATTTTTCTCTCTATTGTTCAGATTGGGTAATGCTATTGTTATGGACTGAATGTTTTCGTCAGTGAGAGAGACCCAATAGGTTATACTTATTCTGTCTTATCCAGAATCAAAACCCTCCAGAGTGCATTCTTTATGCCTTCATTATGTTATTCTGCTTTCCCTTCATTAGTTAATCATATTCAAATAACTGATTAAAGTAAAAATTTTAATTGCAATTTTCCTTTTCCATTATAGGTTTCCACAAACTTATGAGCACCACAAACAATTCATTCATGACAGTGACACATTACACTAATGTAAAATTACAAAACATAAAAAAAAAAGTTGCTACAAAAAGTATGTATAGATTTTCAATTATATTACTGTTTCTCTTAGCTTATAACATAGACTTTTTTTTTTTATTCATGGCTTAAATAAATGTTTATGTGGTTTCTGAGCAATATGACCTGGCACATTTTGAATGCACTGTCTGTATGAATAATGTGCTAGGTGTACTACTGTATTGAAAAATCAGAAACTTCATTGACTTTTATTATTTTTTAAGTTTGGCTTTCAATCCAGCACCATATGAAATCCAAGAAAAGTAAAAAGATTCTAAAGCCACCTCCCACAAGCTTCAAACTAAACAGCTAGAATCCTGAGAATATAGAATGCATATCAGTTTTTTTTATTCAAATGGCTTGAATTTAACCTCTTTTGCCACCATGAGGATAATCTGAAATGGGTTCAACTGTTAAAGTGACCTGCTCTTGTCAAGCTTCCAGCTACTGTCAGTACACTTCTTTTCCTTTGGAAATAGCCAGATACAGTTTAAACAAATGAGAGTGTTTCCCATGATAACTTTATAATACTACATCGTCATTATATTAAAAATGCTTCATAATCACAAATAAAGAAGTAAAACCATGGCAGATTTCTGGTTGCATTTTTTGTGTGTATTTTGCCAATTCAATAACAACTATAAGAATGCATTTTTCTAGTTGTAGATATTTTGGCTGAAACTGAATGTTTTAATTATTGAAATGTAATACTATAAAAAACTTGGTTTGTAATTAGAGAGTCCTTTATTCTTTTCCAATGTGCATGATCTTTCATGCCATTTCTCCATTATATTCATTTGGCTTAAGGAAATATCTATTCTAAAGCTCTAAATAATTGACACTAAAATCAATTAGTTCATATTTCTGAAACTGGAAAGAATTTTAGAATCACGTAATCACACCTCTTCATTTTAGAGGTGAAATTTCTCAGACTCAGAGATTCAGCTTACATTAAGCAAGTCAGGAGCCCAGGTCCCTAAACCTGGTCCTGGTATTCTTTCTACAATAAGGAAGTGATTTTGTTAGTCTCCTGTCCCTGTGAGAAAAATGCACATACATGCAAAAGTTTGCTGAAATTTTAGGTGTTCACTAAACACTCATGGATGCCATGTGAGTCTCTAAATTAGGAAACCCTGTGTAGGGACAATTAACTAGTCATCTGGACAGAGAAAAATGAATCTATATTACATCTTATAGTAAAGTAAATTCCAGGAGGATTAAAATTTTAAATATAAAAATGAGACATTTAATATTCTGGAATAAAACATGGTAGAAAATTCCATTCCTGCAAATGAAGAGTTGACTCTAACAGTGACCCAAAAATCTACCAACCTAAAAGTAAAGAGTAATAAATTTGACTGTTAAAAAAATTCTATAAGAAACATTGAAAGACAAAACTAAAAATCTATTCAATACTGCACATATTAAGTGCTAAGCTAGTATGGTAGTTGGAATGGCTCCCCATTCCAGAGAAGTCCATGCCCTAATCTCCAGAATCTATAAGTATGCTATGTTACATGTCAAAGGGAATTTTCAGATCTAGTGGTGTTATTTTAAGCTGCTAAGCTTGTGGTAGCTTGTTACAGCAGTGATAGAAAACTAATACAGCTATCTAGTATTTAAGAATGAAAATTTAACCTACAGATATAGTTGTAACATATTAAATAATTTTTGCAAATTGCTTTTCATTGAAGCCTTGCTTATTACTCTTCCAGTAAAAGAGAAAAGCATATAAATGGCCATAACTAGATATTTAAATAAACTGTGCTATGTCCATATTATGGAATACTACTCAGCTATAAAGAAGAATGAGAAAGCTTTTCATACCACTATGAAAAAATATCCAAGATATACCATTAAGTGAAACATGCAAGTACAATACCATGTACTTTTATTTTTTAATATATTTATATTTTTAAATGTATGCATAAAATCCTTTGGGAGAATACAGAAAATCCTTTGGGAGAATATAGAAAAAAGCAATAACTATAGTTACCTATTTGTAGTGGGGAGGAGAAGAAAGTGGGTAGCTGAAATTCACAGCTAGAAAGGAGAGTATGCTATATATATTTAATAATTTTTAGTCTTACAAATGCATTGCCTTTCTAATATATAAATAGATGACAGATAATGGTGATGATGAAGATAGATAGCTAGATACATAATATATTTAAATTACATATATCATAATATATTTAAATTTCTCCTGTACTACTCTGGGCTTCCTTTCATATTTGTGACTGCTTAATGGTGTGATTCATCAATAGGGAAAAAATATTGCTTGTATAAAGGAAGAAGAAAAGAAAAGAATGACAGAAAGAAAAAAAAAAGCTTTTTAATTTGTCGTTAATACTTTATGCCTCTTATTGGTAAAGAAAATATTTGTTTTTCCCAATTTCACTGGGGCTGTAATATAAATACACCCTGAGAAGATTATATAATATCTTCTAAACATCTCATATGAAGATGACATGTAACATACACAGGTTCATGACACATTATATACTTTTAAAGGGGAGGGGAGGACAAGAAAAGAAAACAATGACTAAAATAAAGAAGGTCAAGTACTGAAAAGCGTAACAAAGACAAACCACTTTCCTAATAGCTAGTCCCTTCCTTCCCTCACACTTGGCATCTCAAACCTTTGTCTGATCACCACTCTGAAAAGGAAGCCTCTTCCTAATATCAGGGAATTTATTCATAGCATAGTTCATGAAAGTAAGAGCAGACTTTCCCAATATTCATAAAGTAAAACTAAGGCCAAGAAAATGGCAGAAATCCAGGCCTTTCAGTTTTCTACCAGGTTTTTTAGAGGATCTCTCCCTGAGGCAGGTTAGGCTAGCTGCTAAGAGCACAAGCAAAGACATGGGAAGGGCAGTTCTAGGTAAGTCTGGAGCTTTTTCAAATAGCTAGAGTAGCTATTGGAATAAGATTGGAAATAAGATTGGAAAGCAGATATCAAGTAACAATTGGAGGATCTTGAAAACTAAGTAATGCTAACTAAGCAATCAGGCACCTTTAAAGATTGTTCAGAAAAGAGTGACCCATCAGAGATATGCTTTAGAGATTAATCTGGCAGTGTGTAGAAGGTAGATGGGATAAGGAAGACAAGAGGCCAGAAAATTTGTAGGCAAGATCATGAGAGAAAATGCTTTTAGATTCTAAATCTATTTTAGCTCTCTAAAAATTAATGAGGCTGCTTGGCAGTTGCATTACTTACTGCTAAATCTGATTAAATCCCAAAAGCATTTTTTAAAGGAGAGATTAAAGGAAGTGAAGTCAGAAGTTAGGATCAAATGCAAGTATCTACAATTTTTCAAAAAATCATTTCTTAAGGGTCATTCAGTTAATTTAAGAAACACTCTGATACATTCGTAGCTAAAACTCTGATATTTCTTATGTGTCATTTCTAAAGTGTAATTGCAGAGCACATTGCTAAAACAGTAATGAAAGAATTTTAGAGCATTCATCAAAGGACATCGAATGTGAAATAAACAGTGTTGGTTGTGAGTCAGGGGATTGCTGTTCGGCACATTAGACAGCACTGCCCTCTGCAGTTAAGTGAGTTCTACTATCTGATCCCTGTGAAGCTTGTTATAAACCCGTGTTTGAAACCACTCAAATATTTTGTCATTTCAGGTACGATACCCAGGCAATGATAGCACACCAAAGTCTCCAAAGTGGATCCCTGCAGGAAGAATAACTTATAATGATGGAAAGGAGCATAAAAGTTTAGGACTGAGGAGGATAAACCCGGTTTGATTTGGTGGTGATTGTGTACTAAGTAGACACTGTTCTCTGCAAAAAGATTGGCAATTTTCTTCCTGAATTCTTGGCACTTCTACTTCATGGAAGAGTAGAAGCAGACAATAAAGAAATCATCAGACAATTAAATAAAATACTTATAAATTGTGATTAAAGCCATAAAGTAAACCAAAAAGGAGTCTAAGACAGGTGGATCTCATCAATGGAGGTGATATTTCAACTGAGACCTGAAGGATAAGAAGGACCTAAGCATGTGAGGAGTGGGAAAAAGTAGATGGGATAGCATGTGCAAAGGTCCTGGGTCAGGGACAGAGAGTCACATGTTCCAAGGATAGAAGGAAGATAGTGTTGCTAGAGATACTGAGCAAATGCGACACTGATGACAAAGCGGAAAAGCTAAGATAGAAAAGCTGAGATAGATCATAAAGATACTACTTACTTTTAGTACTTAGTAAGGAAACTGAATTTTATTCTAAATGCAGTGAGACATATTTGAAGGGTTTTAATTTAAAAAGTGAAAAAGATCACTTGTTCTGCTCTATGGCAAATAATTTCTAGAGGGACAAGAGAAGAAGGCAGGGATGCAGGCCATTTTCAGATATTTAACACTCATTCTAGTTTGATTCATTGTGTTATAATGTTGGAAGAGTGTTAAAGGAAGATAGAGGGTATATTCATTTATGGCAAATCAATTCACAGCCTTAAACTGATAAACACTTGCCCTGAAATTATGCCATTGTCTTCAGCAAAAGAAGATAGTTTAGGGACTATTTAATTACAATCTTAAAATGGGATTAAGGTCATAAAGTAATAGGTTAAATTTTGAACAAAAAGAGTTCACAATGGCTTATTAACTCCTTCAAGATAGAAAAGACCACCCTGTGCTAATTGACTTCACTCTACAGATCTAACCTTAAATTACAGTAGAAACAGACATAGATGGTAAATGGTTTCTCTATTATCTTTGTGCGGTCAGGAAGTTTGTCTTAAACTATAAATCCCTCTCATACATTAACATAAGAAATGTGCAAAAATCCCACAAATAACTGGGATTTCCCAACAAACAAGTCCTTTCTCATCTATTTTCCAGAGTAAATGGCAGGTTCATTTCTAGTCTAGAACAAGGGAATGGAACTAAAACTACTGATATTTTTTCCCAGGAGATTGAATGTCAATTCACTCATTTTGAGCTTATTATCCTTTCTCCCTTAAGTGAAAAAAGGAAGAGAGAGAGAGAGAGAATTTTGCACACCATAACTTATCCAGGATCTCTTTTCTGTCCTTTAAAACATTTCATCAGTATTATCCATGCTACAGTTCCACAGAGAGGGAAATTTATTTTCCATAAAAAGTGACACACTAAACGTTCTAGTTTCTGGCTACAGCATTAATGAACAACTTAAGGACTTCCAAAATTGAATTAGCTGCCCCAATACCTTGAAATTATTCAGATTTTTTAGTCCAGGCTTTCAGAGCTTCCAAGTACCTGTATGAAAATGAAATTATGAAGACAATATTAATAGATTGATTAAGAATCTTTCAACTGATGACAGAATCTACTGGTACAAATAACTAAATGAGATTAATACTATATTGATAATATTCCCTATAGTTTGATGCATACTATTATCTATTTTAGTCTCTAACACATCTGCTATGCTTTATTTATTTTTATTTTTAAATGAATATAAATAGCAGAAAGTCAACCTCCATGTAACACAAACACCTTATCTGCAGTGATGAGTCAAAATTTGGTTCCATGAATATTAGTTTCATTTATCAAATGTCAGGGTGTGTCTGTGTGTGTGTGTATGTTAGGTTAACAGTTCCAGAGTCTGAGTAATGCTAAAAATTAGACATATTTGAGACCTAACAAACTTATCAATACTTGTACTGATTTGCCTCCTTCCCAGCAGGGGAAATATAAAAATTATTTAGTCCTAGTTTTGAATTAGGTATTATTAAGACTGGAGAATTATTGGACTTCCCTGGTGACGCAGTGGTTAAGAATCCGCCTGCTAATGCAGGGGACACAGGTTCGATTCCTGGTCCAGGAAGATCCCACATGCTGCGGCGCAACTAAGCCTGTGCACCACAACTACTGAGCCTGCACTCTAGAGACCACACACTGCAACTACTGAAGCCTGCGCACCTAGAGCCCATGCTCCACAACAAAGAGAGGCCACCGCAGTGAGAAGCCCACGCACCACAACGAAGAGTAGCCCCCACTCGCCACAACTAGAGAAAGCCTGCACGCAGCAATGAAGACCCACTGCAGCCAAAAACTAAAATTTTAAATATAATAATAAATTAAAAAGAAAGCTAATATGATTCTATTAAAAAAAAGAGATTGGAAAATTATCTAATGCTCTTGAGGGCACATCTTTGCTGCAATGAGACGGGTAAACCATGAAAATTCTGTTCAGCATTCCAAATACACACTGCACCAGGAAGGCTGAAGTCAAGCTTTTGAGACTATGCTAGCCTAATTGGTAAAATAATTTCAAAAAAGATTTTCCCTTATGATTTCTGCTGTTAGAAACCAAACACCAAAGAAATTTTCTCATAAAGTGACATTTCCTCATTCTTGTATTTCTCTTCTCTCTCCTACCTAAAGAATTGCATTTTCTTTCTATCTTCATAGCTAAGTCTCTTCGATATAAATAGTTCTACAAATGTCAGTGTTTCAATTTTTTTCTGATAGTTATTACCAAATAATTACCCAAACAAGTAAATTGGATTTAGATCCAATTCAAGACTACCAGGGGAAAAAAAAAACAAATTACATAGAGCCATGAATCAGGAGCCCAGTGCTCAAACAGGAAGCAGGTCATGAGGTTAGGGGATTCGAACAAGGATTTTATTCAGATAATGCATGGTTATAAACACTGGAACTCCAGTGAAGAAACAAAAGTCTGTGTATCTTTACTAGTGTTTATTAATAATTAATATTTAATTAGTACTTTATACATGGAAGTCATAAGATCCAGCACATCACTCAGATTGTTTCATTTAATCTTACAAGAACCCACTGAAATTCCTATTTTTAGTTTTACCATTTGACAAATGAGAAAACAGGTTTAGAGAGCTTTAATGACTTGCTTAAGGTCATAGAGCTCACAAGTGTTGGAGCAGGGGTCTGAAATACAAGCTGTTCCATTCTAACTCACTATTCCCTATTTTCTAAAATCATCTATCCAGCACATATTATGGATCTCATAATCTTGTGGGGTGAATGGTGTTATTTTGCTTCCATGATTGAGGATACTTAGGCTAAGAAAAATAAAAGAGGTAACATTTAAAATTGCAAACCAGGTAAGTGCAAGAGCCATATCTAAACTTTCAAGTTTAGCTTGAAGGACATGGAGCTCGTGTTGTTTAGGATTAAAATCGCAGAAGGGACTATACTCGCAACGTTAAAATTGTTTGTTTCAATTTTACTTGATTTTCCATAATTATAGTTTCTTGAGATTTTTTTTAGAATTTTAATATGGAAGATGAAGCAGATCCTGATTTACATGGACTCTTTCCTTTATTGTAAACCAGAAGAAGCCAGAATTATTCCAGGAGAAGGAAAGAGTAACCTATGAGGATAGTGATTTATTTTATACATAATGCAACCAGGAAAAGAAGAATCAAAAAACCTGTAGGTATCGCTACAGTTCTATCCTTTAATCAGGAGGCTTCCATCATGTAACACTGTCTAATTCCCTTTGCCCTGATAATGGAGACGGGAACCAAGGCATAGAAGTAGACAGAGCACTGGCTATTAAAATACTCAGAGAATAACAAGTTTCTGCATATTGCATCATGAGAATTTGAAGGTGTGACCTTCCCAAGTATCATCAATTGTTCTGGCATCAAAGAAAATGTAGAACCATTTGTAAGTGTGGTACATTTGTAAATGCAAAGTTTACGCTTTGCTTCTAAACAGTGCTATCTATTGGCCTCAGTTTTAGGCTCACCTTATCCACACAATATTATGCCTGGCTGTAACATGCACTATAGATAAAATACTCATGTCTTTTGTAATTTTATTGAAATCAAGAGGTTGCAGACCTGAAGGCTACATCTACAAGTCATCAAACTTTCACCAAGCAGACTCTCTCCTACAACAACTGATACGAGGTAGTCAGGTTCAAACTCTGCTGTTACTGGTTTTCTACTGGCTTCAGTATCAGAAGTCCCAATGTCTGTACCCTGGTTTTATGAGTCATGGGGCTTTTCACTCGGCTGGCATGGATGGGGTTGAAACAGTATGGTCCTAGACCCAGCAATTTGGGCAGCTACTTCCTAATTCCGTTAAGTTCTTGATCCTGGCAGAAATAACCACTTACTTATGCTAGGTCAGTACCTAGAGAGACAATAGAGCACAATGGTTAGGAGCACAGATTTAGGAGCTACAATGCCTGGATTCAAACACAAGATCTGCCATTTACTAGTTGTTGAATAAGTCACTAGGTAAAAATACTTAGTGAGGATTAAACTAGTTAATATATAAGAAAATGTAGAATGATCTCTGCACCATGGAATATAGTATACGTCTGTTTTTTATTGCAGTGCTCTTCTGGGAATAATTTTATAAGCTCAGCCTAGAGCCGGTACCTCCAGCCCTTTCAACAGTTGCATAAGCATCTGATTCCCTGTATTAAATCTCTTTTTGCTTAAACTGGATAAAGAACCTTGACTGATACACTGGTCATTCTATTTCCTCTTGAGAACTAGTTATTGAATTACAAAAATTCAAAAAATTAGAGAATGTAAGGCAGTTTACAAGCTGAAAGGATATTCTGCAACTTACTTATAAAGGCAGGTACAACATAAATACAGGATTGGATCCACATCAGAGTAAATTATTTCTAACAAAATGTTTGCTAGAAGCTTTGAATATATTTCCAGCCATGCTCTTTCAGGCACAATTCTTTAAATCCAGCTGCCTTCAATAATTCACTCCTCTAATTCTGTTTCTTCTTGTTGCTAAGTTGGCATAGGGCATAATCCATAAAATCTTACTGAAAACTCGGTGAAATTTTCTGTATTAAGTTTATTTATTCTTAAAAGATTAGAGAGTTAAGAGGCTCCAAAAATCATTAGTGAACCCCAGACTCATATGCTTTGCTGCATAGTCCACATCTCCATTTGGATTAAAGAAGCAACTTAAACTTGAAAGGAACCTCCTTACTTAGTTTCAACATCTAGTAAATGATGCTGCCATTCACCCAGTTGCTAGGACTGAAAACCCACAAGTAATCCTTAGCTTCTCTATTTCCCTCACATCCCAGATACAGCTCATCTGACTTTTGGCCTAACTCTCAAAATATATCCTGAATCAAATCTTTTATCACCACACCCTCAGTGAAGCAAGCAGTCAGGTTCAGTGTAGGAGACAGATATACTACGGTTTTCAAGAAGAAAGAATTTAACGAGTATAACATGTTCTTCAAAAAATGCCAAAATCTCATTTGGGGACTTTGAAATTTCTGACCCCTTTTACTTTCAGTGCTCTCTTCCCAGGTCTTGCATGGCTGGTTTCCCTCACTTCACTGTGAACAGTTTTCAAATGTCACCTTTTCTGGGAGGGCTTGCCAGAGAGCCCAGCCTAAAAGAGCACCCAAACTCTTGCTCTCAGCACTTTTGGACTCTTTCCCTTGCCTTATTTTTTTTTTCAGAACATTTGACTTAGTATTTTATATTTATTAGCTCAATTGTTTATTTTGAATTCCCCTAACCAGAATAGTGCCATGTGGCTAAGAACTCTGTGGCACTCATCACTTTAATTTCCAGCACCTAGTAAAAACTCATAAAATATTTGGGAAAAAGCTGAATGTCCATATAATCTGCTCTTTGATAGTCTTAAGTGTTATTGTCTTATTCAAAAATATGAAAGTTTTAGCTTAAAAAAGCATCACAGCAAAGATCAGACCATTGGCCCAGACCATATGTGATATTCTTTATGGTTATTCTGTACATGCTATATAACAGTCAACACTGGGTTCAAGATGAATCAGAAAAGCTCAATACAGAATGTTAAGAGTGAAGCATTTATCATTTCTGAAAATTTTTTTAACACAGACTTATAGCAGTAGAGGATTATTCTAAAAGAAGGGCATCAATCATTACACTGGAGTTAAAGGAAGAAGTTTTGTAGAGAATTGCTCCACTATGTACGCTATGTAAAGACTTGATATCTATGTGCATTGCCTTATGACTTCAAACTGCAATTAACTTAGCATTCTTTAGGATTACTACAATTATGAAATATTTGCATGGAGCTACCATGTTATGTGAGAATCACCTAGCTAAACACTTAGGCCCTGATATTTTCCTTGACTGTCATCTGACTCCCAAAAATAGCAATATAATCTTGAACATTGGGTTCCATCTTCTTTTTGGAATTCTTTAAACATTTATTTTCTGTTATTATTAACTAGTAAAATACTATTAACTACCAAAATGAGACTTTAAATTGTATACAAATATATAATTTTGAAGCCTGTTTGTAAATGCTGCATTTCTTAATTCTTTTAATAGCCCAAGAGGTGTTTTTGTTTTCATTTTACAGATGAAGAAAGAGGCTGAAAAGATCAGCTGTTTACGCAGACACATAAGAGACAATACCATATTATCTGATAACAGTTTTAATATCCTTTCCACTATAAAAAATCATAGACCTGAGCAGGGACACAAAAGATAGGGTCCCTATCCTGGAGGTAATAACATACCAGTTAGAGAAATAAGATACATACAGAATTCAACTGGGTAATAATATAAATGGGAGAGAACTGGCAGCTACCATTTAGGCAGGCTTCCTCTGGCTGACACTGTGTTAGATACTTGACACTAACCTCATTTAATCCTGAAAACAAAGACTAGAGGTAAATGCTGTAATCCCCAGTTTACAAGTGAAGAAACTGCCTCAGAGTGCAAATCCACACCCGTGGTTTAGTATTGGAGCCAGGGCTCAAATCCACATCTGCATGTTTCCAAAGACTACACTCTTAACGTTGTGCTTTACTCCATAATAAAAAGAAACACATACACACCCTTTCCTGGATTTCAGAGAATGAGGAGTATTGTCCTTGGATGGAGAATCCATGGAGTTTTAAACTGTTCCCTGAGCAAAGAGTGGGATTGGGGAACCTGGAAAAACATTCTAAGTAGAGTAGACAGTAAGAACTTGATAATGAGCATGACACTTCTGGAGGGAGTGAGATTAGTCCAGAGTAGGAAATTTTTAAAGTTAAGGAGTAGGAAGAAAAGAAGATAAAGTCAGATTATGGAGGTCTAATAAAGCTGTACAAAGAAAATTTGACTTTTTTCTATAAAGAATGGGAAACGGCTTCAATGACATCTGTGTTTAAAATTAGTCTAATGAAGGTTTGTGGGTGAAAAGAATAAGGAAAGGCCAGGTGCAGAGACTAATCAGAATACTTACACCACAATGCAAGGGAGATTATATAAAAACCTGGCCAACTGAGGAAACAATAAAATAGGATTAGATACCAAAGCCAGCAGGGTCAAGAAAAAGCTTTGTTTTGTGCTAGTGTGGTTTGGATGGCAAACAAGTAAATTAAGAAAAATAAGATTTTATTGAGTTGTTGAGAAAGAACAGAACTTCAAGCCTGACTAATGGAATAGGCCTTTGTAAAGAGAGCAAAGACTTTTTCCTCTTCCCTAATGTTTGGGCCAATGAACCCAATAATGATTCTTTGGGACAAAACCATAAGCAGATCCAAATCAAGTTAATTCCTTGGGCCCTAAATATGTGTATCTTATTTTCATCTCTGCCATTTACTCTCAATTTCATAAAGCTGGCACTTGTAGCCCCAGTTTCACCATTTGGTAAAATGAGTTTTCAGGATAAATCATCTCAAAGATTCTTCCTGCTATATATGAAATTCAAACAAACAGACAAAAACTGTCTCACTCTCTTGCCATCTTAGTAGCCCAGGACAGCATGATTTATGCAGGTATACTCAGCACCATCAATTTTTTTAATAAACTGTGTTTACCAGCTCAGCTTATATCACCACACCTGGGAAAGGTGAACAGTAAAGAATTAGTCAGATAAAAAGAAAGAAAAGATGAAACATGATATGTATATGAAAGACTTTGTTGAGAATGAGTTATGTCTAGATACTTTGAGTGTAAGAGAATTTTGCCAGCCTCCTTGATTTTTAAGGTTTGCTGGTATCATTTGAAAAGACAGAGATCTATTTTACAGAGAGTAACTAGGCTTCACCTTTTGTTCCAGTTTACATTGATAAGTAATAGCAATGCTATTTCAAGAGTGAATCTGAGCCTATGTCCCACATAGAGTGAAAGAATAGCATGATTGATTAGTAATGTCTGTCAGGTATATGGGTGAGAAATAATGTCAGTACTCTATATATTCTGATCTCTGAGCAATATTTATCCATTCTGATTAAAAATTATTTTTAAACCCTACCTATCTGAATCCAGGGAGTCAATTTTTTTTTTATTTCCTAGTGTATTGTTGTGTTTCTGAGTTCTATTATATCTAGATTTTCTCTTCTTCATTTTTATAACCATATTTGCCATCCTAAATAGTAATACTTTCTCAAGTATGGAAAACATTGTTAATAAAAAGGGATTTAATCCTGAAAGCAATTGCAATCTTTAAAGCCAAATAGTGTTTCTGATTATTTGTTAACTTTATTTACATATTCTAAAGTATTTTCCATTAGCATGGAAAACTGAATTTTTCATTCAGCATTATTTCTTTACAGTCTTTTAACGTTATTATCTTTAATGTGTTACTCTTTCTAAGATTCATCTACCTATAACAGGTTACAGTAATATAGAGAGTTCTGGTATCAACATAATAAAAATCTAGATATATGAAGTATGTCCAGCAGTAAGGAACATTCTTAGGTAAAAGTTTAATTTTTAGCATCCCAGGAATCTGCATCTTTAGGCTGAGCACAGAATAGAAAATTTATTGCATAAAACACAATCTAACTGGGTATTCAGTGTGAATAACTTCATTAAGGCTTCAGGATTAAGACATTATTTTCAAGCAGGGCCAGAAGGGTAAATTAGGTAACGAAGAAAGTGATTAACTGGAAATAGTCTTCTTAATTTACTTCAATCATAATTATTGGTAATAAAACCAACCAATCAACAGTATTAATTTCTCATAATAAATTGGGTTGGAAAAGAAAACTTATTAGGAGGTCAGGAATGTAAAGAGTGACCACTTTTAAGTAATTATTCAACAACTATTTATTCATTACTAACTATATGCATGGTACTGTGGAGAATACAAATATTGATAAAAAACACTACCTATCCTCAAGGGACTTAAAGTTGTAGCAAAGGCTATAAAATTTGAAAATGAATGCTGCTTATAACTTTCTACTTAGGTGAATAGTGCCAAAATTTGGTACAGCTATAGGGGTTCTGAGAGCAGTCACAAAATGCTTCATGAAGAAGTTGCTCTCGAAAAAGTCCTGGAAACATGGATAGAATTTAGTTGTGGAAAAATGAGGGAAAAGGACCTCCAGATAGAAATACAATTATTTACAAGGGTGCATAAGCAGGAAAATGTGAGAAAGATCAAGAGGTTAATTTGGCTGGAGCCTATAGTTAATGAGAGAGTATGGCAAAACGTAATTCGAGAAAGATGGCTTTAATGCAGATTATGATGGACATTTTATACAAGTAAATTTCGTCTTATTTAAGAGGCACTAGGGAGACAGTAAAAGATTTTGAGTAATAGAGTCTCAGTGATCATAATTGTGCTTGAAGGTAATGCCACAATTAGGAGGCAGAAATACAAGAAATAGAGACTTCTATTGAGAAGCTATTATAAGAGTCTGAAGGAGAGAAAATGAGGGCTTGAGTTAGGAAAATGACATGTGAAAACTGAAGAGAATGTACCTCTCACTATGTGTCAGTATCAATAAAAAACATTAATTGTCTATTAGCACCCTTTAGTAGGCAGAACTAGAATATGGCCCCCAAGATTCCTGCCCTCTGGTGTACAAGCTCTGTATAGTCCCCAGGGCTTGAGCATATGATGGGATAGTCACTCCTGTGATTAGATAATAATATGGCACAGCTGACTGTAAAAATAAGAGATTATCTTTGGTGGAGCTGACCTCCGGGTGCTCTTTTAAGGTCTTGAACCCCTGAAAGAGACTGTGCTATTCCTGAAGAAAGATTCAAATATGAGAGATTTGATTCCACAGAGTTTCACCATTGCTGGGTCTGAAGATTGAGAGAGCCATGTAGTAATGAACGTGGATGGCTGTAAGACCTATAGCCAGAGGAAATGTCCTACAACTACAGTTCTACAGTCACAAGGAATTGAATTAGACCATCAAGTTGAATGAGCTTGGATATTGATTTTCACCCAGCCTCTAGAAAGAAGCACAGCCAAAACCTTGATTTCAATCTAAGTAGAGAAGTTAGCCACACCATGCCTGGATTTCTGACACAATAAATAATTGCTTGTTTAAGCCACTAAATGTATAATACATTTTAATGCATTAGAAAACTAGAACATGCTCAGGAATAATGAAAGTGTCTCATAATGTGAGCTAGAAAATGTTTTATATTGAAGGAAGCTACAAAAAATAAATCTCAGGATAAAGGTGGAATAATCTTGACCTAGACAATGTGGAAATCATCACCTCTTTATAATGCACTATAAAATAAGAATTTATCTGTCTGCTTTAATACTTTATCCTCCTTTCCTTACAAACAAAGACAAACTAAAAAAAAACTTTTATTTTTTAACTTCATGTAATTGTTCTTATGGGCATCATTGGGACTTGTAGATTTACAGTCAACCCCAAACAAAATTGTGAAGTATGCTATATTGTCTTTTGTATATTCCCCTCATTTTTATTTAAATTATGGTCCCTAGAGTCACTGAGGGCGGTGACTCAACAGGCTTGAGCATCACCATAATACAGCACCTGTGACAGGGTCCTGGGACCTGAATCTCTTCCTCAGTATTCCCATATCTGATTTGGCTTGTGCTTTGCTGTTTCCAGTTTCACAGCTCTCTCTGGTTATCATACCTCATCTATGCTAGAACATTAATATGTTAGTCTTCAAAAAAACATACTTGCAATTAGTAAGAGCTTTTGAAAAGAATTATTTTGACTATGGAGATAATTTTTTTTTAATTTATTTTTATTTATTTATTTTTGGCTGTGTTGGGTCTTTGTTTCTGCACAAGGGCTTTCTCTAGTTGCAGCGAGTGGGGGCCACTCTTCATCGCGGTGAGCGGGCCTCTCACTGTCACGGCCTCTCTTGTTGCGGAGCACGGGCTCCAGATGCACAGGCTCAGTAGTTGTGGCTCATGGGCCCAGTTGCCCCGCGGCATGTGGGATCTTCCCGGACCAGGGCTCGAACCCGTGTCTCCTGCATTGGCAGGTGGATTCTTAACTACTGTGCCAGCATGGAAGCCCAGAGATAATTTTAATAGTAGACATCAAAATTACTGATTGGACAGTAGGAAAAAAAAAACCTGAAAGAATATGGATTATTTGACATCTTTGTCTCTGAACTTATTCACATTGTCATTGAATGGAATCAATCCTTCATAGCTATCCCATTTGTCAGTAGATATCTTCAGTAATGTAATTCTGCTACAGTATATGAAATAACTAAACAGTAAATAGGACCTATTGATGCCTGATTGGAAATTTTTTTTTTTTACCTAATGATGGCATAATTGTTGCATATGATAAAGCAACTGACTCTTTAAGACTATTTAAACATTAAAATATATTACAAATTATAGAATATTACAAATGTAGTATAAAACATAATTTCTATTCCTAGGAGAACAACAATCTAGTTAGGAAACCAGAAAAAAAGTATAGAAATGCCTATTAAACAACAATGACAATCATTAATATATATAACCAGTAATTGTTGGTCAGGAATACATTCTACTCCTGCATAGTTTTGTGTCTACCAGGTACTCAGACACAGTGTATTAGTTCACTAGGACTTCCATAACAAAATACTACAACCAAATGGCTTAAACAACAGAAATTTATTGTCTCAAGTTCTGGAGTCTGGAAGTCCAAGATCAATGTGTCTACAAAAGTGGTCTCTTTTTTTTTTTTTTTTTTTTTTTTTGCGGTACGCGGGCCTCTCACTGTTGTGGCCTCTCCCGTTGCGGAGCACAGGCTCTGGACGCGCGGGCTCAGCAGCCATGGCTCACGGGCCCAGCCACTCCGCGGCATGTGGGATCCTCCCGGACCGGGGCACGAACCTGTGTCCCCTGCATCGGCAGGCGGACCCTCAACCACTGCGCCACCAGGGAAGCCCCAAAAGTGGTCTCTTTTGAAGGCCGTGAGGGAGAATCTGTTCCAAGTCTCTCCTAGCTCTGGTGGTTTGCTAGCAATCTTTGGCCTTTCTTGTATTCTAAGCTATCACCCTGATCTCTGCTTTTGTCTTCATATGGTGTTCTGTTTGTATCATTTTTGTGTTACAACTGCTATGATAAATTCATGTTAACACATTAAAATATGCTATCAGTTCTATAGAAAGATTTCAGAAGTTTGACATCTAGTAAAGTATTGACTATGAGTGTGGATCATAGGAGAGAGGGTAAAGAAGCTATTTTAAAGAAAACCAGTATTTAAGAAGTGGGTGGAAGAAGATGATTCTGTGAGGAGAATGAGATCTAGAATAACAGGAGGGGAACCAGGTTAGATAGATAATGGCACCAGCAGCAAGGTAGAATTTTGGGTTTTCAAATGTCACAGAGTGCCTTAGTGAGAAACGGATGAAAAATCACCAATTACATGGAGTAAGATGCCTTCACCAAGAATGGCATCAATAGTGAAAATGGTTTGCTAGATTGATCAATATTAAGTAGTAAATAGAGGGTGAAATCTGAGTGTTTTCAGCCGGGACTTTGAGAATTTGGGTTGTGAAGAGGCAATAGACCTGCAGCTCTTGGGGTCAAAATTTGAATAAAGGTACTCATACCTCTATTTGCACATATTCTAAAATGGCTGGAAAGTTTACAAGTTTAATAAAATGGTGCTTCCTCAAGTACTTTCTTTGTGAAACATAATCACAAGCTCACCAACTTTATCTGTGATAACATCAGCTGGACCTAACTCTTACCTAATTGAACATTAACAAATTATTGCCAGCCTGTCCAATCTCCCAGGAAAGGAGAATGTCAACATCTACTTCCATAGCAATCTTTTAAAAATAATTCTAAAATTAATACATTTCTTAAATATAATTATGATACTTGCCTGCTTAAATTATTTCAAACACATTAGTATTATATTTTCTGACATACTGTACTATACACACTGCTTACTTCTCTACATGCATCTCCCTCAGTATTTCCCCTTCCGCTCTACCCTCTCATTTTGTTGCTATTACTTATTGTTGTTGCTGTTCTATTTCACTAAGATGAACTAAATGCATGTGTTGTATTCTCTATTCCGTACTTTGTATGCCTGAAATGTTCTTGTCAATCTACTGAAGCTTCCCTCACCTACCCAAACTCTCTTCTGCACAGTTCATTACTAGCTCTTCTTGTCCATTTATTATACCTTACACATACATATTATGATGTGTTTATCATATTTCATAGCAAGTATTTTCATATCCATTTTACCCTCTAGACTGTGAGCTCCTTAAAAATGGATTCCACATTTAATGAACCACTTCTACCTAAAATAAGTCTGGAATATAGCCAACAATTGCTTTTGAAATTAAGTAATGAATTCATGCACGTGTAGGACTATATATTATTTTAGTAATAAGTTTAGTTAAATTTCCTGGTCCAGTGTTTTTCTAGACAAGCATATTCTTCATACCCAAACTGTAGCTAAAGATTGCTATCATATAAATGGCATTTAGTGCACTGAAAGTTGGAGCCATATTTTTCTATTACTCTAGATTTGATAACAAAATCCCTAAAATAACTTATTTATATTCAGTTAATGTTATCGTATCAAATAAAAGAGATCTAACTTTTCAAGACCATCCAAGCCAGAATAGTTTGATAACATTACGAAGGCTATATTTTCAGTGAAATGATCTAGCTCCAGTTGATTAAATATAGGTTGTTACTTTCCAGTTCAAATAAATAAGAAAATTCCTATGAAGCTAGAATGTGTTCCCAGTTGTGCTCTTGGAAATTTGTTCATAGGACTTAGCAAATCCCTGAATTAGAGCTCTCTCTTTTGACATAGACCCTCAATTTCCTAAGAGCTAGAGTGACGGCATGTAATTATTCTGCTTGTGCTGCTCTGACAACAAATGCATGCAGTCATCAATTAGGAATTAGCACACGTATGGTTTCAATTATATTGATTTATCACCAGCAACTTTTTAATACAGAATTTAGTTACAGTCTATCATGCCTTGATAATTAAAATGCACTTTGGTTGATTGTTCCTTACTGACTTGTGGTAAAACAAGTAAAGTTATAAAAGCTTCTTGAATTGTCTGCTTATTTATTTCAGCTAATCATGAGTTAGAGTTTCCCTGTACCTAAAGCACTGGAAAATCCAAATAAGTATTATCACTCTCATTACCACCTCCAGCTCTCTATATATCATTCCTCCACTACAGCATAATTATGAGCAATGTTTTCCTAAACTACACCATAGACAGGAAAACATAACTCTTAATTTTTTTTTTTTAAGATAAGAAGCACAGCCTGGGAAAAATTTGGAGACCTTCAAAGTCAGTCATCAGAGGCCCAGTATTCTGTTTTTTGTACCTGCTCCCCTCTCTTTGATAATATACATCCCCCTAAGCACCCAAGTTAGAACATCTACAGAGCCGTTCTGCTTTCTAATCCTTTACCACTAGCAAAAGTGAGAAATGGTTTGAGTTCACTCATTATGTCTGCTGATTTATTAAATATACTTAAGTGTGAACGGGCTTCATTGTATTATCAATCGTACTTATCTGCATGGTATGCCTAGGCATAAAAGTACTACAAGATGAACACTTTCTCTCCATCAAAGGACCAAGTAGGTAGTAATTTTTCCTTGTTGTCCTTGAAATATTATGACCACTTCTATGACTTGTTTGAAGTTTAACCCTAATTTATTTATTTTAGAGGAGCATTTTGATAGCGAAAGTAATGATTCTGGAAATGACCTAGCTGCAGCTGCCATGGTATTATTTCTAGAAATTGTTACAAGGTGGAAAATGCATATACAGTCACCCACATGCATGTCTACTGTTTCTGGACAGTGTTTCCTATAACTAAATCTACTCTAATCACCAACATTTCCATTTAATTGGTGACATCACTCTTTAGAACCCACAACTTTCCTTCACCAGCCTTCTTGCCCCTAACAAAAACGTTATCTTTGTTCTCCCATAACTTTGTGCAAACTGGGTCCAGTACCCAGACCACAATCAGAATCTCTGGATTGCCACAATCCTGGCTCTGCCCAGCCAGGAAAGTTGGCTATCCAAGCATCAGATCCACAGAGACTCTAGCTCTCCAGACCTGGGATAGCTAAAGATAAGGGAACTAGGCTGAGGCAAGGATAATACCATAAGTTACAAATTATTGAGCAATAACTGTGTGTCAGAGCCTGGGCCATATTCTTTACATCTGTTAGCTATGTAATTCACACACCACCACTTCCAAGTAGGTCTCAGCTTTATCACATTTCAAAGAAACAGGTTCAGGAGCTTACATATACTGTTCAATTTCACCCAACTAGAAAGTAATCAAGAGATTAAACTCAAAGCCATATGTGCCTTACCCCACAGCCATATTTTTTAAATTACCTTTTATTTACTTCTTAGGTGGGGGAAGATTGTGTAGAAGGGAAAACAGATCTCAATCCTGGTGTGTGCCTGCAGAGACAGGAAGAGAAGAGACAATTGTAATAATAAAACTCTAAAAGTGGAAGAGCCAGATTCAGACCTTGGTGGTGGAGAGAGTAGCTATGGGGTTAGAATGTATACATATGACCACAGACATACCGGAGACACAGTGGGTTCAGTTCTAGGCCACCGCAGTAAAGGGAATATATTCAGCTTAATGGCACCAGCTGCCTTAACCCCTAACAAGAGAGTCAGCCTGTCTCTGAATCTTTGAAGCCAGGCATTGACCTCTCCTTTCTAGGTATCAAAGAAGATGACATTTTCTTCCAATAGAAGGCTGTTTTGTCGATATTGAAAATCTGTTGTTTAGTGTAGCCACCTTCATTATCTTAGCTAGATCTTCTGGATAACTTGCTGCAGCTTTTACATCAGCACTTAATGCTTCACCTTGCATTTTGGTGTTATGGAGATGGCTTCTTTCTTTCAGCCTCATGAATCAACTTCTGCTAGCTTCAAAATTTTCTGAAGCTTCTTCATCTCTCTCAGTCTTGACAGAATTGAGGAGAATTAGGGAGTTAGGGCATTGCTCTGAATTAGGCTTTGATTTAAGGGAATGTTGTGACTGGTTTGATCTTCTATCCAGACCACTAAAACTTTCTCCATATCAAAAATAAGTCTGTCTTGCTTTCTTATAATTTATGTGTCCACTGGAGTTACACTTTTAATTTCCTTCAAGAACTTTTCCTTTGCATCCACAACCTGGTTTGGCACAAGAGACCTAGCTTTCAGCCTACCTCAGCTTTGGACATGCATTCCTAAGCTTAATTATTTCTAACTTTTGATTTAAAGTGAGAGAACTGCAATTCTTCCTCTCACTTGAACATTTATAATCCATTGTACAGTTATTAATTGCCGTAATTTCAATATTGCTGTGTCTCAGAGAATAGGGAGGTCTGAGGAGAGGGAAAAACATGGCAATAGCTGATTGATGGAGCAGTCAGAATACACATGACATTTATTAAGTTTGCTGTCTTATATTGGTGCAGTTCATTGTGCCCCAAAACAATTACAATAGTAATATCAAAGATCACTGATCACAGATCACCATAACAAGTATAATAATACTGAAAAGTGTGAAATACTAAAAGAATTACCAAAATGTGACACAGAGGCACAAAATGAGCAAATGTTGTTGGAAAACTGGTGCTAACAAACTTCTTTGATGCAGGGTTGCCACAAATCTTCAATTTGTTAAAAAAGAAAAACAAAAAACCCCACAATATCTGCAAAGCTCAATAAAACTAGGTACAATGGGGCTTCCGGGAAGATGGCGGAAGAGTAAGACGCGGAGATCACATTCCTCCCCACAGATACAACAGAAATACATCTACACGTGGAACAACTCCTACAGAACACCTACTGAG
The DNA here is from genome assembly GCF_005190385.1 of Monodon monoceros. NCBI lineage: Eukaryota > Metazoa > Chordata > Mammalia > Artiodactyla > Monodontidae > Monodon > Monodon monoceros. The sequence continues at coordinate 69,240,549 of NW_021703768.1, forward strand.
TTCAGATGGCAGAAGACCTCAGACCTCCCAAAAGGCAAGAAACCCCCCACGTACCTGGGTAGAGCAAAAGAAAAAAGAATAAACAGAGACAAAAGAATAGGGACGGGACCTGCACCAGTGGGAGGGAGCTGTAAAGGCGGAAAGGTTTTCACACACTAGGAAGCCCCTTCGCAGGCGGCGCAGGGCAAAAGCTTCGGAGCCGCGGAGGAGAGCACAGCAACAGGGGTGTGGAGGGCAAAGCGGAGAGATTCCCGCACAGAGGATCAGGGCCGACCGGCACTCACCAGTCCGAGAGGCTTGTCTGCTCACCCGCCGGGGCGGGCGGGGCTGAGAGTTGAGGCTCGAGCTTCGGTCGGAGCGCAGGGAGAGGACTGGGGTTGGCGACATGAACACAGCCTGCAGGGGGTTAGTACACCACGGCTAGCCGGTTGGGAGTCCGGGGAAAAGTCTGGACCTGCCAAAGAGGCGAGAGACTTTTTCTTCCCTCTTTGTTTCCTGGTGCGCGAGGAGAGGGGATTAAGAGCGCTGCTTAAAGGAGCTCCAGAGACGGGCGCAAGCCGCGGCTCAAAGCGCGGACCCCACAGACGGGCATGAGATGCTAAGGCTGCTGCTGCCGCCACCAAGAAGCCTGTGTGCGAGCACAGTTTACTATCTACACCCCCCTTCTGGGGAGCCTGTGCAGCCCGCCACTGCCAGAGTCCTGGGTTCCAGGGACAACTTACCTGGGAGAACGCACGGCGCGCCTCAGGCTGGTGCGTCACGGCGGCCTCTGCCGCCGCAGGCTCGTCCCGCACTCCGTGCCCCTCCCTCCTCCCGGCCTGAGTGAGTCAGAGCCCCCGCATCAGCTGCTCCTTTAACCCCGTACTGTCTGAGTAAAGAACAGACGCCCTCTGGCGACCTACACACAGAGGCGGGGCCAAACCCAAAGCTGAGCCCCTGGGAGCTATGAGAACAAAGAAGAGAAAGGGAAATCTCTCCCAGGACCCTCAGAAGCAGCGGATTAAAGCTCCATAATCAACTTGATGTACCGTGCATGTGTGGAATACATGAATAGACAACGAATCATCCCAAATTGAGGAGGTGGACTTTGAGAGCAAGATTTATGATTTTTTCCCCTTTTCCTCTTTTTGTGAGCATGTATGTGTATGCTTCTCTGTAAGATTTTGTCTGTATAGCTTTGCTTCCACCATTTGTCCTAGGATTCTATCCGTCCGTTTTTTTGTTTTCATAATAATTATTTTTTTATTTTAATAAATTTATTATATTTTATCTTACTTTATTTTATTTTACTTTATCTTCTTTCTTTCTTTCTTTTTTTCTTCCTTCCCTCCTTCCTTCCTTCCTTCCTCTCTCCCTCCCTCTTTCCCTCCCTCCCTCCTTTCTTTCTTTCTTTCTAATTCTACTAATTCTTTCTTTCTACTTTTGCTCCCTTTTATTCTGAGCCATGTGGATGAACGGCTGTTGGTGCTGCAGTCAGGAGTCAGTGCTGTGCCTCTCAGGGGGGAGAGCCAACTTCAGGACACTGGTCCACAAGAGACGTCCCAGCTCCACATAATATCAAACGGCAAAAATCTCCCAGAGATCTCCATCTCAACACCAGCACCCAGCTTCACTTAATGACCAGCAAGCTATAGTGCTGGACATCCTATCCCAAACAACTAGCAAGACAGGAACAAAACCTCACCCATTAGCAGAGAGGCTGCCTAAAATCATAATAAGTCCACAGACACCCCAAAACACACCACCAGACGTGGACCTGCCCACCAGAAAGACAAGATTCAGCCTCATCCACAAGAACACAGGCACTAGTCCCCTCCATCAGGAAGCCTACACAACCCACTGAACCAACCTTAGCCACTGGGGACAGACACCAAAAACAACGGGAACTACGAACCTGCAGCCTGCAAAAAGGAGACCCCAAACACAGTAAGATAAGCAAAATGAGAAGACAGAAAAACACACAGCAGATGAAGGAGCAAGATAAAAACCCACCAGACCTAACAAATCAAGAGGAAATAGGCAGTCTACCTGAAAAAGAATTCAGAATAATGATAGTAAAGATGATCCAAAATATTGGAAATAGAATAGACAAAAGGCAAGAAATATTTAACAAGGACCTAGAAGAACTAAAGATGAAACAAACAACGATGAACAATACAATAAATGAAATTAAGAATACTCTAGATGGGATCAATAGCAGAATAACTGAGGCAGAAGAACGGATAAGTGACCTGGAAGATAGAATAGTGGAAATAACTACTGCAGAGCAGAATAAAGAAAAAAGAATGAAAAGAACTGAGGACAGTCTCAGAGAACTCTGGGACAACATTCAATGCACCAACATTTGAATTATAGGGGTTCAAGAAGAAGAAGAGAAAAAGAAAGGGACTGAGAAAATATTTGGAGATTATAGTTGAAAACTTCCCAAATATGGGAAAGGAAATAGTTAATCAAGTCCAGGAAGCACAGAGAGTCCCATACAGGATAAATCCAAGGAGAAATACGCCAAGACACATATTAATCAAACTATCAAAAATTAAATACAAAGAAAACATATTAAAAGCAGCAAGGGAAAAATAACAAATAACACACAAGGGAATCCCGATAAGGTTAACAGCTGATCTTTCAGCAGAAACTCTGCAAGCCAGAAGGGACTGGCAGGACATATTTAAAGTGATCAAGAAGAAAAACCTGCAACCAAGATTACTCTACCCAGCAAGGATCTCATTCAGATTTGATGGAGAAATTAAAACCTTTACAGACAAGCAAAAGCCGAGAGAGTTCAGCACCACAAAACCAGCTCTACAACAACTGCTAAAGGAACTTCTCTAGGCAAGAAACACAAGAGAAGGAAAAGACCTACAATAACGAACCCAAAGCAATTAAGAAAATGGGAATAGGAACATACATATCAATAATTACCTTAAATGTAAATGGACTAAATGCTCCCACCAAAAGACACAGATTGGCTGAATGGATACAAAAAGAAGACCCTTATATTTGCTGTCTACAAGAGACCCACTTCAGACCTAGAGACACATACAGACTGAAAGTAAGGGGATGGAAAAAAGATATTTCATACAAATGGAAAACAAAAGAAAGCTGGAATAGCAATTCTCATATCAGACAAAATGGACTTTAAAATAAAGACTATTAGAAGAGACAAAGAAGGACACTACATAATGATCAAGGGGTCAATCCAAGAAGAAGATATAACAATTGTAAATATTTATGCACCCAACATAGGAGCACCTCAATACATAAGGCAAATACTAACAGCCATAAAGGGGAAATCGACAGTAACACATTCATAGTAGGGGACTTTAACACCCCACTTTCACCAATGGACAGATCATCCAAAATGAAAATAAATAAGGAAACACAAGCTTTAAATGATACATTAAACAAGATGGACCTAATTGATATTTATAGGACACTCCATCGAAAAACAACAGAATACACATTTTTTTCAAGTGCTCATGGAACATTCTCCAGGTTAGATCATATCTTGTGTCACAAGTCAAGCCTTGGTAAATTTAAGAACATTGAAATTGTTTCAAGTATCTTTTCTGACCACAATGCTATGAGACTAGATATCAATTAAGGAAAAGATCTGTAAAAAATACAAACACATGGAGGCTAAACAATACACTACTTAATAACGAAGTGATCACTGAAGAAATCAAAGAGGAAATCAAAAAGTACCTAGAAACATATGACAATGGAGACATCACGACCCAAAATCTATGGGATGCAGCAAAAGTAGTTCTAAGAAGGAAGTTTATAGCAATAGAATCCTACCTTAAAAAACAGGAAACATCTCAAATAAACAACCTAACCTTGCACCTAAAGCAATTAGAGAAAGAAGAACAAAAAAACCCCGAAGTTAGCAGAAGGAAAGAAATCATAAATATCAGATCAGAAATAAATGAAAAATAAATGAAGGAAACGATAGCAAAGATCAATAAAACTAAAAGCTGGTTATTTGCAAAGATAAACAAAATTGATAAACCATTAGCCAGACTCATCAAGAAAAAAAGGGAGAAAACTCAAATCAATAGAATTAGAAATGAAAAAGGAGAAGTAACAACTGACACTGAAGAAATAGAAAAGATCATGAGAGATTACTACAAGCAACTCTATGCCAATAAAGTGGACAACCTGGAAGAAATGGACAAATTCTTAGAAATGCACAACCTGCCAAGACTGAATCAGGAAGAAATAGAAAATATGAACAGACCAATCAGAAGCACTGAAATTCAAACTGTGATTAAAAATCATCCAACAAACAAAAACCCAGGACCAGATGGCTTCACAGGTGAATTCTATCAAACATTTAGAGAAGAGCTAACACCTATCCTTCTCAAACTCTTCCAAAATATAGCAGAGGGAGGAACACTCCCAAACTCATTCTACAAGGCCACCACCACCTTGATACCAAAACCAGACAAGGATGTCACAAAGAAAGAAAACTACAGGCCTATATCACTGATGAACATAGATGCAAAAATCCTCAACAAAATACTAGTAAACAGAATCCAACAGCACATTCAAAGGATCATACACCATGATCAAGTGGGGTTTATTCCAGGAGTGCAAGGATTCTTCAATATACGCAAAACAATCAATGTGATAAACCATATTAACAAATTGAAGGAGAAAAACCATATGATCATCTCAACAGATGCACAGAAAGCTTTTGACAAAATTCAACACCCATTTATGATAAAAACCCTGCATAAAGTAGGCATAGAGGGAACTCTCCTCAACATAATATAGGCCGTATATGACAAACCCACAGCCAACATCGTTCTCAATGGTGAAAAACTGAAAGCATTTCCACTAAGATCAGGAACAAGACAAGGTTGCCCACTCTCACCACTCTTATTCAACATAGTTTTGGAAGTTTTAGCCACAGCAAACAGAGAAGAAGAGGAAATAAAAGGAATCCAAATTGGAAAAGGAGAAGTAAAGCTGTCACTATTTGCAGATGACATGATACTATACATAGAGAATCCTAAAGATACTACCAGAAAACTACTAGAGCTAATCAATGAATTTCGTAAAGTAGCAGGATACAAAATTAATGCACAGAAATCTCTGGCATTCCTATACACTAATGATGAAAAATCTGAAGGTGAAATCAAGAAAACACTCCCATTTACCATTGCAAAAAAAAGAATAAATTATCTAGGAATAAACCTACCTAAGGAGACAAAAGACCTGTATGCAGAAAATTATAAGACACTGATGAAAGAAATTAAAGATGATACAAATAGATGGAGAGATATACCATGTTCTTGGATTGGAAGAATCAACATTGTGAAAATGACTCTACTAGCCAAGCAATCTACGGATTCGATGCAATCCCTATCACACTACCACTGACATTTTTCACAGAACTAGAACAAAAAATTTCACAATTTGTATGGAAACACAAAAGACCCTGACTAGCCAAAGCAATCTTGAAAACGAAAAATGGAGCTGGAGGAATCAGGCTCCCTGACTTCAGACTATACTACAAAGCTACAGTAATCAAGATAGTATGGTACTGGCACAAAAACAGAAAGATAGATCAATGGAACAGGATAGAAAGCTCAGAGATAAACCCACGTACGTATGGTCACCTTTTCTTTGATAAAGGAGGAAGGAATGTACAGTGGAGAAAGGACAGCCTCTTCAATAAGTGGTGCTGGGAAAACTGGACAGCTACATGTACAAGTATGAGATTAGATTACTCCCTAACACCATACACAAGAATAAGCTCAAAATGGATTAAAGACCTAAATGTAAGGCCAGAAACTATCAAACTCTTAGAGGAAAACATAGGCAGAACACTCTATGACATAAATCACAGCAAGATCCTTTCTGACCCACCTCCCAGAGAAATGGAAATAAAAACAAAAATAAACAAATTGGACCTAATGAAACTTAAAAGCTTTTGCACAGCAAAGGAAACCATAAACAAGACCAAAAGACAACCCTCAGAATGGGAGAACATATTTGCAAATGAAGCAACTGACAAGGATTAATCTCCAAAATTTATAAACAGCTTATGCAGCTCAATAACAAATAAACAAACAACCTAATCCAAAAATGGGCAGAAGACCTAAATGGACATTTCTCCAAAGAAGATATACAGACTGCCAACAAACACATGAAAGAATGCTCAACTTTATTAATCAGTAGTGAAATGCAAATCAAAACTACAATGAGATATCATCTCACACCAGTCAGAATGGCCATCATAAAAAAATCTAGAAACAATAAATGCTGGAGAGGGTGTGGAGAAAAGGGAACCCTCTTGCACTGTTCGTGGGAATGTAAATTGATACAACCACTGTGGAGAACAGTATGGAGGTTCCTTAAAAAACTACAAATAGAACTACAGTATGACCCAGCAATCCCACTACTGGGCATATGCCCTGAGAAAACCATAATTCAAAAAGAGTCATGTACCAAAATGTTCATTGCAGCTCTATTTACAATAGCCCAGAGATGGAAACAACCTACGTGTCCATCATCGGATGAATGGATAAAGAAGATGTGGCACATATATACAATGGAATATTACTCAGCCTTAAAAAGAAACGAAATTGAGTTATTTGTAATGAGACGGATAGACCTAGAGTCTGTCATACAGAGTGAAGTAAGTCAGCAAGAGAAAGACAAATACCGTATGCTAACACATATATACGGAATTTAAGAAAAAAAATGTCATGAAGAACATATGGGTAAGACAGGAATAAAAACACACACCTACTAGAGAATTGACTTGAGGATATGGGGAGGGGGAAGGGTAAGCTGTGACAATGCGCGAGAGAGGCATGAATATCTATACACTACCAAACGTAAGGTAGATAGCTAGTGGGAAGCAGCCGCATAGCACAGGGAGACCAGCTCGGTGCTTTGTGACCCCCTGGAAGGGTGGGATAGGGAGTGTGGGAGGGAGTGAGACATCATAGGGAAGAGATATGGGAACATATGCATATGTATAACTGACTCACTTTGCTATAAAGCAGAAACTAACATGCCATTGTAAAGTAATTATACTCCAATAAAGATGTGAAAAAAAAAAAACTGGGTACAATAAAATAAGATATTCCTATAATGAGGTTTAAATTTTACATGGTATCAGATAAAACTGTCAGCACTACCAGTCATGAAAATACTGAAGAAGCTACAAAGTAAAAAGAAAAAGTATAGAATTTTAGCTTAGCTGTGTAAAATTATAATCATCTGTTGTTCATTCAGGCTTAATTACCATGTAGCACAACAGCAATTATGCATATCATTAAATAGATGCTAGATTAATTATGTACATTTTATTTGATGAAAGCAGTAAAACGTGGTTTGCAGTATGTTCAGTCTTTATAGTTTGTGGCTCGTGTAACATAATAATTTACTCAGAGTTAAAAATATATTAGTAGATGTGTTGATTATGAAGCTTTATAATATTGTGTTGGCTGATCAATTTTATGACCTTATATAAACAGTGGAAATGCAGCTGTTAATCTGGTTATATGTAACATACTCTGACAAAATATTTCACAGGAAGAATCTTCCTTAATAGCAGAATTGTTGTCTGGCAATTATCTTTGGTATGTTTTTTTTTTAATTTATTTTTGGCTGCATTGGGTCTTTGTTGCTGTTCACAGGCTTTCTCTAGTTGTGTCGAGCAGGGTCTACTCTTTGTTGTGGTGTGTGGGCTTCTTATTGAAGTGGCTTCTCTTGCTGTGGAGCATGGGATCTAGGCATTAGGGCTTCAGTGGTTCTGGCACATGGACTCAGTAGTTGTGGCTCGTGGGCTCTAGAGCACAGGCTCAGTAGTTCTGGTACAAGGGCTTAGTTGCTCTATGGCATGTGGGATCTTCCCAGACCAGGGATCAAATCCATGTCCCCTGCAATGGCAGGCAGATTCTTAACCACTGTGCCACCAGGGAAGTTTCTGGCAATTATCTCTGAATGTCAGCTTTTAACATGACTAACATTTTCTGATACCACTGAAAATATTGAATTTATTTTATCTAGGTAAAAAGCCTAGAAAAATAAAACTAAGCTAAGTTTAGCTAATACTATCTGAAAGTTGGGTATCATTTTTGCTAAATGTACTTCTGTATTAAAATTCTTGTTTTGGCAGAAGAAAGAAGACCTACAATCCTGCAGCTTGTGGAACAAAAACCACCTTCACAGAAAGATAGACATGATGAAAAGGCAGAGAGCTATGTACCAGATGAAGGAACAAGATAAAACCCCAGAAAAACAACTAAATGAAGTGGAGATAGGCAACCTTCCAGAAAAACAATTCAGAATAATGATAGTGAAGATGATCCAGGACCTTGGAAAAAGAATGGAGGCCAAGATCGAGAAGATGCAAGAAATGTTTAACAAAGACCTAGAAGAATTAAAAAACAAACAGAAATGAACAATACAATAACTGAAATGAAAAATACACTAGAAGGAATCAATAGCAGAATAACCAAGGCAGAAGAACGGGTAAGAGACCTGAAAGACAGAATGGCAGAATTCATTGTTGCAGAACAGAATAAAGAGAAAAGAATGAAAAGAAATGAAGACAGCCTAAAAGACCTCTGGGACAACATTAAACACAACAACATTCGCATTATAGGGGTCCCAGAAGAAGAGAGAGAGAAAGGACTCGAGAAAATACTTGAAGAGCTTATAGTCGAAAACTTCCCTAACATGGGAATGGAAATAGCAACCCAAGTCCAGGACGTGCAGAAACTCCCATACAGGATAAACCCAAGGAGACACATGCCGAGACACATAGTAATAAAATTGGAAAAACTTAAAGGCAAAGAAAAATTATTGAAGGCAGCAAGGGAAAAATGACAAATAGCATACAAGGGAACTCCCATAAGGTTAATGCTGATTTCTCAGCAGAAACTCTACAAGCCAGAATGGAGTGGCATGACATATTTAAAATGATGAAAGGGAAGAATCTACAACCAAGATTACTCTACCCAGCAAGGATCTCATTCAGATTCGATGGAGAAATCAAAAGCTTTACAGACAAGCAAAAGCTAAGAGAATTCAGCACCACCAAACCAGCTCTACAACAAATGCTAAAGGAACTTCTCTAAGTGGAAAACACAAGAGAAGAAAAGGACCTACAAAAACAAACCCAAAACAATTAAGAAAATGCTAATAGGAACATACATATCAATAATTACCTTAAACGTGAATGGCTTAAATGCTCCAACCAAAAGACACAGGCTTGCTGAATGGATACAGAAACAAGACCCATATATATAATGTCTACAAGAGACCCACTTCAGACCTAGGGACACATATAGACTAAAAGTGAAGGGATGAAAAAAGATATTCCATGCAAATGTAAATCAAAAGAAAGCTGGAATAGCAATACTCACATAAAATAGACTTTAATATAAAGAATGTTATAAGAGACAAGGAAGGACACTACGTAATGATCAAGGGATCCATCCAAGAAGAAGAAATAACAATTATAAATATATACGCACCCAACTTAGGAGCACCTCAATACATAAGGCAACTGCTAACAGCTATAAAATAGGAAATTGACAGTAACACAATAATAGTGGGGGATTTTGACGCCTCACTTACACCAATGGACAGATCATCCAAAATGAAAATAAATAAGGAAACAAACTTTAAATGACACAATAGACCAGATAGATTTAATTGATATTTACAGGACATTCCATCCAAAAACAACAGATTACACTTTCTTCTCAAGTGTGCACGGAACATTCTCCAGGATAGATCACATCTTGGGTCACAAATCAAACCTCAGTAAACTTAAGAAAATTGAAATCATCTTTTCTGACAACAAAGGTATGAGATTAGAAATCAAGTACAGGGAAAAAAACATAAAAACACAAACACATGGAGGCTAAACAATACATTACTAAATAACCAAGAGATCACTAAAGAAATCATAGAGGACACAAAAAAATACCTAGAGACAAATGGCAATGAAAACATGATGATCCAAAACCTATGGGATGCAGCAAAAGCAGTTCTAAGAGGGAAGTTTGTAGCAATACAATCCTACCTCAAGAAACAAGAAACATCTCAAATTAACAAAATAACCCTACAACTAAAGCAATTAGAGAAAGAACAAAAAACCCCCCCGAATTTAGCAAAAGGAAAGAAATCATAAACATCATATCAGAAATAAATGGAAAAGAAATGAAGGAAACAATAACAAACATCATTAAAAGTAAAGGCTGGTTCTTTGAGAAGAAACAAAATTAATAAACCATTAGTGAGACTCATCAAGAAAAAAGGGGAGAAGACTCAAATCAATAAAATTAGAAATGAAAAAGAAGAAGTTACAACAGACACTGCAGAAATACAAAGCATCCTAAGAGACTACTACAAGCAACTCTATGTCAATAAAATGGACAACCTGGAAGAAATGGACAAATTCTTAGAAAGGTATGACCTTCCAAGGCTGAACCAGGAAGAAATAGAAAATATGAACAGACCGATCACAAGGAATGAAGTTGAAACTGTGATTAAAATTCTCCCAACAAACAAAACTCCAGGACCAGATGGCTTCACAGTGAATTCTATCAAACATTTAAAGAAGAGCTAACACCCATCCTACTCAAACTCTTCCAAGACATTGCAGAGGAAGGAACACTCCCAAACTCATTTTATGAGGCCACCATCACCTTGATACCAAAACCAGACAAAGATACTACAAAAAAAAATTGTAGACCAATATCACTGGTGAATATAGATGAAAAATCCTCAACCAAATACTAGCAAACAGAATCCAACAACGCATTAAAAGGATCATACACCATGATCAAGTGGGATTTATCCTAGGGATGCAAGGATTCTTCAATATATGCAAATCAATCAATGTGATAAACCATATTAACGAATTGAAGGAGAAAAACCATATGATCATCTCAATAGATGCAGAAAAAGCTTTTGACAAAATCAACACCTATTTATGATAAAAACTCTCCAGAAAGTGGGCATAGACGGAACCTGTCTCAACATAATAAAGGCCATATATGACAAACCCACAGCAAACATCATGCTCAGTGGTGAAAAACTGAAAGCATTTCCTCTAAGATCAGGAACAAGACAAGGATGTCCACTCTTACCATATTATTCAACATAGTCTTGGAAGTCCTAGCCATAGCAATCAGAGAATAAAAAGAAATAAAGGAATAAAAATTGGAAAAGAAGAAGTAACACTGTGACTGTTTGCAGATGACATTATACTATACATAGAGAAACCTAAAGATGCCACCAGAATGCTACTAGAGCTAATCAATGAATTTGGTAAAGTTGCAGGATACAAAATTAATGCACAGAAATCTCTGGCATTCCTATACACTAATGATGAAAAATATGAAAGAGAAATTAAGGAAACACTCCCATTTACCATTGCAACAAAAAAATAAAATACCTAGGAATAAACCTACCTAGGGAGACAAAAGACCTGTATGCAGAAAACTATGACACTGATGAAAGTAATTAAAGATGATACAAATAGATGGAGAGATATACCATGTTCTTGGATTGGAAGAACGGACATTGTGAAAATGACTAAACTACCCAAAGCAATCTACAGATTCAATGCAATCCCTATCAAATTACCAATGGCATTTTTTACAGAACTAGAACAAAAATCTTAAAATTTGTACAGAGACACAAAAGACCGTGTTAGCCAAAGTAGTCTTGAGGGAAAAAAACGGAGCTGGAGGAATCAGACTCCCTGTCTTCAGACTATACTACAAAGCTACAGTAATCAAGACAATATGGTAGTGGCACAAAAACAGAAATATAGATCAATGGAGTAGGATAGAAGCCCAGAGATAAACCCACACACATATGGTCAACTAATCTATGACAAAGGAGGCAAGGATATACAATGGAGAATAGACAGCCTCTTCAATAAGTGGTGCTGGGAAAACTGGATAGCTACATGTAAAAGAATGAAATTAGAACACTCCCTAACACCATACACAAAAATAAACTCAAAATGGATTAGAGACCTAAATGTAAGACCAGACACTATTAAACTCTTAGAGGAAAACTTAGGAAGAGCACTCTTTGACATAAATCACAGCAAGATCTGTTTTGATCCACCTCCTAAAGTAATCAAAATAAAAATAAACAAATGGGGCCTAATGAAACTTAAAAGATTTTGCACAGCAAAGTAAACTGCAAACAAGACAAAAAGACAACCCTCAGAATGGGAGAAAATATTTGCAAATGAGTCAACGGACAAAGGATTAATCTCCAAAATATATAAATAGCTCATGCAGCTCATTATTAAAAAAACAAACAACCTAATCCAAAAACGGGCAGAAGACCTAAACAGACAATTCTCCGAAGACATACAAATGGCCAGGAAGCACATGAAAGCTGCTCAACGCCACTAATTATTAGAGAAATGCAAATCAAAACTACAATGAGGTATCACCTCACACCAGTTAAAATGGGCATCATCAGAAAGTCTACAAACAACAAATGCTGGAGAAGGTGTGGAGAAAACGGAATCCTCTTGCCTTGTTGGTGGGAATGTAAACTGATACAGCCACTATGTAGAACAGTATGGAGGTTCCTTAGAAAAACAAAAATAGAATTACCATATGACCCAGCAATCCCACTACTGGGCATATATCCAGAGAAAACCATAATTCTAAAAGACACATGCACCCCAATGTTCATTGTAGCACTATTTACAATAGCCAGGTCATGGAAGCAATCTAAATGCCCATCGACAGACAAATGGATAAAGAAGATGTGGTACATATATATAATGGAATATTACTCAGCCATAAAATAAGAACGAAATTGGGTCTTTTATAGAGACATGGATGAATCCAGAGACTGTCATACAGAGTGAAGTAAGTCAGAAAGGGAAAAACAAATATCGTATATCAATGCGTATATGTGGAATCAGAAAAATGGTACAGATGAACCTGTTTGCAGGGCAGAAATTGAGACACAGTTGTAGAGAACAAACATATGGACACCAAGGGGGAAAGTGGTTGCGGGGGTGGTAGTGGTGGGATGAATTGGGAGATTGGGATTGACATGTATACATTAATATGTATAAAATGGATAACTAATAAGAACCTGCTGTACAAAAAAATAAATAAAATAAAATTCAAAAAATAAATAAAAATAAAAATTCTTGTTTTAATTTTATAATAGAATATTGTAGAACTGACGTATCTGTGATATTATCATCAGTTGAATGAGGTATTGCAATATAATGGTTAAACTCTTGAGCCCTGGGGAGATTTCTGAGCCTAAAGCTTAGTTCTTATCCTTCATACTATGTGACTGCCATATGTGTGAACTTCGGTTTCCTCATCAATAATATACAGATTAATAATAGTACCAAATAGTGCCTATTGCATGAGGTCTCTGGGAAGACTGCATGAAATAGTCCATTTAACACACTCAGTCCTTTTGCTGACATATGGTAAGTGATCATTAAATGTGACCAACTATTACTGAGTGCTTTGATTTTTCTAATTTTTCTTATCTTTTTTAGGTCTGTCTGATATTTTACAAATTCCATTAAAGGGAAAACTAAATTACAAACTGATCAATTGACAGGCGTTCTTATAAAAATCCTAAAAATACAGCTGCTTAAAATATTAAAAAAAAAAAAAACACTTTGTTGAATAAAACTGGCCATTGTAAAGCTAGCACAAATTCTACTACCTGCTGCTCAAGACCCAAATGAATCCTGTGACAGATTCCTGGTGCCACACTAATGAAAAGCCTTGAGAAAAGCAATGGGGAGGAAGGATGGTTAAGGAACCACCGGAGAACATGCTTTAAAGGAAGGTTAACAGCACATAGGGCATGCTGGTAAAAGACTGTTGAGAAAAGTAATACATGTCATTAATTAATTATTTTGAGCCTCAATTTTATCATCTGTAAATGGAAAGTTTTAACCTAAAATGATTAATAAGATCTCTTCTTCGTCTCTAAAGTTCTAAGAGTCTCAGAAAAACTTAAATGTCTATGATCTAAAATAGGGAAAAGAGTTGTTCTAGACTACTCCAGAGAACAAAATCAGAAGTAATTCATGGAAGTTAGAGGGGGGAAATTTTTATTATATTTTAAAGTAGAAATTTCAGATAACTAAAACAGAAAATAGAGCTAGATAATCAAATATTAGGGATTTTTTTTTTTTTTTTTGCATTACGCGGGCCTCTCACTGCTGTGGCCTCTCCCGTTGCGGAGCACAGGCTCCGGACGCGCAGGCTCAGCAGCCATGGCTCATGGGCCCAGCCACTCCATGGCATGTGGGATCTTCCCGGACAGGGGCACGACCCAGTGTCCCCTGCATCGGCAGGCGGACTCTCAACCACTGCACCACAAGGGAAGCCCTAGGGATCTTTAAACACATGAGCAGTGGTTAAAGTAGGAATTGGAAAAGTGACTTCTATCATCACATCCAGCTTCTACCATATTTATTCATGCTAAAGAAAGAATTGCTAACATTATGTATAAATTTACTTGAAATCAGAGGTTCTCTACCTGAGATCTATGGACCCCAAGTATAGGGCTTCAAAGGATAAACCTTGAAATTATATAAAAAAAAATTGTGCACATGTGCATTTTTCCGGGGAGGAATATCCTTCATTTTCATCAGATTCTCTGATTTAAATAATACTTTCTTTGATGTACAAAAAGCTAGAAGATAAAGCTAGTGTATGAAATAAGATATTTCTTTAAAGGGTTTTATTAAAAAACATTTATCTGCAGGCATTTTTTTACTAAATGCTTTGTGACAGAGGCTATTTTAAATGAATTTGTAGATTAGATTTGAAAAACGACCAAGTGAATGTAGTGATTAAATATCTAACAACTTTTAAAATCATATCTGATAAACCAAGATAGATGAAAATATTTCTGTCACCTGGTTATCTCATCATGTTTGACTTTCTTATCTTGTTTTGGTATGCACTATAAAAAAAGATTTAGATAATTATTCCTGAATCCTTATTTTCAGCTCTAAGTATGATAAGTCTTTTTAGCCTCCTAGTAATAAAAATATAGTTAGAAAAATTCTGATTTTGAACTAATATTTCCAAAAGAAAGCAAAACACCAATATGACAATATTCTTTCTTGCAATGTATGTATGTATGTGTGTGTGCATAATATGAGAAATAGAGATGTGCTACCTATTTGTTAAATTACCTGAGAGCATGTACTCGTCTACCTATTTAAAAGAGCAAGAATAGGCCTGAAGGAATGTTAGGCAAAGAGGCCAACCTTCCTTGATATTCCATTTAATTTGAATATCATTGGCAATGCAAAATAAAGACAGTACTGTCAAAGTCAATATCGCAGATCTCTATGTCTGTGCAGCAGCTTTCTCTGTGCTAATAGTGTTTATGCCATCTGTCTGTTTTCAATTAAAGTCCATTTCTGATTCAATGACCAGATGTTCCACATTGTGGGGCTGTTTTGTTACCCTCTCCCCATGCCTCAAAATTAGTGTGTTTACTTCAGTGTTGATGCTGTTTACTTTTTCTTTTTTCTTTCTTTTTGCATTTCGGTTATCATAATCAACTATCTCTTTCATTTTTTGCAGGTCATGAAATAGATTTTCTATTTCCTCCTTTAGATTTTATTGCCTACAAAGTCAGTCTTCTGAATGTGTTCATATATCTAATTTTGGTTAATGAGTTTTCATTCACAATGTCTGTTTATCTGATTTTTCATATAATAGCTATATGAATAAAATTTTCAAACTTAAAAATTCTGCATAAGTAATACATTTTAAATGAAAATCACTAAATCCATAATTCTTCAAGGAAGGTCAAAATACTGTATCAATCACTGTTTTTTCTGTGTTTTGTTACTTTTAAATATTTTCTGAATTCTATCCATAAACCTTGTATATTTCCAATCCTAACTCCTTGAAAAATCAACTTTGATCATCTTTAGGTAATAAAATAAAAACAAAAAATTTTAAAGTTTAGATTACATTATGATCTCATTTTCTCCTCAGATTTTATTGAATTTTCTAATACTGAAGAAAATTTTTCAAAACTGTGCTTGATGATGGTTTTTGGGTGTTATTATTCTCAAAGCCTCGGCATGCTGCCATTTCATGAAGGATAGATATATAACAGCTGTAGTTTTTTATCTTCTGTTTTGTCATTGGCATTAGAGAACAAGTTGGAACTTCTTTGGAAATGTCCCTGTGCTTGGAATATAATCATGGGCAATTTGAATATCCTTTCTGGCATAAGGGTCAGGTTCTAATCTTCTCTCATATCTATAGAGGTCTGGCTCTAGAAAAGGCAATGTTTTGGTAAAGAAGCAAAAATAATAATATTTTAGGATGTAAAACAAGGAAGAGATAATAACAACTTTTAACATATGTCCCCAGAACATATGCCTGCCTACTACAGTAGTGGCTGCCTTGGTTAAGTTACTTTATAGCGGAGCTTTTGACTAGATTAAAACCATGGATTTCAATTTTTCATTTAATTTCTCACATCATACACAGAACCATGTATTTGAATTTTTTTAAACCTTGGTATGAAGAAAAAACTGCATATTTTGTTATCAGTGTTCATTTAGTTCCCTATTCGAGGCTTTTGTTCTCCCTCAGGGGACTCTCAGCTCCTCTAACAGCCATATCCAGTGGTACCAGATTCTCCTCTGGAGTTTCCATATATCCAAATTCTTTCCACTTTAAAGGTCAGGATTAAATGTTAGGTCCTCCAAGGAACGTTATGAGCTGTTTCAGCTGAGGAATTGCTGCCTCTTCTGTACTCTTCATACATTTCTTGTGGCAGTGTACACCTAATATGATGGAATATATTGGTACATAGCTTACCTCTTTTATGTATTTTAAATCCCATGTGGGAGACAAAGTTTATCTCTGTGCTTTCCCATAACATCTATTACAATTTCAAGAATCCTTTGTGAATTGAAATGATGGATTAATTACTCAATCTGTGCTTAGCTGAGTTTCCTTGTGCTCTGAACTCTGTCCACAGGTAATACTCAACTATTTCTGATTGAATCATTCGGGTCCTGCTATGTTACAGAAATTAGTCTAATAAAATAATTCATGACAAAGTGTGAATAGCTATAATTTTTTCCTTTCTTAAATAGGCATTTTCATTTTAACTCAATCTTGATTTCATTAAGCCTAAAATATTGAAAGAAAAGGATTTCCAAGTCCAAAAATAGGGTCAATAGGAGAGACTTTGGCATTAAAAGATGACACCCTATCTCATAGTGTTGCTTACTTTCCTTCAGGTAAAGCTGCTACTATTTATTTTAAATCGAACTATACTTTAAATACTGTATGACTATTTACACAAAGACTATTAAAGTCTACTTTAGATGATCCCATTAAATTTCATTACAAACATTAATGATTTTCAAACTTTAGCATATATAAAATAAATCACCCTTAGTTTTTTAAATACAGATTTCTATGCCCCATCCCCAGAGACTTAATTTTATAGGCATGAGTTTCAGGAATCTCAGTTTTCACGAAGACCCAGTTGAGTCTGATACTGGTAGTCAGAGGATTATCCAGGGAGAAATGCTGCTTTAGATGACCTAAAGATGATGCCCTTGACATTAAAATTTATTGTCCAAGAACAGTGATTAACCCATTTTTATGTTCTTCAGTGACTTTATTTTTTAGTTCATCCCATTCCATAAAATATGAATATAATGTGCTGTAAAATTTTGATGCAGAAAGGATAGAAAAGAGCAGCTGAAATTTTAAGGATGAAAACACGGAGATTTAAAAAGTATGCATTTACCCACATTTTATACAAATTTTATAATTAAGAGTAAAACATAAAAGTTATTAAGAATATACATTGTAATAAAGGCATAAGCATAAATTTTAAATTCACTTATTTATATGTCTAGTAAATGATGTTTTTCAAAATGAAAAGGGAAATAATATTGAATTTCATCACTGGGGATTTTTTATTAATTTTTTTGTTCCCTTTATGTGATGTCAAATTATAGATTTGAAGAACTCAGTGAGAGAGTTTTCAACAATGCTATGGTGAATCTTAGAGGCATTCTTTTTTAAATTCACAGGGAAAAACTAGCATAGTGCCCTATGACTCACGAAATTTTGAGTGAATGAATGAACAAATGAATTTTTCCAAAAGTCTCATTTCAATTGTATCAACTATTGTTACATTCTCTAATCTTAAGTGCAGAGATTAAAACTCCGACTCTTGCCCATATCTTACTTCAATTTCATGGATCATGGGTAAAAATAAGAAACATGGGAATATCTTGAAAGTCAAAATTATTTCTTTTTATAGTTCTTTCATTTCACATCAATTCATAGAGAAAATTCTTATCAATGCTCCACTATGTGCTAGGCATGTCTTTGGAACTGGAGAGAAAGTGACAGAGAAGATAAATAATATTTTGGTTGTCAAAGAAATTAAATTCTCATTAGAGAAATAGAGAACTAAATAAATTCTAGATAAGCAAGAAGGGAATTGACAGTGAAAGCTATGCAGATAATTAAGAAACATATAGCTGAGATCCAAAGGGAGTCCGGACATTACTCTTGATTTGGCTGGTAATGGGAGGTAGTTCAGTGCTGAGATATCAATGTCCAGGTAGTCAACCATGGTGTGACCAAAAGCAGAGCACCTTAGAGAGGATAGCCTGAAAAAATACTCAGAGTAAGATTGTTCTGTTCTGTTAGAAAAATAAAAGGAGTTAGAGTGATTAAGCATAGTGGACGAGGGGAAACATGTGAAACAAGGTCAGGAGATAAGTAGAAGCCAGGTTATATAGAACTTGTAAAACAGGATAAGAAGTTTGAACTTTGTTCTATGACCAATGGAAGTTATTGAGAATTTGGGTTTAAAGCAAAAGAGTGGCATGACCTAATTTACATTTTAAATAAATTCTGCTAGCTGCTCCTCAAAGAAGCAGTTGATAAGAGGACAACCTGAAAGGCAAATTAGGGGACTACTAAAGAAAGGCAATGATGGCTTTGACTATGGTGGTAATTCCAAGATTAAATGAAATGGACTAATTTAGGATCTATATAAACAAATTTAGCATATACTTTCAATTAAATAAACCACATACTTTTGATAAAGCAGATAGGACCTGATGTGTATGGTGAGAGAGAGACATATAAATCATGACTTTAGACCAGCAGTATTCAATAAAATTTTCTGCCATGATGGAAATGTTCTATATCTGTACTGTCTAATATGGTAGCCACTAGCCATATGTGGCTATTGAGCACACAAAATGTGACTACTGCAACTGAGAAATGTAATTTTTTGTTTTGCTTAATTTTAATTAATTTGAATTTAAATAACCACATGCCAGTGGTGGCTACTATACTGGATAGCACAGCTCTAGAAGCTTGGCTGGAACAAATGAGTGAATGGTAGTGCCATTTACTGAAATGAGCAAGAGTGAGGGAAAAGCAGACTTGGAATAAAAATAAAGAGTTCTATTTGGATCATGTTAAGTTTGATATGCCTAGTGGTTATCCATGTGGATATATCAAGTAGCAGGCAGAGTATGTGAATCTGGAGTCCCTGGGAAGATCAGGGATATAGCTATATATTTGAGAATTATCAACACACAGATATCATTTATACCCATGAAACTCAATGGAGTCACCTAGAGAGAGTGTATAAAAAGGTTTCAATGACAAAGGGTAGCATTCTAACATGCGATAGTCAAATAAAATAGAATCCAGCATAAAACACTAAGAAAGGAAAGTCAGTCTCATCAGGTACACATTGAAATACAGCCAAACAGGGCCAAGGACCTTGCTCTTCAAGGAGTGTCGTTCTTTCCACACCAGTTTTGGAAAGCACTCTCGCCCTTGTAATGCAAGCAGGACCACAATGGGGCCCAGGGTAAAAAAAAGCCTTAGCTTGACAGGCTTTAAGATTATGGGGCAATGAATGGATTTTGCTAGGAATTTGGACCTGAAGCTGTTGCTAAAATAAAGTGTAATATTAATTTTTCATAGCTCATTCTAAAACCATGATGCAGAAGCATCCATGGTTCCAGAAACAAGAAGCAGCTGGAAGATGATTTAAAACCTTCCCATTTCCCTTTCAGAAATAGCTAACTATAAATTTCTCTTAATAATAATTATGATACATAGAGTATATTTTTCTTAACAAAAACTTTGTATTACTCTTTCAAGAACAGATCCTCTAAAGGTAAACATCAAAAACCTCTGAGTTTGTGTCACACCTTAAAGTTTCAGGAGGGCCAGCTGTACACCAAGATTTGTACCACATATAAAGAAGTTAATGCAGAATTTTATCAGATATAAAGAAGTTATAAGGCCTTTTAAAAAATTAAAGAGAAGTAGAAAAAAATTTTAAGCAACAGAAAATAGCTTTATCTTTCTCACATAGGTTTTTCCTAGAATTTTGTCTGAATTCTTTTTAAAGTAATTCTCTTTGAAGTAAATCCCTAGGTTTAATATGGGATAGTTGTGGGATTCACAATTGTGTGATATTGTTTGAGCTTGATAGAAAAGAGATATTTTTCATTCTGAGGACGTATGTATTTACTTCTATCTTCAGAAAAAATAAAAATAATATCAGTAGCAAAGGAAGATAGACTGAAAACTGCTACCACAAACTGATTATCACTCTATTATGATAAACTATCATTTGAACATACACAGAACTTTTTTTCTAGGATCATAATGAGCATTTCATAGTACATTCAGGAGTTGTTGCTCATTTTGATGTCTCTATAAAATAAATAGCATATTCAGATCACGTTTAGAGGAAAGACACATATTGTTATCCTTTATTTAGCAAACCACCTGTTTTGTTTTCTGTGAGAAGTGGCCAGTCATATCGCTTCCATGCTACATATAGGAAATATATATACAGACATACATATACACACATAAATACATATACACATGTACATACATATATTTATAAAATAATATTATATAGAAAAAAATAAAAAGATAAATAAGGTAGATAAATATTTAATTTCAATTTTTAACTATCTAAGCTTACCAGACACTGAAAGTGAAAGTGTGGAGATGTTCTTATGGTCTATACAACAGTGAGCATGAAAAGATTAAATAGTAAAACTTCAAGATGCTACAGCCAGAAGGCATGTTTAATTCTATAATGCAGGACATACCTTTCTATGACTCTGTCTAATAGGATTATTTTATACCTCTGATTCAAATTGGAAGTCATTCTTTACCCACAAAATGAATAAAATGAAAAACACCTGACTAGGACAACAGAACCAATTGATCAAATAATGCACAGACGGATTAAAAGAAGTCAATGTAAGACAGAGGTATAATAGGCTTTTGCCCAGATGCAGAAATGCAAATCAGACTATAATCAAGAGATGGAGAAAAGTGATAGCCCCAAGACAAAGGTAGTGAAGCCATGTGATAATGAACAGGTATTCTTCACAATTTCAGGAAGAAGCAAAATGCCATTAAAATGCTGTTGATTTAGACTTAGATTTAAAATCTAAATTGTAAGTAGTTACAAACAAGGAAGTTTCTTTTACTGTTATAATAATGTTGGTACAAAAATGGTCTCCAGTCAGCCCAATGGTCTAACATAGCAAGAGACACAGAAATGGACACCTAGAACTTGACTACAAAGAGAAAGGACAAACTTTTTATTTGCCCACATCTGATTATGAGTATTTCCACTTCTCTAATGATAAAGACTAGAAATTCTAGAATTAAAACTCACTGAATATTATTTGGAGTTGTTTACTTGTGTAATTAAAAGAATTAAATAATAAAGATGTGTTATTATAATGTCTGGTTTAATTATAGATAATATTGTGATAATGACTTTGATCACACATCTTTAATTCTTTATGGAAAAAGGCTACAAATAGATACACAGATACATTATAAGTCTTTTTATTGCACAAGAGTTGCCGTCATAGTGTGTAAGTAAATCAAAAGAGTTCGTTTCATTACAGGTTGAATTAAAACAATATGAAAAAGAACATATATATATACACACACACATATATACATATGTATAACTGAATCACTTTGCTGTGCACTTGAAACATTGTAAATCAACTATACTTTAATTTTAAAAAGAATATCGAAAGGAAATAAAAGGATGAGAAGGCAAAAAAAAGAGTTCATTTCAATAGCAAATCTTAAAAATATGGGATGTGGATACATAAAGGTAATAAATAAATGAAAAACACTGTATATTATATTTTGACTTAAAACATAAACATCCATTCACCAGTTTGATATTGGCCAGAGATAAATTGGAATACTGACCAGTCTTGGTTGATTGCATAAACCATCTCTAATGCATCATCTCCAATTTCCAGTGTCAATGTCTTTAAAATAAAAATAGAACTTAGACACATTTTTAAAGCAATATGAGTGTCAGACCTTTCCAATTTTTACTATGTTTCTTCAGTCTTTTAAAATCATCACATAATTTTTAGTCATTTACATATATCAAGTCTTTCCAAAGCATTCATTTTAGATTTCATTGCAATAGCTTTTTCCTTAGATATTTCATCACTTTATATTATAGTTATTTAAACTTTTGTGATTGCAGCAAGTCTTCAATCCAAGGTAGAAATAGATATTCCATGGCAAAATAGGGCATATCCTATGAGCAATACATTTTCAGCATGCCAAGGGCATTAGATAGAATATGTTATATGGAAAACTTAATTCATCTGTTAAAATGATTAAAAAGAGGTTTATTAAGAGATCTACTACAGATAATTAATTAATTGATGGATGACTATATAAATGTATACATTAATATAGACAAGAGTCTAATGTAAGGAATAGGTAGAAAAGAAAAATGTCACATCTTAAAAAATTGTCAAGAATTTCTAAATTAGAAAACAAGATTGGAATTCAGTTTTTTCAATATTTTTTTAAAGAGCAGGAAGATATAGTTTCTACAGTTGTTTATAACTCATACAATTATATGGGAAAAAGTGTAGGAAAAAGAAGAATCTGTTTATTTCTGAAATCCACATGTATTCTCTCACTTCATATTGTTAATTTGCAGTAATAAGAAAAACAAACTATTAGTATTATTTGTAGTAAAATTGCTACTTAGAATCTGTGGTCTTCATGTGGTTGTTCTATTTTTCTAAGCAAGATACAAAGTAAAACACCTATCTGTGGTTGGTTTAACTTTTTTGAGGTCAATCGTGGCAACGTTCACTTGTTTTACATAGAGATCAATTTCTCTGAACTGAAGAGAGTCCATAGAACAAGTTCACCCACCTGGTAAGAAATTACTATTAGACAAATCCAGCCCCAGGAATCGGTAAGCAGGAAAAAGCCATGGAATATTGGATATCAAGATTAGCTAATAATTTTTTTTACTCAAACTGCCACTTAGAATATGGACAGGGTAGAGATTAAAAGTAGCAATTAATTAATTAATCCGTTAATCAATAAGCATTACAAACCTGTCCCAAGTTCAGATAAACACATATCTAGATATTTTCCTTTATTACTTACTTAGGGTAGTGAGAGAAATGGGGTTAATGATTTATATCATTAAAGTGTCTAATTTACAACAGACAAAGTTAAAGTCCTTATTCTGGTCCAAATGTAATGGGCTACAGAGTGAAGAAAACATATGCTAAATTGATGATTAATATTTGTTTCAATTTTAGCAGTTTAACTTACTTCAAGTTGGACGAGCCCAGCATAAAGAAAGCCAAAGTTTGTTTATTTCTAATCTGTAAATTTTGCATAGCTCTCAGTTTTTTATTCATACATTTACCCCTCCAACCTCTTTATGTAAAAATCCAAGATAGGATGTTACAGGCTGAAGCAAGGACAGTGCACCTGCTTCAACAGCACATGTTATTAAAATGAGAACAGTAACAGGAGGTTCCAGTTGGAACCGTGACTGGTGCTCAAAGGCCCTGACCAAGTTCTGCCAACACCCCACCACAAATTGTCACATATCTAAATGTGTGTGTCACCTTCCCCATAGACTAGTAAGATTTTAGTCACAAATCTGGGAAGGCACTCTCCCTTTCCCAAAGGATTACTAACTTTTTGTCTTGAAAGGAAAGAACCCTTAAAAAGCTGGACTCTAGATCAAGAACAAAGGCTTAGCCAAGTCAAAGGCAAAGAAAACCTTTATAAACCTGCCTGCTGTAAGTTAGAGCTGAGCCCATCTTTATCCACCATGAACTCTCAAACTGTGATATCATTCTCATGTCTACCAAAAGGGCTATGGCTCCTGGGCTTGCTTACATCTGCTGCCTACCTTTAAACCTAAGTCTTCCTACTCACTGTGCCTGTAACGCCTTTACACATCTGGGTCCACCTCACTATTTATTGTCTTCATGTTTCCAGTTTTCCTGTGAAGTAGGTATAGCCATTAAAAATAAAGAAGCCCTAAACTATAAGACATTGAGAAATTTAAGTTGTTAAAGAGAGCCAGTCTTTACATTTTACCTTGTAAATTACAATAGTATATAACATCTACACTGAAGTTCATCCTCAAACGTATCAAAATCTTCATCCTCAACCACATCAAAATTATGCACTAAACTAGTGCAAATTAGAAGATTCAAAAAAGAGGGTAGAAATTTGAGGGTGTTATCAGCATACAGCAGCCAGTATCATGAAATAAACATCCTAGCATCCTATAGATGTATATATAAAACATGTGATATATAATATGTGTTTTATTTATACATATAGGTATATATTTTATATATACATTGTGTATATATACATAATCATAGATATGTGTATACATACATACAATCTTACATATATATATATATACATACATACATAATGAGTTGGCATAATTCCCCATTGAAGTACACTTAACAACGAACTTTTAGAAACATGATTATCAAACAAACAAAATTTCTCAAGAAAAAACTTCCAAAAAATGCTTGTCTCCTTTCTCTAAAGGAGACTCCTTTCACTAAAATATATAACTTATTTCTTGGAATGGATACATAGGCCTTAACATATTTTGTTTAAAAGTAATACCTTCAACAAATTAAATGTATTTTCTCCTATAAAAATGAAACAAAATCAGGTCCAATTTGGGAGATTGTCCTGAGGTCCTTCCACAACAATTACAAAATGCAGATTTTTCTACACCCTTACTTGTTTTTATCTACTTGATCTGTCAAAGTTGTCAAAGCGGAGGTGAAGTTTTCCACCACAATTGTGTTCAATT
Organism: Monodon monoceros; assembly: GCF_005190385.1. Lineage (NCBI taxonomy): Eukaryota > Metazoa > Chordata > Mammalia > Artiodactyla > Monodontidae > Monodon > Monodon monoceros. Next base: position 69,265,767 of record NW_021703768.1, read on the forward strand.
TGTTCTATATTTTTCAGTGTCATTGTCTTGTTTTCTATAATAGGCATAATCTGTGGAGACACTCAGAACTCTCTTCGTACTATTGCTCCATCCCTTGTGATCTGTATAACTAGAGTCCTCAGTTTTTTACTCAGTGAAAAGGCCTTGATAATCAGTTTTCTGAAAATGAAATGAAATAATGAATTTTCCATAATGTCTGACATATGTTAAACATTTGAATTATAGCTATTGCCATTACATATTTTCATTATACTTTGCATGTAAAGGTTTATGAATTTTATAACTTTCATTTTATGTTTCATTTTATCAATTTAAAATTAACCTTTAGTCACTGATTTGATTGTCTTGATTTTCACTTTGCTTGAAATTAATATTTTTACTCTGGGCCCTTTTGTTTCATTTGCCCTTTATTTTATTACTAATCTTTCTGTGTCATTATGATTGGATATTATTCTTAGTGCAATGAAAAAGAATTGAAAGTTTTTAGCAAGGGAGTGACATGATCTGATTTATCTTTGTTAGAAAATTACTCTGGCTCTTAGTTAGCAAATGGACTATCAGTGATGAACAATAGGAAGCAGAGAAATTCTTGAAAAGGCAAAAAAAGAAGATAGTGACTTGGACCAGGATGGGAGTAATGTTTTGGCTGGGCAGGGGGAGGAGGCCAGTAAAAGAAAGACAAGGTTCTAGGTTCCCTAAACTGAGTAATTGCAAGGCATGTGGGAAAATTTATTAAAATGAGAACAATTTGGGGGGGAATGGGTGTAGAGGAATACAGAATTTTGGGGGGGGGTGTCATGTTAAATTTGAGAGTTTGATTTCCTAGTCAAAGAGTCATATCAAAAATAACAATTATGAATCAGAGATCTAAATTTGTCAATTGAAATTAGTGAGATCACTAGAGAGATGGTCATGTGATTATAGAGAAAGGAGGTCATCCTGACTGCACTGCACATTTCAGTATTTGATAATTGAACAAAGGAGCAGACATAAAAGAAGACTGAGAGGGGAGTTGGGAAGATGGCGGAAGAGTAAGACGCGGAGATCGCCTTCCTCCCCACGGATACACCAGAAATACATCTACACGTGGAACAACTCCTACAGAACACCTTCTGAAGGCTGGCAGAAGACCTCAGACCTCCCAAAAGGCAAGAAACTCCCCACGTACCTGGGTAGGGCAAAAGAAAAAAAGAAAAAAACAGAGACAAAAGAATAAGGACGGAACCTGCACCAGTGGGAGGGAGCTGTGAAGGAGGAAAAGTTTCCACACACTAGGAAGCCCCTCCGCGGGCGGAGACTGCGGGAGGCGGAGGGGGGAGCTTCGGTACCGCGGAGGAGAGCACAGCAACAGGGTGCGGAGGGCAAGGCGGGGAGATTCCCGCACAGAGGATCGGTGCCGACCGGCACTCACCAGCCCGAGAGGCTTGTCTGCTCACCCGCCGGGGCGGGCGGGGCTGCGAGCTGGGGCTCGGGTTTCGGTTTTGGACTGAGCGCAGGGAGAGGACTGGGGTTGGCGGCTTAAACATAGCCTGAAGGGGTTAGTGCACCACGACTAGCCGGGAGGGAGTTCGGGGAAAAGCCTGCACCTGCCGAAGAGGCAAGAGACTTTTTCTTCCCTCTTTGTTTCCTGGTGCGCGAGGAGAGGGGTTTAAGAGCGCTGCTTAAAGGAACTCCAGAGACGGGCGCGAGCCGCGGCTAAAAGCGCGAACCCCAGAGACGGGCGCGAGCCGCGGCTAAAAGCGCGGACCCAGAGACGGGCGCGAGCCGCGGCTGAAAGCGCGGACCCAGAGACGGGCGGGAGATGCTGGGGCTGCTGCTGCCGCCACCAAGGGGCCTGTGTGCGAGCACAGGTCACTCTCCACACCCCTCTTCCGCGGAGCCTGTGCAGCCCGCCACTGCCAGGTTCCCGGGAACCAGGGACAACTTCCCCGGGAGAACGCACGGCGGGCCTCAGGCTGGTGCAACGTCACGCCGGCCTCTGCCGCAACGTCACGCCGCCTCTGACGCCGCAGGCCCGCCCCGCACGCAGTGCCCCTCCTTCCGCCCCCCACCCCCTGCCTGAGTGAGCCAGAGCCCCCGAATCAGCGGCTCCTTTAACCCTGTCCTGTCTGAGCAAAAAACAGACGCCCTCCAGCGACCTACACGCAGAGGCAGGGCCAAATCCAAAGCTGAGCTCCTGTGAGCTGTGAGAACAAAGAAGAGAAAGGGAAATCTCTCCCAGCAGCCTCAGAAGCAGCGGATTAAAGCTCCACAATCAACTTGATATACCCTGCATCTATGGAATACCTGAATAGACAAGGAATGATCCCAAATTAAAGAGGTGGAATTTAGGAGCGAGATCTATGATTTTTTTCCCTTTTCCTCTTTTTGTGAATGTGTACGTTTATGCTTCTGTGTGAGATCTTGTCTGTATACTCTTGCTTCCACCATTTGTCCTAGGGCTCTATCCGTCCATGGTTTTTAAAAAAATTTTTTTTTCTCAATAATTAATTTTATTTCTAATAACTTTATTATACTTTACCTTCGTTCTTTCTTTCTTTCTTTCCTTCCTTCCCTCCTTTAGACAACGAATCACCCCAAATTGAGGAGGTGGTCTCTGAGAGCAAGATTTATGATTTTTCCCCCTTTACCTCTTTTTGTGAAGGTGTATGTGTATGCTTCTGTGTAAGATTTTCTCTGTATAGCTTTGCTTCCAACATTTGTCCTGAGGTTCTATCCGTCCCTTTTTTTTTTTCTAAATATTTTTTAATTCAATAACTATATTATACTTTATTTTATTTTTACTGTATCTTCTTTCTTTCTGTCTTTTTTCCTTCTTTCCCTCCTTCCTTCCTTCCTTCCTCCCTCCCTCCCTCCCTCCTGTCTTTCCTTCTTTGCTTCTTTCTTCCTTCCTTCCTTTCCTCCTTTCCTTCTTTCTTTCCTCATACTTCTACTAATTCTCTCTACTTTTTCTCCCTTTTATTCTGAGCCATGTGGATGAAAGGCTCTTGGTGCTCCAGCCAGGAGTCAGGGCTCTGCCTCTGAGGTAGGAGAGCCAACTTCAGGACACTGGTCAACAAGAGACCTCCCAGCTCCACATAATATTAAACGGCGGAAATCTCCCAGTGACCTCCATCTTAACACCAGCACCCAGCTTCACTCAACGACCAGCAAGCCACAGTGCTAGACAACCTATGCCAAACAACTAGCAAAACAGGAACACAACCCCACCCATTAGCAGAGAGGCTGCCTAAAATCATAATAAGGCCACAGACACCCCAAAACACACGACCAGACGTGAACCTGCCCACTAAAGAGACAAGATCCAGCCTCATCCACCACAACACAGGCACTAGTCCCCTCCACCAGGAAGCCTACACAACCCACTGAAACAACCTTAGCCACTGGAGACAGACATCAAAAACAACGGGAACTACGAACGTGCAGCCTGCAAAAAGGAGACCCCAAACACAGTAAGATAAGCAAAATGAGAAGACAGAAAAACACACAGCAGATGAAGGAGCAAGATAAAAATGCACCAGACCTAACAAATGAAGAGGAAATAGGCAGTCTACCTGAAAAAGAATTCAGAATAATGATAGTAAGGATGATCCGAAATCTTGGAAGTAGAATGGACAAAATGCAAGAAACAGTTAACAAGGACCTAGAAGAAATAAAGATGAAACAAGCAACGATGAACAACGCAATAAATGAAACTAAAAGTACTCTAGATGGGATTAATAGCAGAATAACTGAGGCAGAAGAACGGATAAGTGACCTGCAAGATAAAATAGTGGAAATAACTACTGCAGAGCAGAATAAAGAAAAAAGAATGAAAAGAACTGAGGACAGTCTCAGAGACCTCTGGGACAACACTAAACGCACCAACATTCGAATTATAGGGGTTCCAGAAGAAGAGAAAAAGAAAGGGACTGAGAAAATATTTGAAGAGATTATAGTTGAAAACTTCCCTAATATGGGAAAGGAAATAGTTAATCAAGTCCAGGAAGCACAGAGAGTCCCATACAGGATAAATACAAGGAGAAATACGCCAAGACACATATTAATCAAACTGTCAAAAATTAAATACAAAGAAAGCATATTAAAAGCAGCAAGGGAAAAACAACAAATAACACACAAGGGAATCCCCATAAGGTTAACAGCTGATCTCTCAGCAGAAACCCTACAAGCCAGAAGGGAGTGGCAGGACATACTGAAAGTGATGAAGGAGAAGAACCTGCAACCAAGACTACTCTACCCAGCAAGGATCTCATTCAGATTTGATGGAGAAATTAAAACCTTTACAGACAAGCAAAAGCTGAGAGAGTTCAGCACCACCAAACCAGCTTTACAACAAATGCTAAAGGAACTTCTCTAGACAAGGAACACAAGAGAAGGAAAAGACCTATAATAACGAACCCAAAACAATATAGAAAATGGGAATAGGAACATACATATCGATAATTACCTTAAATGTAAATGGACTAAATGCTCCCACCAAAAGACACAGATTGGCTGAATGGATACAAAAACAAGACGCTTATATATGCTGTCTACAAGAGACCCACTTCAGACCTAGAGACACATACAGACTGAAAATAAAGGGATGGAAAAAGATATTCCATGCAAATGGAAACCAAAAGAAAGCTGGAGTAGCAATTCTCATATCAGACAAAATAGACTTTAAAATAAGGACTATTACAAGAGACAAAGAAGGACACTACATAATGATCAAGGGATCAATCCAAGAAGAAGATATAACAATTGTAAATATTTATGCACCCAACATAGGAGCACCTCAATACATAAGGCAAATACTAACAGCCATAAAAGGGGAGATCGACAGTAACACATTCATAGTAGGGGACTTTAACACCCCACTTTCACCCATGGACAGATCATCCAAAATGAAAATAAATAAGGAAACACAAGCTTTAAATGATACATTAAACAAGATGGACTTAATTGATATTTATAGGACACTCCATCCAAAAACAACAGAATACACATTTTTCTCAAGTGCTCATGGAACATGCTCCAGGATAGATCATATCTTGGGTCACAAATCAAGCCTTGGTAAATTTAAGAAAATTGAAATTGTATCAAGTATCTTTTCTGACCACAACGCCATGAGACTAGATATCAATTACAGGAAAAGATCTGTAAAAAATACAAACACATGGAGGCTAAACAATACACTACTTAATAATGAAGTGATCACTGAAGAAATCAAAGAGGAAATAAAAAAATACCTAGAAACAAATGACAATGGAGACACGACGACCCAAAACCTATGGGATGCAGCAAAAGCAGTTCTAAGGGGGAAGTTTATAGCAATACAAGCCCACCTTAAGAAGCAGGAAACATCTCGAATAAACAACCTAACCTTGCACCTCAAGCAATTAGAGAAAGAAGAACAAAAAAACCCCAAAGCTAGCAGAAGGAAAGAAATCATAAAAATCAGATCAGAAATAAATGAAAAAGAAATGAAGGAAACGATAGCAAAGATCAATAAAACTAAAAGCTGGTTCTTTGAGAAGATAAACAAAATAGATAAACCACTAGCCAGACTCATCAAGAAAAAAAGGGAGAAGACTCAAATCAATAGAATTAGAAATGAAAAAGGAGAAGTAACAACTGACACTGAAGAAATAAAAAAAATCATGAGAGATTACTACAAGCAACTCTATGCCAATAAAATGGACAATCTGGAAGAAATGGACAAATTCTTAGAAATGCACAACCTGCCAAGACTGAATCAGGAAGAAATAGAAAATATGAACAGACCAATCAGAAGCACTGAAATTCAAACTGTGATTAAAAATCATCCAACAAACAAAAGCCCAGGACCAGATGGCTTCACAGGTGAATTCTATCAAACGTTTAGAGAAGAGCTAACACTTATCCTTCTCAAACTCTTCCAAAATATAGCAGAGGGAGGAACACTCCCAAATTCCTTCTACGAGGCCACCATCACCTTGATACCAAAACCAGACAAGGATGTCACAAAGAAAGAAAACTACAGGCCAATATCACTGATGAACATAGATGCAAAAATCCTCAACAAAATACTAGCAAACAGAATCCAACAGCACATTAAAAGGATCATACACCATGATCAAGTGGGGTTTATTCCAGGAATGCAAGGATTCTTCAATATACGCAAATCTATCAATGTGATAAACCATATTAACAAATTGAAGGAGAAAAACCATATGATCATCTCAATAGATGCAGAGAAAGCTTTCAACAAAATTCAACACCATTTATGATAAAAACCCTGCAGAAAGTAGGCATAGAGGGAACTTTCCTCAACATAATAAAGGCCATATATGACAAGCCCACAGCAAACATCATCCTCAATGGTGAAAAACTGAAAGCATTTCCACTAAGATCAGGAACAAGACAAGGTTGCCCACTCTCACCACTCTGATTCAACATAGTTTTGGAAGTTTTAGCCACAGCAATCAGAGAAGAAAAGGAAATAAAAGGAATCCAAATCGGAAAAGAAGAAGTAAAGCTGTCACTGTTTGCAGATGACATGATACTATACATAGAGAATCCTAAAGATACTACCAGAAAACTACTAGAGCTAATCAATGAATTTCGTAAAGTAGCAGGATACAAAGTTAATGCACAGAAATCTCTGGCATTCCTATATACTAATGATGAAAAATCTGAAAGTGAAATCAAGAAAACACTCCCATTTACCATTGCAACAAAAAGAATAAAATATCTAGGAATAAACCTACCTAAGGAGACGAAAGACCTGTATGCAGAAAATTATAAGACACTGATGAAAGAAATTAAAGATGATACAAATAGATGGAGAGATATACCATGTTCTTGGATGGGAAGAATCAACATTGTGAAAATGACTCTACTACCCAAAGCAATCTACGGATTCAATGCAATCCCTATCAAACTACCACTGGCATTTTTCACAGAACTAGAACAAAAAATTTCGCAATTTGTATGGAAACACAAAAGACCCCGAATAGCCAAAGCAATCTTGAGAACAAGATTAGGAGCTGGAGGAATCAGGCTCCCTGACTTCAGACTATACTACAAAGCTACAGTAATCAAGACAGTATGGTACTGGCACAAAAAAAGAAAGATAGATCAATGGAACAGGATAGAAAGCCCAGAGATAAACCCACGCACATATGGACACCTTATCTTTGATAAAGGTGGCAGGAATGTACAGTGGAGAAAGGACAGCCTCTTCAATAAATGGTGCTGGGAAAACTGGACAGCTACATGTAAAAGTATGATATTAGATTACTCCCTAACACCATACACAAAAATAAGCTCAAAATGGATTAAAGACCTAAATGTAAGCCCAGAAACTATCAAACTCTTAGAGGAAAACATAGGCAGAACACTCTATGACATAAATCACAGCAAGATCCTTTCTGACCCACCTCCTAGAGTAATGGAAATAAAAACAAAAATAAACAAATGGGACCTAATGAAACTTCAAAGCTTTTGCACAGCAAAGGAAACCATAATCAAGACCAAAAGACAACCCTCAGAATGGGAGAAAATATTTGCAAATGAAGCAAATGACAAAGGATTAATCTCCAAAATTTACAAGCAGCTCATGCACCTCAATAACAAAAAAACAAACAACCCAATCCAAAAATGGGCAGAAGACCTAAATAGACATTTCTCCAAAGAAGATATACAGAATGCCAACAAACACATGAAAGAATGCTCAACATCATTAATCATTAGAGAAATGCAAATCAAAACTACAATGAGATATCATCTCACACCAGTCAGAATGGCCATCATAAAAAAATCTAGAAACAATAAATGCTGGAGAGGGTGTGGAGAAAAGGGAACACTCTTGCACTGCTGGTGGGAATGTGAATTGGTTCAGCCACTATGGAGAACAGTATGGAGGTTCCTTAAAAAACTACAAATAGAATTACCATATGACCCAGCAATCCCACTACTGGGCATATACCCTGAGAAAACCAAAATTCAAAAAGAGTCATGTACCAAAATGTTCATTGCAGCTCTATTTACAATAGCCCGGAGATGGAAACAACCTAAGCGCCCATCATCGGATGAATGGATAAAGAAGATGTGGCACATATATACAATGGAATATTACTCAGCCTTAAAAAGAAATGAAATTGAGTTATTTGTAATGAGATGGATAGACCTAGAGTCTGTCATACAGAGTGAAGTAAGTCAGAAAGAAGAAGACAAATACCGTATGCTAACACATATATATGGAATTTAAGGAAAAAAAAATGTCATGAAGAACCTAGGGGTAAGACAGGAATAAAGACGCAGACCTACTGGAGAATGGACTTGAGGATATGGGGAGGGGGAAGGGTGAGCTTTGACAGGGCGAGAGAGAGTCATGGACATATACACACTAACAAATGTAGTAAGGTAGATAGCTAGGGGGAAGCAGCCGCAAGGCACAGGGATATTAGCTCGGTGCTTTGTGACAGCCTGGAGGGGTGGGATAGGGAGAGTGGGAGGGAGGGAGACGCAAGAGGGAAGACATATGGGAACATATGTATATGTATAACTGATTCACTTTGTTATAAAGCAGAAACTAACACACCATTGTAAAGCAATTATACCCCAATAAAGATGTTTAGAAAAAAAAAAAAAGGAAGACTGAGAAAAAGCAGCCAGAAAAGTAGAATATTCAGAAGTGTTGTGTTATGGAAGTAAAGAGAAGGAAGACTTTCAAGAAGGAAGGTACTGATAAGTAGACTTAAATAAAGTCTACAAAGTGACCACTAACTTTAGCCTAAAGAAATAGCTATGGTCTTAGTTCCAGTAAATTCAGTAGAATAATAATGAGGGAGGCCTATGCACAGATGTTTAAGCAGAGAATGGTGGGTTGATCAGAGTGAACTGAAAACTTTAGAAAAGAATGGATAGAAACTGGCTCCAAGGTGTTTCCTCTTTTAGTATCACTTATCCATGCTAGGTTATCTCTTCATTCTCTTTCCTCCATATTTATCAGCATCTTGTCCCTTTAGTTCTTATATTTTACATTCAAGGAAAGTTCATCTTCCCCATTACTAATCAAATTTTGACATTGTTTTTGCTCTTTGTTTAAACCAGGATACACTTTAACTCTATAATTGAAAATTAAGTATCCTAATATTACTTTCTAAATCTTAATAAGATCAATTTTAATATCAACAAATAGTCGTTGAAACTTACCTAGTTATATTGTCATATGGCCTGGTCTCTCTCCTGTATCATAATGGGCATATCCTTTTTCTAAAATATTCTTCCGGTTCTTATAATAAATCATTTTAGAGATTTATATGTATTTCCTCTGAGTCTTCAGAATAATTTCCTCTTCTTTCAACTATGGTAATTTCCCCAGAGGCCTCATGAGATATCTAGTAAATTCTGATGGTTGACAAAATACAGTAGGCAAGGCTAGCTCTTTCCCTACATATTTGTCTATTTGGGGACTAGTTGAAACCCCATCTTAAATCTACAGCCAGTGGATCGATGTATATGAATTTTAATCTGATTTCTAGTGTTTATTAGATTTTTATGTATCAAGACTCTGCTGGTCTGAGGTGAACTATTTCCTCATCTAAACCAATAAAGCATCTGAAAACCTGTTGTCAGATGGGCCATGTTTTTCTGCTCTATGTGAAAAAAAATTATTGATATGTACCCTTTTTACTTCTACTTTTCCATGGATTTTGTATTAGTGAGTATTCCTCCCAGAGCCTAAAAGTAAATTGACTGTGTTTCATAGAATTTAGTATTAGAGCATATTCTCATCTTGTTATCTTTGTCTATTTTTAGGTATCCCACTAAGAATTTGTGTCATTTTGAATAAGCGTTTGTTAGCCAAAAGGTATTTTAATCAGGATTCCCACAATTCATACTCAAGCTGATCTACAAAGTATTTTTTTAATTTGGGGAATTTTAAAAGATTTGTATAGATTAGTGTGGAGAAAATACTACTATTTTAAAAATGAATTTTAAAGATCTCTTAGAGTAAAAATAAATTCACTAACAGTCTACATGCCAATAAGATAATTTATGTGAATAATTAAAATGAAATAAGAAACAAAAATAATTTACATTTATACCAAGAGATTGAGAGTATTGTGTAATTTGTAAAAATAATTGTCCTTTTTAAGCCTTCCAAAACAGGATTCAATGTACTTCAGAGGAATCCCAATTGACTAATAATTCCTTTTTTTTAATATTTATTTATTTTTTTAACATTGTGGAAGTGCCTTTAAATTTATTTATTTATTTATTTTTGGCTTCATTGAGTCTTCGTTGCTGCGCACGGGTTTTCTCCAGTTGCGGCGAGCAGGGGTTATTGTTGGTTGCGGTGCGCAGACTTCTCATTGTGGTGGCTTCTCTTCTTGCAGAGCACAGGCTCTAGGCGCACAGGCTTCAGTAGTTGTGGCACGTGGGCTCAGTAGCTGTGGCTCGCGGGCTCTAGAGCGCAGGCTCAGTAGTTGTGGCACACGGGCTTAGTTGTGCCACGGCATGTGGGATCCTCCTGGAGCAGTGCTGGAACCCATGTCCTTTGCATTGGCAGGTGGATTCCTAACCACTGTGTCACCAGGGAAGTCCCCCAATCCACTAATAATTCTTATGCCTTTTCTATATATTATTAATTCAATTTACCCTGGCATAAAGAATAATCCTGGAGTTGTGGCAATCTCATTTTGGAAGTTGAGTTGTTTGTTATTTTCACTCACACTTAAACAGAAATAGTCTGCTGTTAACTGCATATTATATGACTTTAAAGCACCAAATTGTCATTGTTACTTTCAGTGTCTACGCATTCTTGTCACATGGGACTGTTATCAGTCTTCTGTAATGAGAAGCTTAGTGAAGAGAAACTTTGTTTACCATTGACTGTCACACAGTTTTGCTCAGAAGGAAAGAGTCTGTGAATTTTAAAATTACACATAACTCCCTAAATCACTAACATCTTTTCCTAGTCACTGGGGCAAAGTTTCAGTTTATAAAAACAATTCCAAAGAACATAACTTTGGATCCATGGTGACAAGAGTACTCATAAGCTTAATGGTGTGAATGCATGATGATTTATGCACCAGAGACAAACAAAAACAAAGGAGAAATCAATAATTGGAATGGAAAATACAAAATGTGCCAAATGATTATCCTAAGTATTGAGGGAAAGAAGGTTAACCATAATGCTGTACTTTATACAAATGAAAATGTCCAGTGTATTCCTTTCCCAAAGCAGAATAACACGTTAATGACTCTACTCAATATCATTTTTGTTAATGTGACATCCAGGGAAGCACTCCTTCTGGAGCCATAAACCATGTTCAAGAACAAAGATCAAAGCTGTTACCCATTGCTTCTCACTGGTAGCTGGAACTGAAGCCCTGGGTCAGAATGGTCAGCATTACTGTAAGTGGCTGCTTAGCCATTTAGAATTAGAGCTGTAGCCTAGCTTCATTGTTTCCTCTCCTGAGGAATAGCAACCATATGTACATATTTACAGAACATTTTCAGTATAACACTCCAGGACTTGCAAAAGAAGAAGACCCCTCTCCTTTCTTCTGGAAATTTCTGCATATTTAATTCCTACTTCTTCAGAAATCAACTCTAATCTCTTTCTTTTGTAAAGGTTTTTTCTGCATTGAGAGAAACACATTTCAGAATCTATGTGGAGGTGGAACAAATTAGGATAATAATGGGTGTTAGTAATAGTTAGTTGAGCATGGGGTTCATGGAATGGAGATGGGACTGGTGATGTAGAAATCTTCATCCTAATATCCTCGGTGTGGAGACTGAAATCACTTGGGCTGATAACGTGGTTCAGAAAAGATAGAAAGACTGTGGACCTGGAGCTAAGATGCTGAGGACTGTGGCCAATTGCCCTTGATTTGTGTGCTTCTCAACATGGCCAGATATACCATCATTGCCCACTAGGGACTGTAAACGAACCACTCTGAAGTGCTCAGGAGTTTGATATCCCTTAATTCCCTTCATGGTGCTCTGTCCATTAACTTCCTTATCTCATATCTCAGCCTGGGTTCTGAGTGTTTCTTAGTGTACCCTCTTATGATTTTTATTCTATGTCTTGTGGCCATCTGACTATTCAAGGCAAGCTAAAATATATGTATTTCTTAATTTGTACTAAGAACTTTAAATATGATAGTATTGATGGGTGTAATTTTCATAACAACTCTCTGATGCAAGATTATCTCCCCCATTTTAGAGGTAAGGCCATTACGTCTTAACACAGTTAAGTAATGTGCCTAGATTAGTAAGAAATGAGCCATGGCTCATAATCAAGTCTATATTACACTAAAGCCTATTTGACTGTTGTGCATACAACTCCATCTGCTTTATTTGTTCAAGAGAGGATGTCTCTCAGCTGTTTGATATCTTTGCCCAAAAGGAAGAGTGTACCATTCTTACATGGTCAGAGAAACAAAGCAGCTAGAGATGTATGTGTATGTGGGTGTGTATGTGTGTACTTGCATGTGTGTGTGTATGTGTGTGTTTAAAATTGGAGAACCATCTCAACCAAAACTGGTGTTTCCAAAGAGTGATAGAATGTAATGAAAAGTTCATCCCCTTTGCAATATTTTCAATATTAATTTCAACACCTAATTTCAATTTTCAGAGCTTTTCTAAAGTGAATTACTCTTTATATCTTAAAATATATTTCATGTCATTTATGATATGTGTTGTGTAGATGTTGGTTTTTTAAAAGGGGCTGTGTACAAAAATCACAGGGCAATGTGGACTAAAAAGAAGCTGATATGTAGCAGTTTCTGATTTGGGTAAAATGAATATAATGAGAATTTCTGTTTATGAGGACAAAATTATATTTAGACAAATGTTTGCATTACTTTATTCTAATACACTATTGAGCAGACCATTATTAACATTTGAACCAAACAAGTTTTATGGGTCAAAGAAATTTTGAAAAGGATTTCAATTACCCCTTAAGGCTGTGGACATTCAAATGTTAGCAAATATCATTTATGAAAATTAATTAGTAATAAAAATAAGAAAATAGTAGTAATTTTAATAATATCCTTATTATGTGGCAATAATAGCATAACTAAAGTTGATAACATTTAGTGGGTAAGTTTTTCTTTAGTGCACCCACCTGCTCCATGGTTTCTCCTTTCTCCCACCTGCAGTATTCTAGCCCTCAAATTTTCTCCTCAGACACCCAGTGTTCTTCAATTCAACTGGTCTATTCATAACCCATATCACACTACTATATTTAAAATAGATAACCAGCAAGGACATGCTGTATAGCACAGGGAACTCTGCTCAGTATTTTGTACTAACCTAAATGGGAAAACAATTTGAAAAGAGGATTGATACATTTACATGTATAACTGAATCACTTTGCTGTATACCTGAAACTAACACAACATTGCTAATCAACTAAACTCCAGTATAAAATAAAAATTAAAAAAAAAACATATCTGAGGAATCAGAGATACAGACTGAGGAGTAAATAACTTAATAGTCTAAAATGGCCCTCATAGAAAATTTTACTTTGTAATAATTTCTGTATAGTGGAAATCCAGGTAACTATTATTATCATTATTATTTTATTTCCATTCATTTAATGCTTATTATGTGCCTACTAAACATTAAGTGTTGCTGCAACTGCAGGTACTGTTATCATCTTCATTTTACAAATAAGGAAGCCAAAGATTTCAGCTGACTCATGCAAGTTCATACAGTTAGTAAGTGGAGAACTCTATATTTTAAAATTATTTCTGTGTGTATATGTGTGTTTGTGTGTAAAATATGTGTATTTTTTATAGAAGTAGCCATTTAAAAAAAATAAACTATTTTGTCTACATGTAAGGCTGCTCAATTCAAATATATAGAAACTTTCACTGAATTTACAGTTGCATAACTTGCTTTTCTACTCTAATTTTGTATATATTTTCCACATAGCCTCTGGTCTTACCATCCTATTTGGAATTAAAGCAATTTTAATTTTATAAATATGCTATTTGTTTTCCCAAGTATTATAATAATAAGTACTTATTAGAGAGGTATATCTGCATTTTAAAAGTATTTAGTAACCAATAATAATAAATCAAAACATCAGATACAGAACTTAGAGATTTTTGAGTTTAAGATCATTAGTTTGGTTTGTCTAGATAGGAAGTACATACGAAATCATTACCTTACAGCTTCCTCATCACAATTATATGTGAAGTGAGTAGGTAGGACACTCTATTTCTTTAAAAATAATACCCTGTCAAAATCATAAAACTTTGCTATCACAACTGACACTAATTGGCATCCTTGTTAGCACTCTCGAAAGAGAGGTCAAAACTGGAGGTTCACAGAAGCTGAATTGCCCCTTCTTCTAAGTGGTTCCTCTGGGTTGAAGAGCAGAGATGAGGAAACCTTAGAAAAAGTTTGGAATGAACTTTTATTATAAGGAAAACAAAAGATGTTGATGTTGATATGTGAGAAATGATGGATATCTTGGTAGAGAGTTATATAGGAAACTTACAAACAGATGTCTAAAATAACTGAAAAGATGAGATAATAGTAATTCAGTTCCACAATGTCTTACTCAAAGCCTTTGAGGCTGGATGTGATTATGTATAGAACTTCAGAGAGGTATGTGGGGGAGAAAAAGTACATATACTTTATGTAACACCACAGGATGGCAAGGGGCAACATTACATTAATATTTTTACAACAAAATTATATGACTATGCATAACAAGTGCAATAAAGGCTATAAATATCCTCATGTTAGTTTAGATCAAAGTATGCCACCAAAAAAGTGAGTTTATGTGAGGTTAAGGTTTGCTACCAAATACATCATTTTTAAAATTTCTGTTGTAAAAGATTTTGGAATTTCTGAATTGCAGATATAGTATTGTAGACTTGTACAAGAATTGGGATTATTTTATTAGAAGGAAAGGTACTGAAAATTAATTAAAATGTGGACTTCATTTTTTAATTTACGTTTTCAACAAATATCTATCAAGCACCTACTACATGCCAGTTACTATGATAGGTGAGATAGTGATGAACGAGACAAATGTGGTCTTATACTTGAACAGTGTTTTGTAACCAGCTTTCTTCGTCTCCAGTGAAATCAGAAAAGGAAGCAAACATTTTAACTCATAGAAATTAAGTAAAAATGGAATAACGCTTCTCATTTCTAGGGTTATTTAGTACAGGAAAAGTTTACCTAAGTAGCTTATGGAATCCACTCTTTTCTGGAAATCTTTCTTAAGCTTCTTATTAACCTAGATAATAATTCAATGTTAATTTTCCAAACTCTGATTCTTATTAATTCTTATAACAGAATAGTTTTCAGAGTACCAGGTCTATATGTTTATATGATTGTAGAAATTAATTATTTTGCACACACACACGCACACACACACACACATACAAATTAAATAGCCACTAGTCAAGAGATTTGATATATATATATAAATCAATAAAAATCCAATTAAATTTTGGCTATCTAAACTGACTAAAAATAAACATGATAAAGATATAAACTAATACATGAAAAAGTCAATATATTAATTCTGATTTCTCTCATTTTCAGTTAAGAATTTTTGACAAACGGGAACAAAGCCCTATTATTGTCATTTGAAACATAGTACCAAGGACTTTGTTGTTGTTGTTGTTAGTATTTTGATATCCAGAGACCAGTGACTCGGGAAGCCAGCAATATAAACACCTACACCACTGTTTATTTATACGGAAAAGACATTTTCTATTCTATATCCTTCTAGAAATACCACTACCCTCTCACTAAGATTTTTAGAGAATCTGTATGTGCCAAAAAATATTCACATATGCGATAGTGATTCTAACTTTTCCTAAAGTTTTTTTCTTCCTTAATATTCAGTAATGATCATTTTCTGTAGCCATGCATATACAAATGATTAAACCAAACAGGCCAACTGAGTAGCTGTTTTTCACACATATACACTTTTGCAAATATATACCTACATTTGATAGACAAATAAACATTGGATTTTATTTGTTGAGATTTGATGACCAAAGCTGTAATGCTACCATCATGCAGCCCCTTGCTAGGGTATACTGGAATGCCATGAGGCATCTTTCCAAAAGATGTCTCTAAAGATGCTAGGATATGAGTGACTCTTGTAGAAAAATAATGATCGTTACCTCTAGAGCAAAATAAAACATCTTTGGAATGGGTCAGGTCCAAGGTCATTCCATAAAAAAGATTTTCCCATATAAATGGAAATTGAGACATTCCTTAGACTATATTGCACCAGGATGGGAGAAATTTGAGGCTGTTTACACTTCCACTGAGGCACATATTCTAGACCACCAGGGAAAATTAAACAACTCTAAGATTCTTCTAAGTCATTAATCTAAGCCTTCTCATAGGTAGGAGAGCGATACAATCAGCAGGACAAAATGTTTGATGTGTTTTTTACTCTCAGTCACAAAGACAGGAAAGGAGAGGAAAGCAATGCTCATTCAAGAATATTAAGCAAACCCTTTGATCAGTGCACAATGAAAGTAAATGTGATTAAAGCAAGTGGTTGATATATTAAGCATAGCTCCACTGGCTGCTAGACCTTGGTCTTGTTTCTCAGAAAGAGCCACCTCATAGGTGCACTCCCTCCCTATTGGGTTGCCTTGGATTGCATATAATCCTGGCCTTGCTGGACATGTACTAGATAGTTTCCTGATAATCAGTATTGATACTAAACACGGAAGATAAAACTTAATCCTAGAGACTGAGTGTTGAGCAGATGTTAATGATTAAAAAATCTAAGAGTTCATAAGGAAATAATGAAAGAGAACCTCCCCAGACAAATAACAAAGATTGCAAGACCAAGCTGATTAATCCTAAATTCCCTAAAAATGTTTTCTCCAACTGACTTGTATGGGTGGGTACAGGGTTGTAAAAGAGTCGTATTGAAAGACTGTGCAATTTTGTACTGGGGAAAGGTGTTTCTTGTGAGACTGTCAAAAATATCCACTAAAATCAGCTCGAGGTGATGGACTGTCTCTCTTTATCTCTTATTCTGCACAAAGGTAAAAATAGTCAAGTGACTTCTGCCTGATTAGTCTTTGTCTTATTTCAAGTTATCCCTGTAGTTGTTACCTCAAAGGCCCACAAGAAAATTAGATGGATCTTGGATGATAAATAGATTTACCTTCTGTGAAATCTAGTCTAATCACCTAAAAAAAGGGGGCATTAATAAACCCTCCCATCATATAGTTGTTGTGACAAATAAGTGAACTAATGCAATGTAGAAAGTTTGGTACAGTGCCCAGGGAAATCTCAATACATTTGAGTTATCATCATTATTTTAAGAATTGTGAGGTATGCTGCTTTGCACACATGTACTGTATTCCTCCTTTAAGTTCCACTTTCTTAACTGATGCTTATGCATTGATAAGAGTACTATACTGTGTTAAAAATACCCCTAGACTGAAGGTAAGTAAAATTCTACTGTGGTTCCTGCCTTACCAGGGACTGACTTTTTATATGATCCAGTAAAAGTGCCTTCAAAACTACAGAATTGTTTCCTTGTCTGTGATATGCAGAATCTGGTTCAACAGCTCTAAGTTGCCTTCTTAACCTCTGGAATTATTTAATTCTTATGATCAAAATATACTATATTGTTTATGCAATAATAACCTAAACTGAGTAAATATAGTCATCCTTCTGGCTTTCTAGATGAGATTTGAACAAATATAATTTTCATGGTTTCCACATCTATCTACAATTTTTTAAATGCTTAGCTATCATGTCTTTACACGAATGTCAAAGTTGCTAGCAACTGCACCCACACCACTATCCTCTCTTAGAAGATTAAATGTATACCTTTAATACTATAGAAATTGAATACCGCCTCACTTAGGATATATGAATTGCATAGTTAGCCGGTTCTACTTTTTTATTATTCAAGCACCTCCCTTAAACTAGTATGTTGTTTTATTACCTATTTGGACAGAACAGTTTGAGAATATCTGAAATTTTTGACTTCAATAAACCTTAAATGATCTGAATATATACTGTTGGTTGTCTGAAAGCCATCCTTCTTTTCTTCTTTGCTAAAAGAATCCTGGTTTTGTTTAGGTATTACTGACCACATATTTTAGAAAAGACTTAAGTTCCCAGGGGCTACATCTTGATTAGTTACACCATACCCCTTTGGAGTGATTGGTTCAGAAAAAGTCATATGACCCAATTTTGGGAAAAGAAACATAAGATAAAGTCTGCAAGGTGGCTTTTAGGGAAGCTTTCTTTGCTCTTAATAAAAGAGAAAAGGGGAGAAATGTAGTTTTATTCCCTCCGGCCATTATTTTCTCTGTATGGTGTCTGGAACTGCAGGAAGTGTTTTGTGTCCAAGATGTGAGCCAGACTAAGAGGCTGCAGAAAAAGATGCAGAATGAAAAAAAAAAAAAATCTGCAGTGGAAAGATGCAAAAATCTGGATACTTCAGGACTTGGCTGAGTCACTAAATTTGTCAACACTGGAATTTAACCAACTCTAGAGTAGTTGTTGTGTGAGATTATAAAATGACTTTATTTACATCTGAAAGCATCCTGCCTAGTACATATCAGTCAAAAAAGCTAGCTACTATAACAAACATCCAAGATCTCAGTGTCTTAACCCAGTAGGAATTCATTCCATGGTCACTGCAGTCAGATTTGGGTTAGCAGAAGTCTGTGCTCCATGTAATCATCCACAACCCAGGCTTCTTCCAGTATGGTTCCACCTCTCTTATATGCAGCCAAGTAATGGGGAAAGAGAGAGGTAATGGGGAAAAGTTCCAATACCTGAACTTTGTCATGTAACCCAGTCTAATCAGTTGGGAAATGCAGTCAAGTTATGTGCCCAGGAGTAAGAAGAAATTGGTTTGGCAAACACATAGTGTTGTCTCTAATTTTCCTTTAGCAGTTCTAATATGGTAACAAGTTTTTAAACAACATATCAGTGTTGGCTTAATCACATGGGGCAGCAAGTGCAACAGTCACCTGCTTTACCACCTATCCCACTGAAAAAATGCTTTACCATAACAGCGTCATGTTTTGAAAATAAATTTGCTGGTTACATATAAAGTTCATAAAGAATCCTTCTTCCTCCTCCAATAAAATCAGATATATTCTCTCTACACACTGGATGATGCAAAATGGATGGGATTAATTATATGGCATCTTCCCAAAGATCATTTATTTTTGAATGGAAAGAAGTCTGTTCAGTCAGACTGAGTATTTAACAAAGTGAATAATAAAAAAGGGTGACTTCAGATATTTAGTTTAGGATGCAAAAGTGAATGCTATGTTTATTAAGTGAATCCTAGCCAATAGAATCTACTTTCTCTGGATGGTTTGTGAAAACCCAAAAAATATCTCTAATATCACTTTTGATTTGTTTCTCCTTTAATGTTCCTTTGTTATACTACCAACATCAAAGATTAAAAGAAATTGTTGGATAAATTGTCTATGGTCTCTCATATACATCTTTAGGTGTGTATGTGTGTATGTGTTTGTGTATTCTCAGTGGCCTTATTTTACATACTCTATTTCAGAAATAAAGTTTTTCATGCAATAGAGAAATGCACAGATCAATCACAAAACTATCTTATCATTGTCAGTAGCCAATATCTAATGTTTATAGGAAAAACAAAAACTCAGGAAAAAAAGATAACACTGAGCCACTCGTGGGAGATTTTTCATGTCTGGTGGGTGACAGAGAAAGTGAAGCAAGACCAATCCCATTACCACTAGTTATGCTTCAGCCACCTCAATTTCATTCATTTTGTTTTTATTTCTGATGTGCAGAAGCCGTTTGATAAATTCCCTTCTGGGGACAGACCAGTCTTGGAAGGATGTACATTAAAAAGTTATGAAGAGTACATAATTTATTAAACCCAACTCATTATTGGAAACCGTTAGCATACAATTCATTTAATAGGAATCATTGGTGGAGAAAATGACTGTTGTTTTGATCTGATCGCATAAGCTATGGCGTAATTTTCCTTGTCTGTGGTGATTTACCTAATCTTGAACAACATGAATACTGACTTAAACTCTGCTTGCTACTGGAAAACAGACACATATATTCTGTTATTTATTAATGGCTTTGGCTTTACATTTTTATTATGTTCTGTTACAGATAGACTCTCCAAGTTTTCATCAAAATGATTGAATAATTGAATAGAGTAGCTATACCCCTCAGTGCACAATGGGACGGGAAAAGGAAACGGTTTTACTGACAAATACCAAGTCCTCAGGCCTGTCATCTATTAACAACTTTCACTCAGGGAAACAACCGATCAATCAAAAAAGATCGCCTGTCTGCCTACTATGTACAAAGAGTAAGCCTTAACATTGTGAAGAGAAAACATAAAATGTCAAGGGACTAAGGAGGCAAGAAATATACATAAAAATAGCTAGCTAGAAATATAAAGCAGTATGTCATCAAATCCTAGACAATATAGAAAAATACTAGAAGAGGTTAGGGGAGGTGAGAACTCAGTAATCCTGGAGGCCAGGGATAATCTTTACCTTATAGCTTCATCTATGACCCTACTGAATCTTTCTTCATGTAATTTTGAACATTATTTTGTGAGCCAAAAGTTATAGAACTAAGTCTTTTAATGCCAGGATAATTTCAAGTGATATATCAAAATGTATTTAGCCACTCTCTTATTAGCAAGCATTTATTTTATTTGCAGCTTTTCCCACTACAGAGATACTGTAATAATCAATCCTGTTAAGATTTTTGTTCTTATTTCTATAGGATACATTCCCAAAAGTGGAATTGCTGGGTCAAAAAGTATATGTATTTTTTTATTCTTATTATGTTGTCATATAGCTTTCTAAGTAGGCATTCAAGCTCGCCTCTTCCACTGCAAGATCAGTAAGCACCATTTTGCCCACATCACTGCCAGAGGTCTTGCTATCACTCTTTTAGTTTTGCCAGTCTGATGAGTGGGAAGTAATCGCTCGCATTTTGACTTTTGTTCTCATTTGCCAAAACTCTCAGTGGGTTTGGTACCCTTTCAAATACATTGAATGGCCATTTGGATTTGCTCTTTCATGAAATTCTTATTTTTATCCTTTGCCTATTTTCCTATTGTGTTGTCTTTCTTCTAATAAATAAAAAATTTTACTTGCAGATTTTTAACGTTTAATCAAGTTATCTGTAAGCAGATCAAAAATTACCTATTCAGTAGTGTTGCTGAGCATCAGCTGTTTACAGTGTCCAGTGCTAGAGACACACCTTGGGGATATAACATGCTCAGATACGGTAGTAGAGCCAAGACAGGTATTGAAACATGTATACTACCAAGCAGTCTGTAATAAACACAATAAAATAAAATATATCACACAATTATAATTGGAGTTAAGAAGGAAAATCTATTTCAGGTTAATATGGTCAAGAGAAATTTCTCAGGAAAAGAATATGAGTCTGATTTTAATAGATTGGAATGATTTTGATGAGTTAGTTATATCAGGAGAGAGCAATTTATATAGGAAGAATAATATATATGTATTTTAAAACAAGTAATTAAAATGCCAGAAGAGTTGACCTAAGAACCATGACCATCTTAATTTTGGGTAAAATTTCTTATTGTAAAAATATAATGTGGGGCTTCCCTGGTGGCGCAGTGGTTGAGAGTCCGCCTGCCGATGCAGGGGACACGGGTTCGTGCCCCGGTCCAGGAAGATCCCACATGCCGCGGAGCGGCTGGGCCCGTGAGCCATGGCCGCTGAGTCTGCGCGTCCAGAGCCTGCGCTCCGCAACGGGAGAGGCCACAACAGTGAGAGGCCCGCGTACCGCAAAAACAAAAGAGAGGTTTAAAGTAGAATTCCACATCCTGGTGAAACTTGCAGTGCTGCAGCCTCTAAAGAATCCAAAAATTCTTGCCAAGAAAACAAGTCAGCTTTGAACATCGGTATTCCCATAAAGTTCCAATACTAGGTCACGTTAGATGCAACTTGTTAAGACTTTTTCTTCATGTTAGCTCTCCTTGCTCAGCCTCCATAGTCTCAAGCTCCAGTTCTGGAAAGGATCAGAAACTGGGCCAGTAAGCAAGGAGGAAGACTACAAGGCCCAGGAAATATGAAAGATGCTGATAATATTACTTTACCCGCTGTGGACTTTGAGCCTGAAGACGGATCAAACTGGGGGAAAGGAGAAGCTTTAACTTTAAAGCATTTATAAACATTTTAGTTCCTAAAACAAGATCCTGTGATTAAAATTGCCAGAGAATTGTTTTAACTATCATAGAGCGACCAGAAAAGTCATGAGACCTGCACTAGTGGAAAAGAGCTACTCCTACAGAGCAAGTTAAAATGAGCAATGGATAGAAAAAGTAAAGTTTCTTTGTTTTGTTTTCTTTCCTGGAAACCAACCTTTCTTTTTCTTTCCTTTCAATGTAATGATTATTGAATTTCACTATCTGTCAAGTACTCTTCTTACCTAAGAAGATGAAAAGAAATATATTGGTAAACCTAATCATCAGAACAACACTATGAGATGAACACTATTATCATCAACCCTATTTTATAGATAAGAATATTTAGGTACAAAGAGTCAAGATAATTTGTCAAAGGTCACTCAGCTAGTGAGTGGCAGAGCTGGGATAGACTGTTCCCTATAAGAATGAGTAAAAATAGAAGCAACATAGGCCATGGAGAAATTCTGAATTTCAAAGAATGCAGTCTTCACTTCTGTAAAGATTATTAATTGCTTTTCTTTAAAATAGACTAAAGAGCAAAAAACATTTTAAAATATCTCCTTTATGTTCACATAGAGGCACTGAACTTATGAATCTAGAATAAATTACCAGTAAAATGGAAAATTAAGGTAAGGAATGATTGAACACATTTTATTTATTTCTAAATTATGGTTTCTGAATTTTATATATAATTAAGTGGAAAGCATATTAGATGTTACAGAAAATCAAATTAATGATTGGAAGAAAATATGAGAAATTATTCTAAAACATAAAGAGAAGGAATAAAAGAATTAAAATGAGAAGAAAGAATGAGCCATATGGAAAACAGATTGCCAAAGTTTAATCAAAGTATATAAGAATAGATGGACCAGAAACAATAGTCAAATAAATAATGGGAAACTTTCTTCACCTAATAAAACCTTATTTTGAAATCTGAGAGTAAGTGCTATATTTCAGGAAATCAATAAAAAGAAAACAACATCAAAACATATCTAGTGGAATTGTCACAGTTAAAAGGTAAAAAAGAATCCTACAGCCATCTACGGAAAAAAAAATAATAACGTACAAAGAAATAAGATACAATTGGCCCAGATTTCCCTGCAACACTGAAGGCCAGGAGACTGTGAGGCAATATTTATCAAATTTTGAGGAAGTTATTCAAGAATTCTGTTTCGAGGAAAACTGTCAATGTGTGAAGGCAGCAGAAAGATAGTGGATATGCAAGAGTGCAGAAAACATTTCCAAGATATATTTCCTGACCATATGAATCAAAGACACTCTGAAGGACAAGAATAAAAATCCAGGAATGCAAATTTCATGCCTAGAAAGGAGTGGCAGCAAGCACTGACAATCAGTTAACCATACTGAGATACTTTCTAATACAATAAGAGCTCTCTTAATTGAACTGAACTAATTTAAAAGGACCTCCAATCCCGTGTAAACCATACTGATTCTCAGTGTTTGTATTAGTCTTCTAGGGCTGCCATAACAAAACACCACAGACCGTGTGGCTTAAATCACAGAAGTTTATTTTCTTATTTAATTTGTTGCATAAGTGTGTGTAGTCAGCGAAGTAGATGTTAAGAGAAATGAGGGCATGGGAATGGTTGAGGTGGTAGGGAAAAGTGTAGTTTACAGAGCTAAACAAGACTGCAATCTAGCCAGGATATACAGAGTTTAGTAACTCAGCCTGACAGGGAGGGTTTTGTTTGTTTGTTTATTGTTTTTTTCAGGTAGTCATTTTTGAGCAACAATGCCATGATTTCTTCTGCAATTCAGCTAAATTACCATGTGTGTCTAGTTCTGACCAAGTAAACCTTACTTTCTATTATAACCAGATATCTCACAGAGCTCAAGAATAATGAGAAAATAAATCTCAGATCAAACCAAAAGGAAAGAAACACACCATTCAACAAACTTAATCAATTTGATTTTTAGCTTAGCTTCATAACACACTTGAGATGAATGTGTATTTTCTGTAACAGTATACATTTCCAGGAAGAGAGCATGCCCAGAAAATAAAGATTTGGGGTTTTCAGTGGGAAAGTCATCCTCAGGATGTCAGCAAAATCACTCCTTAACAGTCCAGGCCCTAAACACTTTCCTGGGATTGCAGGGGGAAGAGGTGGGGTACAATTCAGGATGGTTCTAGGGTCACAGAGTTAAAATTTCTTTGCTTGAAGTAATAAATTTTTCAGTGTGGTAGTTTTAGTTTGAGTATTATGCATTCAGGAGATAATCTTAGAAGGTTAAGTCATTAGAAGGAGAAAATGTAACAAAAAGTAACATCATTTGGCATCATTTGGGAAGAGAATAGTGTGTATTTTATGATTTCATAAAATGTAAAGTTGGTTTGTACAAATATTTTATTAATAATAATAGGAAATGGGGATGTTTCAGATGTTTTGAAGTTTACACATATTGCATATACTGATATCAGCTTAATATAGATTTATTTACAGTGTGTAATAAATGAATTTCTAGAAACATTTTTGAAAAATATATTTCCCAATATATTTTTATATTTCCAGAGAAATTCTTCACTTCAGGCTATATCTACCACAAATGAAAGACATATGCAGTGTTGCATTTTGAATTTTTGTGCGATGAATTACAAACAAAACGGTCTTTATCATCAATTACTTTCTAATTTAGTTATCATTTTCTCAGAAATCTAAATTGGAAAATCTGGTTATCAAATATGCTCTGAAAATATAAATTAACATCAAAAGATTAATGGAAACTCTTTGCATTCTTTCTACTTAAATATCAAAAACTTGAATAAATTCAATCACTTTCCGTTTTGTTCACAAACGTGACTAATGTATGCTAGTAAAAGATGATACTCAAGCAAAAGAATAATTTCAGAGTAATTAAGTAGTTTCCTACATTTAAGTTTATTAAAATGCTTCTTCTAAAATGGTTTATTTCCTTTATTTACACACATCTTTTTTCCACATGTAAAAAGAATATTTCAATGTAGTTATACAGCTTAATAATCCACATAAATTAGTACTATTAGATTATTAAGAAGATGCCATTCATATAACAACATTTATGACAAATGAATGTTTTTCATTTTTTGATTCTAAGTATATTGAAGCTAGCTTACTTTCTATATGTATATATTCTTTTTTCCCAATGCAAGTATGATATACATTTTGATATTTAGTTTTCCACTGTGGTTTATATGTTTACTCAAACATTTTTTAAAATTCTATTTGTTTAGGGTGCAAAGAAACACTATTATGTACTGCAACCTCAACCATTAAGGCTAAAGCATTTCAAAAGTGGCTAAGGGGAAAAATATGAACGTGATATTCCCAGACAACAGCAAAGCACTAAATGAATTTCACAGCTGTAGCAAAACTTTTCTTTTAAAATAGGAGAAAGATATTTATATCAAACTTCATCATCATAATCAAATATAGAATTATTATACTGAATATTGACTTTATACATCATAAAAGACCTTGTTATTGCTGAAATGTATTGTTGAAAGTAGAGTGACAGGTGTGACAAAATCTATTGCTCATGTGCCTTCAACTACATTGTCTCATCACAATCTGAAAGAAAAATGTATCACATGAGATAAAGAATAAAAAGAACAACTCCAAGGGTTATTATCTTGTCACTTCCTATATATCCAGACTTACTCTATAGCCATTCTTTTAAGCGAATGAAGAACTATAATACATCACAGGCTATAGTATGTTTTTTCCTCTCTTTCAATTTACCCTCCATTCTTAAATAATCATATCCAAGTCCATTGCCTCAAATCGATTCTAAACTGAAGAGGCTCTAAATTAGTTCTATCTCAGAATTCTTCTCTGAGGTCTATATCCACTATGGGCAATGTCTATTCAATATCTCTATTTGGATGTCTGGAGCTGCTCAATTTCAACACATTCAAAACTGAACCAAAGTTCATCAGTCCCCAAGAACTTCCAGTTTTACCTCCTAAATATCATTTTCATATTCATTTATCTTCATCTCCATTGTGAACACCCCAATCCAATCTACTATTATCTGTCATCAAACTTTACTATCACCAACAGCCTTCCCACAGGTCTCCTAGAATCCATTCTTGGCCCTCTCTGCATCATTCTTAACAGCCTGAAGCAGTAATTTATTTATTTATTTATTTATTTTGTTTTGCGGTACGCAGGCCTCTCACTGTTGTGGCCTCTCCCGTTGCGGAGCACAGGCTCCGGATACGCAGGCTCAGCGGCCATGGCTCACGGGCCCAGCCGCTCCGCGGCATGTGGGATCTTCCCGGACCGGGGCACGAACCCGGGTCCCCTGCATTGGCAGGCAGACTCAACCACTGCACCACCAGGGAAGCCCCAGAAGCAGTATTTTTAAGACAAAGAAAAAAAGGAGCTTGGGACAAAGGGAATGGTCAAATAGATCTTGCACTACTTTCAAATAAGATAAGTGACCAGAGAAAAATGAACAGAGGAGCTGACAAAATGTAGAACACGGTGATGTTGACAAGATTAAGTAGAGTGGTAGAGGTGGAAGCCAGAATGGAATGAGATGGAGCAAATAATAGATAAGGAAGTAGAGATGCTATATGAAGACAATGAATTTAAAGAGTTTATGGACTGAAGCAGAGAAACAGGGCACTAGTAACATTGAAATATTGAATCAAGGGAGACTTTTTTTAGGGTGCAGAGTAATATAAAATATTTGTATGCTGGTGGATCCATCATGCCCCAATAGGACAGAACCAGGACAGATTAAAAAAAAGTCAGGTTTCTGGGTTTTGAGAGGGAAATTATTTTACATAAAATTTGTGGTTCACAGAACACTTCTTCATCCAAAACTTTGGCCCTATAGACGAGACTGTGGTCGAAAAGGGGCAATTTAGCAGCTAGAATAATGGATTCCCACTCCCTTCCCTCTCGTCTCACTCCAGGGCTGATGAATGTAAGGTGCCAAACTATTTGAAATGGCTCTTCACTAAGAACTCTAACTGAAAGGCATTAGAGAATGATTATCATAGAACTCCACCAGATTATGAACTACTGCCACTTGCTCCTTCCTCTGAATGCTAATAATACTCAACTGTATTGATCCTTACTAACTATATAAATAATAAAATGAAGGACAATTCGCGTCAGCCTAATGGAGTGCCTAGTGACCACATTTTCTCAGATTTCTGGCTGTAGGAGTTATACTCCTAATATCCACACACTTTCTGACATGAAATTATACCAAAATGTGAAAGTAAAAGCAGTGGAGCCCTAGAGCCAGCCCCAAACAGTAGATGAAGGCATGAAATAATGAAAACAGTACAAAGTTTCTTTCCTTGTAAACTTGCAACTTCCATATGTTTTTATTTAAAAGCCCAGGCACTCATATTAAGCTGAGTTCAAAACCCATATAGACCCCACCACTTACCTGTAGGGTAACTTTGAACAATCAGTGTTCTGGAAAGGTCAGATTTCCTTGCCTGAACAATAGTACCAATTTTTTTTTCAAGTTCACATTGACATATTTATTAACATCAGCTGATTTTAATTATTATTATTTTTTAAAACAGCAGCACAAAACTGTTCCAAGTAAGAAGTCTCACATTCTGATGACTTTCTGAGATGCTGTTCCACCACACCACACATGAATTCCTATTAATAACACATGAAAAAATTTTCTTCAAGAGAAAGAAAAGGAAAAGGAAAAGGAAAGAAAGGATAAAAGGTAGGGAAAGAAGAAAGAAATAAGATGTAGAGTTAAAACTCACTGGATTAGATAGGTGAGGTTTGCTAGAAGGATATACTGTTGAAGCAGAGTGGCACATCCAGGCTTATAGTCTTAGTGGTTTATTTTAACCAGTTACTACTAATATATAGGCCCTGTAGCAGTTACCACTGACTGACTTCTCACATGCCCAAAATGAGCCAGGAGAAGCCAGTGCTGATACTGTCACAAAGAGGTTCAATAGTTGGCCTATCAGACAACTAATATTATCTTTAGCAGAATAACTCCTTCAGAAAGGCCTGGCTGAAAACCTTTTCATTTCTATTGTCTAACCTATATGCATTTCAGGTTTCTTAAAAGTCATCTTAAAAAAAAAAAAAAAGAATGTATATCAGTTTCTTATTTAATGTGTTAATGTGGTTGTAAAAGGCATTTAACAAAAAACATTTGCCAAACCTTGTTCTAGATTTATTTAGAAAGAAAAAGCTAACACTCTATCTGTAAACCAATGAACCTAATGTTTCTGTTTCATTTATTATTGTATTATCTAAATATAGAGTATGCCTATAATAAGGAGAAGTCAACTAAAGTTACTCTTTTATTATGTAATATTATGAATACAAGAAATTGGATGAACTGGTGAAATACTATGTATCCATTTGTGTTAATAATATGAATGCTTGTAAATCTTTGACTGACAAATGTAAAAGTAAAACATTTTTGTCTCCCAAACTTGCTATTTTAAGGATAATGATATTAAAACGAATCTTTCAAAACTAAGTGTAGATTTTTATTGTCAGTCTTTGAAGGTTGGTGTCTTCCTTCACATTTTACTGCATTGGCAGTAGAAAGTTGAGTATTTTATCAGATTCTGGAGAAAAGGTAGCATTCTAAACAGGAATAATGGTTGACATACTATTTTAAAAAATAATGAGCAGCTTATTTCCATTAAGACAAGAAAATTACTATTGCAGACAATCATAACTTGTAACTCTAATTTCAAGCATTCTGAAATGTCTGTTTAGGAAAATTACCTTTAGAATATTTAAGGACTGCTTTGAGATATACAAATTACAGATTGACAAAATTTCTTCTAGGAAGCTAATAAATTATAGATAAATACAGCTTGATCAACAGTTCAAAATAAGTTGCTCCATTAACTTTAAGAAGGTAAGTATATTTTATTCCATTACCTATACTTAGTGTTTGTTTTAAAACAGACATATGTCTGACAGAACTTAACTCAGTGCCTCAATCTAGAAATAACTGTTAAATTTAATGAATGAATGATTCAATGAATCGAGTGACTAAACAGGTAAGTATGTAGTAGAGAACATTTTTAGAGTCAAAAATAGGTGCTTCATTAAAGGACTTTTTGCATTTAAGATATTAATCTTCATTGTATCAAAATTTACTGACTCGTGTCATCCCTTGCATCTCTGCCATTGCCTGGGCTTGGTGTTCTTCCCCTAAGTGCCCACAGCATGCTATGACCACTTTATCATTTATTGAACTTTGTTATAATTATCTTTAGTGTCCTCTACTAGTCCGTAACCTACCTTAGAGCTAAGGTCTGTATTCCTAGTAACCAAGTAATATATCTAGTATCTATCATTGTGCCACATAATATGCATTAAAATAATTTGAATGAATTAATAGGCAAGCTCATCTGGAATGGAGTGAGTGACTTGGTATAGAGAGACTGGGAGGGCCAGGGAAGGCTGCCCTCAGGATATACTAGTACATCCTAAAGATGAGGAGTCTTTCACCAAGCAGAGGGGAAAAGGCACATAGCTTAGACAAGAAGAATATTGAAACATATGAAAATTGCAACCTGAAAATTTTTGGTAAGCCAATAATTCAGTGTATCTAAAGCCCAAATGCACTAGGAACTTAGAAAGATCTTGCAGTCTTTGGTGTTGGTGCCCTGGCCAGATTCCCTCAGCTTTTCTGGTGCTCCACTGTTATGGGTTAAACTGTGCCTCCCAAAAAGATATGTTGAAGTCAGAACACCTGGTACCTGTGAATATGACCTTATTTGGAAATAAGGTCTTTGCAGATATAATCAAGTTAAGATGAGGATATTAGGATGGACCTAATATGACTGGTTTTCTTTCAAAAAGAAGGACATTTGGGCACAAGACACACAGAATGTCATGTAACAACTGAGACACAAGCCCACTGCCTGATCCCAAAATCAATGGCAGCACCTCATTCTGTTTCAGTTATATATTGACACATTAAAAACCACCTCAAACTTAGTGGTGTAAATGACCATTTCATTATGCTGATAGAAGTTAGATATACTCTGGAATAAAGTTTCACTGATGAAATCCATGCAGATTCTGATCTTTAAGAACCATATCCATATGCACCCCCAAGGTGATAGGGTGCCACTATCAGAGACAGACTACTGGACTGGGAAGACCAGTGGTTTCACAAGCTTGAAATTTTTTTGGCTGTAGCTTGTATGTCTGCATCTATATCTCTTTTATCCTTAGAAAACAGAATTTAATGATCAACAAGAAAAACTGAAATCTGCATTGCTAGCAGGTAGAACATGTTCCTAATACAACAATTCTGCTTTTTTACTATGGTTAATTTTCTGCTTAATCTCTTTAAATTATTTTATAGTTCAAAGTTACACACAGTTGTAATTAAAATCCAATAAAAAATCCATCATTCTTTATGATTTCTGGTCCCATTTATGCATATATAGGCAAGAATATTCACAGACATAACAAACTGCGCATTTTTTAAATGTGCTGGTAAAGAGAAAGAGAAAGCTAAGGAATATTAGCCACTTTCCTTTTTTCATTTACATTTTTTATTAGTTCTGACATATTCTTTGTACTACACAATATAAATATGTGAATTCAATTGGTTGAAAGTATTGACAATCATTAGGAAAACTCAGAATCGAGATAATTAAATGTTGAACATCTTCCAAAACATTCTCTTCTACCCTCTGATTGCTTAAGAGTAAGCTCAAAAGAAGTTCAGCAATTATCTGTCAGTTCTCACTGTGCTGCCTAAAACGAGCGCTCATTTAATAATATAATGGGATTAACTTTTTAAGGTTATATAATTTGGGAGATTTTTCTTCAGTCCCTTCATAGTTTAATTACTTAATCCATTTCTTCCTTTAAAAAAAAAGCTACCGCATACTTAAGGAAATAGATGTTTGTTTTAAATAAACAAAATATTAGGCTGAATAAGATTAATAAAATTTCATACTCTATTCTTTTTTGTGTCAGTACTGAAGCACTTGTTAGCCCATCTTATTTTTTTTTTTTTTTTTTTTTTTTGTGGTACGCAGACCTCTCACTGTTGTGGACTCTCCCGTTGCGGAGTACAGGTT
Organism: Monodon monoceros; assembly: GCF_005190385.1. Taxonomy (NCBI): domain Eukaryota; kingdom Metazoa; phylum Chordata; class Mammalia; order Artiodactyla; family Monodontidae; genus Monodon; species Monodon monoceros. Next base: position 69,297,020 of record NW_021703768.1, read on the forward strand.
CCGGACACGCAGGCTCAGCGGCCATGGCTCATGGGCCCAGCCGCTCCACGGCATGTGGGATCTTCCCGGACCGGGGCACGAACCCGTATCCCCTGCATCAGCAGGCGGACTCTCAACCACTGCGCCACCAGGGAAGCCCCAGCCCATCTTATTTTTAAAACCACATTACAGTTTTTTACCAATAAAATTTGAAAAGGAGCAAAAAAGTTTAAGCAACATTATCCTTTTTTTCTTATCAACTGAAAATTGATGAACTTAGAAACTGTAGCTTTGGTCTCTTATAGGCCAATTGTTATTCAAAGAAAATCTATGCACTGTTAAATTTTAGATAACACTGGAAACTGTCTATGTACTTCCATCTTAAAGTTAGCTAGTTATTAATAGACATCTAAAATATTGTATCCTATTGAAGAAAAGTTAACTGTTGCTTATTGGTTCTCCTTAAGAGAACCAATAAGAGAGAACTTAAGAGAACTTCTCCTTTCAAAACAAATTTTTAGATTTAATTTTTGTTGTTTTTAAATTTTTTATTAAAAATTCATAATATGCTTATTCCTACAGGCACCAAAGTGAAGTGAAATGGAGTATTAAGGCTTGTGCTAAAATCTATTTGTTTTTTCAGTTATCTGCATATTTCAAAAGGAAAAGATTTGACCTAAATCCTATATTCCACTTTGGTTACTTTTTTACTTTTAATATTATTCCATTATTCCTTTAAGATCATTTTGTACACTATAACCAAAACGTAATATACTACATATTCTTAAAAATATGAGGTAGCATTTTCTGAGGAAAATGATTATAAATTTTCTATATTTGTTTTCTCCAGCATATCCAAATTTTCCTTACATTATTTACAATCTTAACTGGCTCATTAATAAAATCACATACCCTTAGACTATCATATCTAACATTAGGTACTGCATTCACAAATAGAATCATTAGTACAAAAACAAGCTAAAATTATAAAGTTTCAACATGGATGACTTAAATTTCTCTTTAAAGTTATATTTGCACAGTAATATGTTTGAAAGAGATAAAAATGATTTAATATTGCCAGAAACAATAATATTTTATTAAAACTTAATTAAAATATATCATGTTTTCTTATATTTTCAAGTTGAACATACCTTTCTAACCAACATAGAAAAATTGAAACTGTTGCATTGTTTAAAGATTATTATTGAAGATGTTAACTTCAAATACCTAAATAAAAAACATTATAATCTAAAATATGACATGTAGGACTTCCCTGGTGGTGCAGTGGTTAAGAATCCGCCTGCCAATGCAGGGGACACGAGTTCAAGCCCTGGTCCGGGAAGATCGCACATGCCACGGAGCAACTAAGCCCGTGCGCCACAACTACTGAGCCTGTGCTCTAGAGCCCACATGCCACAACTACGGAAGCCCGCATGCCTATAGCCTGTGCACCACAACAAGAAAAGACACAGCAATGAGAAGCCCTCACACCACAACAAAGAGTAGCCCCCGCTTGCCGCAACTAGAGAAAGCCCAAAGGCAGCAACGAAGACCCAACGCAGCCAAAAATAAATAAACAAATTAATTAACTTTAAAAATAAAATAAAATAAAATATGACATGTAAATTATATAGTTGAACTCATGCCAAGGAAAGAAACTATCTAAAAACTAGTATAACTTTATAATACTTACATGGTACAGAAACCACCTGAATATTTTAAATTTTGTCCACAACATTCTCTCCTGATTAAACAAAAACATGCACAAAGAATTTTCCTCCTCCTCATGTTGTGTGAAATTATCTGTAGAAGCATTATTCCTTTTACTTATGCTTCAATTCCTGTTAACTTGGAAAGTCTTCAGAGAACATTCGTGCCCCAATATAATATCAATGGTCTACATATTAAAAATTTATTAATTTTAGATCTCATTAAAGTCTTTTTTTTTTCTCAAAAAGAGGGTGTGTTTTCTGGAATTGTGGAGAGGAACATGCAGAAAAGAAGAGCCCACAGAGTGGTAGGAGTGGAGTAGCGTTCAGAAGCTGGAAGACTAACAGCAACATTTTTCTACCTACGAATTGTGTTTAGTGTAGGTACTGTTTTCATAAACAACCAGGCGTGACCTTGAAATCAGAAGCTAGAAAATCAGTGTAAAGCTTCTAACTTAGAGCAACGCTGGAGGAATACTTTCCTATCTTCCTTCTACTTGAACTAAGACAGAAATAACCAGCTATTATCTGCACTAAGATACCCACTTAAAATGGTCATCATTGTAACACTGGGTAACTGTGTGCACAGGAGAGGAAAAGAAGACTCAGTCTTGGGTCTAGATCCTCCTATTTCTACTTATTTATAACATTCTATGATTGTTTTTTCCTCTATGAATCTGAACGTTCTCTCCACCCTACCCCATTAAGTGGTAAGTCCCTTGAAAAGAGAAAAAGGAGTCAAGGACAGTTCTCAGATTCTGGGTTTGGATGACCAGGAAAAGGGAATGACACCCATAAAAAGGAAAATTGGGAAGAAGAGTAGCTTTGTGGTATAGGTTGGAGGTACACTAATGGAACACATTCGCTTCTACAAAGACTGAGTCTATGGTGCCATTAGGACTTCATGGGAGAGCTTATCATTAAAACTCTTCAATGATGGCAGCATTGACAGAAGTCAGGTTAAGTACAAGAGATGGAGGGCGTTGCTTTTACAAAGAAGATGGCCAATTTGGCACCTAAGAGGGAAAGGTATGAGAATGTTTATCTTATTTTTTTATCCTATTATTTTTATCAAATCACCCTGTCAGGCTTCTTTGGTCTTTATGACTCAGACTTTCGAATCTATCATTTTATTTTTCTGATATATTTAAACTTGGCATCCTTAATCTTTAACACCTCTTTCTAGAATTATTTTTGTGGAATTACAACTTATTTAAAGCTGTAAAGTTATTTCGATTCTGTAACTGTGTATTTTCCACCAAATTTTCATTTTTGCTTTCTCTCTTTCTCTTATACAAAGAAAGCAAAAAATCTTGTTCTAAACAAAATTATGCAATTTCTGCAAATATTTTTTTTTCATCTTGCATGTTGCTCTAATCCCTTGCTGCTTCTAGATGTCAACCCCTCCCCCCTTTCCCTGGTAATCTTGCCTTCTAGAAAGGCCTTAGAGTGTGAATTTAAATAAAACTCTTACTTCTCTTAATATGTATCTAAGCCTTTGTGTCAAATATTAGAAACAAAGATTTTACTTTCCTCTTGAAAATGATAGGAAAAGTACTGGATTTTTAAAAATTATTTATTTATTTTTGGCTGTGTTGGGTCTTCGTTTCTGTGCAAGGGCTTCCTCTAGTTGTGGCAAGCGGGGGCCACTCTTTTATTTTTTTTACGGTACGCGGGCCTCTCGCCGCTGTGGCCTCTCCCGTCGCGGAGCAGGACACTCAAAATAGACGTTTTACTGCATGTAACATGTGCCTCAATAAAGTGGATTTTAAAAACTAAATCATAATCTACACTCAGAACATAGTATTTTCATTTAAATTCAAACTACTACGCTATTCATTAATTGTTTTCAGCATTCATTCATTGAGTGTCTTTATGGAGGATACTTAGGATGATACATAAGTGATCAGAAAAAACAACAAAAAAAAACCCCATTCTCTTCCCTCAAAGAGCTTACATTACAGTAGTTCATCAGTTTTTAAAAAATATTTCAGATCTACATATTCCAGTGGCCAAACTGTTGAGAAAAGACAGAAAGATAATTAAAAAGTGGCAAGTGGAGGGGGATTCCCCAAAGGGGGTTGTCACTGGCCCATTGCTAATAGAACACTCTGAAGCAGCAAATATCTCAATTGACCCTTTGTATGGTCAGGCCACTCAAGATGGCTGTTCTCTTGCTCTCTGTACACCCCCTACTCGACCAGTCCTTGCTTCACTCACATGGCTATCCAATCCTCTTAATTGTAGGGCTTAATCAGTAAACTCCCTACATGCTTGTCCCCTGCCCCAGCTGCTGGTTTCCCTAGTAACTGATGAGCCTATCTGAAGTCAATTCCTCCTTATAAATGGTAGCCTGCTTCTCCCCCAGTATTGAGAGTAGTGAGATTGCTGTTGTGTCCTTCCTGCCATCTGCCACCTGCCTTCTGTGGTCTGCCGTTGGGTGTCACTCCAGGACATTTTGCTGCAAACTCAGTAAGCTCCCCTATCCACTAAACTGTTGATGTTTCTGTCTCTATCTCTGGGTGCTTACTTTGGTTTGGAAGTTGGGTAGTTACAAGGCTTGCAGGCCTGACGGGTGCAGCCAAACACCCTTCTAACAACCCTGCAAAGTACGTAAGATTACTGTCCCCATTTGAAAGATGAGGAAAGGTCATACAACTTGCCCAAAGCTAAACAGTTAAGGTAGATCTTGGATTTGAACCCATGTCATTCTGATTCCAGGTGCAGTATATTGCCTGGAGTGTGCAACTCTGGGGAAATGTGCAGGAACAGGAAATTACAGAAGAATTATGAGGATTTGCAGCCACTGTAGCAAAGCACCAAGATAACATATAACCACTGAATATTGAATTCTTGCAGAAGTATTCCATAAGATTCCAGCAAGACACTAGAAGGTCTCTGTAGAGGAGATGCTATGTGTTCAACCAAACCATTTCCAATTTCCTCTCAGACACACAGAAATCTGTGTAGCATGTGATTGGTTTGGATAATAGAATATAGGCACAAATAGTGCATGCCACCTACTAACCTGACCCTTGTGTGTGCCTCTACCTTCTCAGCATGGTGGCAGGTAGGGTCGATCCAGAGGATTGAGTGGAGGCCCAAGAAGATGACGGCACTAGAATTACCAAGTGGAAGATTGCATGCTGAACATCTGATTCAGATTGTGACATAAGTGAGAAATAAATCTTTATTGTGTTAAGCCATTAAAATTTGGGGATCATTTGTTACATTAGCTAGTTTTAATTACCTTACCTAGCCCAGGCTCCAGAAAGCAAAGAGAAAAATCAATAAAGTAAGTAACACTACAACAACTTTCTATGTGAGAAGAATTTATAATTTATTAGCTTATTTACAGAAAACATTTGAGGTATAGAACAAAGACACATACTATATAACAAGATAAAATAAAATTGGGTAGAAAAGTGAAGCAAAGCTAAATAAAGAAAAGAAGATGGAGCTAGGAGTAAAGTATACAAAATACATTCACAGTCTCCACTGAAGGTAGGTCACACATTTGGCTCTAAGCTTTCTAGGAATCAGTATAAGGAAGAAATCGCAATAAAGTTTGTTATTCACAGCACTCTTAAGGCAAAAGCAAATCAGCTACTCAGGAGAAGCATGTTTATTTTAGACCAGAGAGAAATTTCTCCTATGGGTCCTCATAAAAATGACACCATGAAATATACTGAAACACATCCTCAAAGGAAAAAAAAAGAATCTGCATAGTAAACCTAGCAAGAGTTTCATAAGTCTGTTGCTTATAATATCCCTTAGTACAAAGTGGTAAGGAGATGCTGAACACAATTCAGGGACAATGATACAGTTTTAAATGTTGTTAGTGAGGGTATAGCTTAATTGAAGGATGTGAAGAGAACTGGAAATTAAACCTAACCCACTTTGTATAATTTTATAATTAGTTGAAATGTTTAAAAGAACTGTTTGGTGAATTCACTAATAATTTACTCAAAGTGCATAAATGTTATTCTCAAAAAAAACCCATTTTTCTTAATTATAAGCCCAAACTGAAAAGCCAAATACAAAAGCTGTTATAGCATAAACAAACATCTTTCTGGACTGTAAAGAGGAACATTGTCTAGAGGAACAAAGTGCCTTTGATCAGATTCCTGCAATCTCACCTGAATCTGGAAGAAATATAGCAGCACTTTATATGCATTGATCAGCAAAAAAGGGCCTAGTTATAAACCAAGACTTCCAGATAGTCCTTATTTGCACAATTCTTTACAAAACAACGTAAGTAAAGCAAGAAAGCTGGTTTACTTTCAAATATCTCCTATGTTTCTCTTACTTCTAACCAAAAAGGACTTCTGTTTAGAATGATGCATTAAATTCATTTTCAGATTCCCCTTCCTCATTTAAATTATGTTTCCTTAAAATAAATGAATGAAACTATTTGATTATTTAGTATTCCAGTTATAGACACAAGCAGGAAATGCCATAGTGAATTTAAAGAAAACTAGTCAAAGCAATACCAGTATCATTGCAAGCTAAGTCAAGAAGGAGATGGAACATAAATATAAATACAATCATTGATTTTCAAAGTGAGAAATGTTATTTTCTGTGTTCACCTTGTAAAAATGTACCTACCTATATTTGGCAATTCTCAATGACAAATAATTAAACTATAAAGTAATCTTTAAAAAGTGAATCATCCTTAAAGCTTCATTGAGATTAAGCAATAAAGTTGGAATAAAAAACATGAAAGGCTTTTAAGGAAAAAATGGTGTTCAAAAGTAATAAAGCAAGATTAAGAGTAAAATATACAGCTTGATCACATAAACATTTTTTTTTCTTTTTTGAAGAAATTTTTCTTCCAGTTGGTCATCACTAAATCATTTGTAAGGCTGGCAGCATATTCTCCAACCCTAACTGCCTCCGTGGAATCACATTTTCTCCTTTCCTAAAACCAGTTTTTTTTTTCCCTCTACAAATGTAAAATTTCAAAAAAAAGTTAACTCAGCATTCCGACTTTAATGCTACAGTAGCAGGAAATTCTAAAAACTTGAGACCAAAAGAAACTTGAAAACTTGAGTTTTTCAATGTAGGACAGAAACATATAATTTCTTCAGTAAACAATTTAAGTAAACTCTAACCTAGTTCCTAAAAATCTAATATAGTAGCTGGTGAGAGACATGACAAATATTGTACTTTAATTTTTAGATATATTGTTCTATATAATGTAATTTCAGTTTCCAAAGATTCATGTGGGTCTAAAAAGCAGATTGCTTACTCTATGATATACATCCTATTTATTCACTATTAAAATAATTGGATTTTATTTTTAAAGTACAACTTGGGAGTAAACCTCGTGTCCCTAAAGATCTTTTCTGTTTTGTTCCAATCCATGAAATGTCTCATTTCTCTTAAAATTCATTTTATACCAAAAGAGTATCATACTGAATCAAAAGGTTCTCAAGGGTGATGTGCATTTTCCTTGCCAGCCATTTTGACTGAATTTAGATTGTTAGGCTATATATATAAGAAGCTGTGCATGATACATGTTCCAGGTTTCTACTCCTTTATCACAAACTACCCTAAAATTTAGCAGCTTAAAACAACTTATTATTTTCTCTTATAGTTTTGGAGGCTGGTGGGTTCAGCTGAGCAGTTCTTATTCCAGTTATTTACTATTGCATAACAAACTACCCCAAACTTAATGGCTTGAAAGAACAACCATTTAATTATGTCTCACAAATCTGTAGATCAGCATTTTGGGCAGGGCTAAATTGGGCTACTCTTCTCTACACAGCACTGACTGGGGGCCCTCAGTGATATTCAGCTGGCACCTGGACTGGACTGGAGAATCCAAGATAGCTTCACTCACATACCTGACACCTGAGCCCGACCCCCCACTTTTTTCGGTGCATTCTTGAGTACTCTTCAGGAGGCCTCCCCAGCAGAGTAGTCAAACTTCTTACATGAAGCTCAGGGTTGCAGGGGCAAATGTTCCAAAAGACAGGAAAGGAAGCTGCCAATATCGTAAGGCCTGGGCAGGATACTGGCACAGCATTACTTATGGCAAATTCTCTTGGTCAAAATAGTCACACAGAGTCCATCCAGATTCAGGGAGAAAAGGCATAGACCCTATCTCTTGATGAAAAGAATTTGCCACTGTCTTTAATTGGTCACAGAGCCCATGAGGAGGCAGACAATTTCAAAGCCATATGCTAGAATCTCTCCTGGAGTTCCCTTTGGAGTTAGCTGAAAGCCAGATACACAGACGAGCATCAATTAATGTGAATTAGAAGTAACAATAAACCAAATATACAGGAGATATTACTTACATTAGACTGAAAAAGAGAATTCAGAAAACATTAACTATTAACTGTGAAAACATCTCCCAATTATAGTTAAATCATAATCCTTTAATACATAAAGACATTGATGGGGACTTTTTAAAAAACTGAATATCATAATCCTCTATCAATTAGGAGGAGCACACCGATTATGCATTACATGCATCTCTACTCAATTACAAGTTACTTGTAGAAATAAAACTTCTTCACTTTTGTTCATGTTTTTTGTTTTTTGTCCAGGTGAAACATGGCTTTTCTCTTTCAAAAGCTAAAGAAAGATTAAAGCATACACTTTATAACCAGTTTTCAAAGGAAGACTTAAATCCTACTTGACTTTATTCACTACTGCTGTATAAATGAGTCATCTGAAGCAACGTACACTCTGCCACAGATGAAAACTTAGATTAGCAGGGTCTTTCACAATCTAACCTAATACTTTCCCAGTCTCATTTATGACCATTTTCTTCCAATACCCACTAGTCAAAGACTATCAGGAATACATCTGTAAATGAAGAAGCTGGGTTTATTACTCATTGCAGTAAGGGTGACCAAACACCCAGAGAAACCCTGCGGATCTCAGTAAGATGTTAGGACTTAACAAGCTTTGGGCTTCTTTCCGGTGACTTTTGCTCTCTTACTAAATTCTACGTAGGAGGAAGGAAGACTAGCCTACGGTTAAGGTTGCAATTGATAAAGAAGCAGAAGTCATCGTATTGACTGGGTATGGTGATGTTTGGTCATTTTTGTGACTTGAACAATGTTCATGTTTTGTCTATTTTCATATATAATAGAGTGATCTTATTTCCTTGAGCCATCACTGACATGAGAAACTTTGATGTGCATGTCCTCTTAAATTGTTTAGGTTCAGCAGGAGAACACCAATTCCTGGTCCAGGCTGGTTCCGGATCAGAGGCTGCTTTCTCTTCCACACTCCCAACATGCCATACTCATACTGGCCTTGAGTTTTCTCTTCCCTCTCTTCCTATTTCTGTTCTACTTAGTTCTCTATATCTCCAGGAATCCTTCCCTTCGCACTTCAACTCAGTTTTCTCTCTGAAATCCTTTGTACTGCATGTTATTTGGTTACTCGTGTTTACGCTTCGTTTCCTTCCGGTGAGATAAGAGCATATACATCTCTCGCAGCGCTGGCAGAGTAGTACTGCAAATCACAGACACTTAGCATATAGTCACAAAAAAAGAAAAGGGAGAGGCTTATTTTCCTTTTCCATAAACTAGAACACACATGGTGAAACTGCTTCGTTAACTTCAGTAAAATCATTCTAGAAACAGGCCCCAAGAACCCGGTCAAGAACTCGACAAGAACTCACGTCTGGAAGAAACACTGCTGGTAAGTATGTTCTGATCTTACCGGAACCTGGGCGAGACTACATTTCCCACAATCTTTCAGGGCCGACAAGGCGCCACGATTTTCTGAACTACAATTCCCACAATCCTCGGGGGCCGCCGCTTTGTCGCATGTTCCCAGAGCTCTGCCCCATTTCCCATCTTCCCTTTCGGTCCTTGCCCACAAGGGACAAGGTCGTGAGGAAAGGAGTGCTGGGTGTGCTTCCGCCATTTCTTCCGCCTTCAGTTTCTGCGCCTTTCGCAGGACTTCCAACAGCGCTATGTTGGGACAAAGCATCCGGAGGTTCACAACCTCTGTGGTCCGTAGGAGCCACTATGAGGAGGGTCCGGGGAAGGTTAGTATGGAAGGGGCCTGGCTCAGGGGGCACTTGGCTGCGAATGGCTGAACTCCAAGGCCGCCTAAGGGCCGTGGAGAGAGAGATGGGAAGCCGGGATTTTGATCTGGGACGTCGACTAGCATTCCAGTTCCTCCAGGGACCAGGGAGAAAGTTCAGGACCCTGGCTGCGCGCCGTAGTCGCGAAAAGGAATGAGTAGGTAAAGCCAGAGGCCTTACCTCACATTAGTGCTCCCCCATTTCCCCCTCGCGCCCCACCCCGCCCTTCAAGATATGGAGGGCCCTGAAGCGCCTGGATGTAGGTATTGCGGCTTAAAGCCCAGCTAGAGGTTACCGAACTCGAAGTGAAAGTCATTGAAACGTTGAGGATATGAGGGCCTGTGGTGTGGGGCTAGTCTCCAACTAGTTGACGAAATCAGTATTAACCGCCCTTGATTGAAGTTGGTTTTAGCCTCAAGTGTAAATAGTTTAAATCGGGTAGTTAGCAGTAACACCCTCCGAGGGTTACCTGAAGCCTAGTATTAATGGGCCGAGAAAGGGTGTAGAGGCGTAGAGTTGATGAGTATTTTTTTACCTTCTAGTGTTTTGTGTGATGGAGGTCATAGGATTTGAAAGGTAGTGTTTAAAAAAGTGTTACGGTATATGACATATATAACCTGATTATGGAAAAATTAGCGTTTCCTGTATACTTATTTTTGATTTATAAAATCAGATGATTTGAAGTTCAGTTTCTTTTTTCTTTTTTTCCCAACAGAATTTACCATTTTCAGTGGAAAACAAGTGGCGGTTACTAGCTATGATGACTCTGTACTTTGGGTCTGGATTTGCTGCACCTTTCTATATAGTAAGACACCAACTGCTTAAAAAATAATCCATGAGACAGGTAAATAATTAGTGCATTTCTAATATTCACAGAGGTTTCCCCTTTTTTCCTTTCTTCCCTTACCATGTCCCCCAAAATCACAAATACGCTACTGTGTGTTGTAATTCCTGAAGTTAAGTGTGGGTGTGGCATTGAGGGAGACAGGTTAAACCTATAAACAAATGTATCTTTGTGTGAAAGCCAGTGTTTATTGAGTGCTGCGCTTTGTCAGGCACACTTTACATTAATAAGCTCAGGTTGGCTACCAGGCAAGACTGAGGTGGATGATGTTAACCTGATCTGAAACCAAAAAAAAAAAAATGTTAAGTTGCCCAGTATTCCATAGCTAGTGATGGTGGACCAGAATTTTTACCCAGGCAGTCTCGTTCCAGAGCTCAGGTACTTGACCAGGTAAAGTTCTAGTAAACTGATTAATGCTAATCTGTCCTGAGGGCAGTATATATTAATGTATACCTGAAGGAATCTTGTGTGCAGCAAGATGAGCAGATTCCCTGAGTGAGAAGAAAGGATTTATTTAGTTAAATTATAATCAGAATTTTCAGCAAAAGTAACACTAAAGGAAGCTCTGTGGGATGATTGGAATAAATCCCAAAATATACTTTGGAAAAGAAGGACTTTACTTGTCTTAGTTTAGAAGGGAAATGATTTATCCAAGCCATTACTTGGGAAGACTCTGGTGCATATGATGAAGAAAATCAGTATGAATAAAGTCATGATACTGTAAACGCTTTCTGATGTACCAGTCATAAATTGAAGGACAGACAGTATATTAATGAAACTACATATTTCTGTTAAATGAATGGGTTCTTTAATATCGTTAATTTTTTATTCACAGATACGAAGAGGAGCATTTTAAGATGTGCAGTCTCTTTGAAAAAAGGATCAAACTCTTGAACTTAGCATCCTAGATATGTTTGTAAATAAACTTACAGCATAAATCCTTAATGCCTCTTCTCTGAAATATGGAACATGATAATTGAGCATGTGCTTTTTTTTTTTTTTTTTTTTACATGCTCCAATTTGCCTCATCCACCAACCTAATACTGTTTGAATTAAGAGTCTCTTCCATAGCTTTCAACAGTGGAGACTTTGCTTTCTCCAACCAAACTATTCATAAGGGCCACTCACAGGTATGCTGGAAAGGGGGCAGGACTCTGCAGACATGGACAGTACAAATTTACTGGTCCATCCAGAAGATGAGGTTGCTTGGCTGTTGAACTTGTCATTACATGACATATTGAGATGGAAGAGAACATATATAGATTCACACTGTTATCTTGGACGAATAGACTGTGTTAGATTAGGATTTTTTTTTTTTTTTTTTTTTACCTGCATTGGGTCTTTGTTGCGGCACTCTGGCTTTCTCCAGCTGCGGTGAGTGGGGCCTACTCTTTGTTGCAGCACGCGGGCTTTTCATTGTGGTGGCTTCTCTTCCTGCAGAGCGTGGGCTCAGCAGTTGTGGCTCACAGGCCCTATAGCACAGGCTCAGTAGTTGTGGCACATGGGCTTAGTTGCTCCATGGCATGTGGGATCTTCCCAGACCAGGGCTTGAACCCGTGTCCCATTCATTGGCAAGCAACTTCTTAACTACTGCGCCACCAGGGGAGTCCCTGTGCTTACTTTTTATTTGGGTAATATTGCATTATTAGTTTCTTAATTAAATATGTATGTGATTTAGCTTGGTTTTAAATTATGAATTTAAATTTTTGATTCCTGGGTCAGGAATTTGTCGGTAATTCATTATAAAAGAAATGCAAACTTTGTCCTATAATTTTTTTTTTAATTTAAAGGCAGCAGAAGAAAGATACACTTTTAGTCTTTTTTTACTTTGGGGGAGTAAATTCATTTTTCTCCATGAGTGATAATTAGTTGATCATTAGGAAAACCAGTAGTGTTAGCAGATTTAAGTTCAAGAGCTTCCTTTTTTTCCTCTAGACCTGTACCCTAAAACTGAAATTTTTGCCATGATAAATGTGCTACTGACCAATGTTAGTCTTGTTTAGACTGAATGAAAGAACTATTTGAGGGACTTCCCTAGTGGCGCAGTGGTTAAGAATCCGCCTGCCAATGCAGGGGACATGGGTTAGAGCCCTGGTCCAGGAAGATCCCACATGGCACGTAGCAACTAAGCCATTGTGCCACAGCTACTGAAACCCACATGCCTAGAGCCCGTGCTCCGCAACAAGAGAAGCCACCACAACGCGAAGCCTGCACACTGCAACAAAGAGTAGCCCCTGCTCGCCACAACTAGAGAAAGCCTGCGAGTGGCAACAAAGACCCAATGCAGCCATAAATAAATTAATAATTTAAAAACAAAAAACTGAAATGGAATATAATAGCATGTGAGACAATATAGGAGATATTCCCATTTTATTCTGGAGCTTGACTAGTAGAAATGGGTTACAAGATGGCTCTGATTAGCTGTATCAGTGAATCAAAATTATGAATAATGAAATGCTGCTTACCACTTAAAATATGACTTAGTTCCAAGGGCTTTATATTAGGGCAGGGGGAAAGTAATTAGCTACTGAATATTTTAATCCCAGTTTGGTCACTAGAATACCTATCTTTAGGCTCTTTAGTAACTGCCTGGCAGTTACTTAAATATGGATGCAATTTAGTCTAAATGACTTTGTCCAACTATTCTGTGTATTTGTGTGTTATTTTTTGATTATCCATTGATGAGTTAGATGTTCTGTGCTTGGAGAGTTTTTCGATATAACATTAATGATTTCTACCTTTTGGAACAGTAGAAGCAAGAGTAAGAGTTTAGGGTTCATATAATTTTGAATTCTTGGTTCAAATCTTTGCTAAATTACAAATTTAGCCTTCAGGGTTTTCCTGGAGGAAATGGGGATAGAGCCTTCTTCCTATTTTGAAATTCATTGAGCTATATAAAAACATTTTAAGTCCTGGCAAGTCCTAAATGAAGAATTTTTTTTCCCCTGATTTAAAATATATCAGGACCCGAAAGTAACTTAGTATTTTACAGCAGGGTCTAGGTAGAAAATGTCATTTATTAAATTTCTCTCTGAATTGAGTTAAAGTATTTGAGTGGTGTACACGAATGAGAGAAAAACCTCCCTTTCCCGGGATAGGAATGCGGTTTACCCCATCCCCATAAAAGGCCTTCAACAGGCTGGCTCTTAGTGTGTAAGAATATTGAGTGATAGAGGCTAGACAGTTTTTTAGTTTTCGTATCGGGGTTCTCCAGAGAAACAACCAACAGCATGTGTCTATAGAGAGATTTATTTTAAGGAATTGGTTCTTGCAATTGTGGGGGTCTGTCAGGTCAACAATCTATGGGGTAAACTGAAGGTTGTAGACCCAGGGAAGAGTTGATATTCCAGTCGGAAGCCATCTGCTAACAGAATTCCCTCTTTCGGAGAAGTCTGTCTTTTTCTGTTAATGCCGTCAACTAATTGGATGTGGCTCACCTACATTATGGAGAGTAGGTTTTACTGAAACGTTTAAGTAGTAATCTCGGGAATTCCCTAACAGTCCAGTGGTTAGGACTTCGCAGTTTCACTGCCATGGCCCAGGTTCAACTCCTAGTTGGGGAACTAAGATCCTGCAAGCCGTGCAGTGTGGCAAAAAAAAAATGGCAATCTCATCCCAAAAAATATTTTAACAGAAATATCCAGAGTAATAATTGGCCAAATATCTGGACACCATGGCCCAGTCAACTTGATAATGTAAAATTAACCATCACAATTTCATATAAACATGTGACTCCAGTTTAATTTTTTTTTCACAATTTCATATAAGCATGTGACTCCAGTTTAATTTTTTTATTAAGTGTTGGCTTGAGTTTTTAAAACCATCACAGAATATTGATTTTTTTTCAATTTTATGTATATATTTCCCCCCTGCACTGGTTTTTAAAAGTTAAGCCAACACCTAAAACCACAAGATTCCCATAAAAATCCAGATTCTCTTATAAAAGTTTACACTGGATGGACCCACTTAATGAAACTACACTAGGCTAAGTGTACCTTATGCAGAGGCTTCCCTGACTCCAGAATACCTGATTAGGGATTTTGGTTGGGGGCTGAAACCTAGGAATCATTTTAAGGAAACCAGAATTATCGTAATTAAGCTTTGGCCACCCTAATGGGAAAAATCAAAATGTCCTGCATTTTGCCAGAGAAGCAATACAAAAGGGGTTAAGAATATGGACTCAGGACTAAGATTTGACTGGACTCAAAGCCAGCCTTAACCATGTTTCAGCTCAACTAGAGACTATCTCTGCCTCAGTTTCCTTGTGTATCTTAGGATATTGTGAAGATTAAAATAGAGTGCTTAACTCAAAAACGAGGTAGAGGAACTAAAACGGACATTGTATAAATTGTTCAAGTTAATCCCAAGGCCATTTGGCAGTTATAGATTGGGATTTTCAATTACTAAGTCTAGCTACAGTTCTAACTAGTCCAGCAAATAACTTCAACCTTAACCATGTCCAAAAATGCCTGGAATCATGGTAGTAAATGCAAGCCGATCATGTAATAAGTAGTCACCATCAGTAAAATTAAAACTCTTTAACATGACAGTCATTTCTCTATTGTTTCAGCCTCACCCTGGCCACAGCTCCAGTTTTGTGAACTGCCTCCACATATTAACTTAGCTCAGGTGCCACCTTTTTCTGTAGTTTTCCCTTGCCAATTCCTCCCAAACATAATACACTTAAGTCTCCAACACCCTGTAAACAGCTTTATAGTTAACCTTGGCAAGTACTGTAATCACTGATTTCCCTTCCTATCTCCCATACCAACTTGTAATTTTTCTGAGACCAGGGCAGCTTTTACTTATTCATTTATACTACATGTATAATTTAAGTGATCAGTGAACACTTATTGAATGAATTACTGAATTGAAACCAAGAATAGCAAAATTACCTAAAAGCAAACCCCAGACTTTCTGGTCTGTACACCAAAATGGTGTATGTGTCAGTGTTTTCTGAAGAAAAATGAATTTTTCCCAGGTAACTTTATTAGTTGAGTTCTCCAACCAAATAATAACAGTTGTTGCAGACTCAATGAGATTAAGATTTTCTGCCAAAGTGTAATTTAACTATGTCACTGACGACACTGTTTAGTCCATCTGATGTTCTTTGTAGATAACCTTCCTTGAAAGAAAATGTATATTGATTTACATTCCGACAGTAGCTGTTGGTCCTGTTTGAGACCAGCATTTTGAGAGGCACTGGCTTAAAGGATTAGGGAATATGTTTTACATAACAAAAGATAGAGCTCAGAGAATTTAAGGGCATTCTATCCAAACTCAGCCTATTGTCTGTAAACTATTTCTTTGTCATGAGATGGCTGCTACAGTTCAGGCATCCCGTACAGACTTGACAATATCCAGCAAGAAAAGAATCTGTTCAAGTTATTTTTAAGAATGAAGAAAGATTTCCTAGAAGCCCACTAGCAAACTCCTTCACCGTTCATTGGACACAAGGGATATAATATACCCATTTCTAAATACAACACTAGCAAGGGAAATGACAGTCACTGCAGTGATTACATTTGAGCAATTAATATTTTCTTCCAAGTCTTAACGTGAAAAAAGTGGAAACTGGAACAAACCAGCATTCTAATAGAACGGGAGAAGAAAGTGGTTATGGGGTGTGTAAAAGACAATGCCTGCTGCAACTATAAAGTATACTGAGAAGATCGACCCCAATGTCAAAATGTAATAAGCCTTTATTTTAGTGTAGCCAATAAAGGCCATAGCATAGGTCTTTAGAGTATAATTTAAGATTAAGCTGATTTTAGAAAAGAGGAGAAATAGTGTTCTTTTTTTCTGTCTCAATAGAAAACAATTTCTCTGTAGTAAATAATGAAAGCTTTTACATGATTTATACTCTGTCACATCAAACAATTAAAAAATTTTCATCCATTACGAAATGATACCTTGTTCTCACAGCTGTTAAAATTTTGTAGACCAGAAGGAACATAGCCATTTTCTTTGTATTATGTTAATACAGTGAAGATTTTTTTAGTATATGATTATAATTTACAGTTAATTTTGGAGAGACTTCTTGAACTCAGATTTGAATATGGGTACAAGTTATCTGAGTCTTTCTCTAACCTGGTATAGTAGTCATTAGGGCTTTTCAAGAATATGCCAGTTCTATTTCTGTATGCATGGCAGGATTGAACACTGTCTCCTTTGCTTTGACAAATGAAAATATGAGAAGAATGATGTGTTGACACTTCATGGAAGCTTTAGAAGACAGTGTACAATTCACCAAGTTCCCTTACTCCTGCTGCTGGGGTATAGCCTTCATTAGCCTGGGTTCCTGAGGTACTAGTAGTACAGCCCTTTGTCAAATATATAGAATGAGCAAGAAACTTTCTCATTGTTTTCAGCCTCTGGGGTTTGAGGGTTGTGACTGCAGCAAAGCTTGGCCTACCCTCACTGAAATACTTGGGTACCCCGTAAGACCTTGAAAAGGATTACTTCTCTATATCTCTGAATCTTTAATTGTAGAAATCTTTGTCAACTCGATCTTCTAAGGACTCTTCAAAATTTAAAATGAATTGTATCTACAATTACAAAGATGGGTACCATACCACACAAAAGCATGACTTGGTAGTAAGGAAAGATCTCTTTTCAGCACTTCCCATGTGTGTACGAAGGGCCAGATTGATGGAGGTAAATAGCTTTCTACTTTCAAAGTGGTTTTTTAGAGCTGCAGTTTTTAGTAGCTACCTATTGTGCATTTACACCTTGTCTCTCATTTTGATGGATCCCACTTACCCGATGGGCAGCTTTGTAAAAATTAGAAAAATGTGGGCCTTCTTCCAGGTGTGCACAGCATGCCAGAGCACACTCGCTCCCTTGTCCAGTCACCTTCATTGTGTATTATACATTGGAAAACAGTACAACTCAATGTAGCATTCCTGTAGAAAGTCATCTCAAATTTAGGTTTTTCAGCTAAAATTCACCATCCCCTCACAATTTTCAGAGATCTAACAAAAGGCAGATACTACAATAATTGATATTGAATAATTATTCAAGATTTTAATGGGCTCTATATTCCTTAGAATAAGCTTTGTCTTTTTTCTTTGCTGTATTCCAAAACTTACTACAATGCCAGGTAAATATTAGGCTTTCAACAGTTATATTTAGATAGATGGAGGTAGGATGACTATCAATTAGGTTTAATAGCATTTCCTAGTATATGAGAAGCCAGTCTAGGAAATTCTCTTTTGATGCCTAGTAACAGGAGATGATCAGTTAAATATCTATATATTGATAAATTTATCAGACTTACACCTTTAATTTGTTCGAATTAATAATATCAACAAATATTGAATAATATCTTCATCTTTATGTTCTGAGAACTTTGCTTAGTGCAGTTGTATCTATAAACTATGTAGTGTGAAATCTCTTCATGCTCACTACCAAAATCAATCACACTTTCCTCAGACGGGGTACATAAGTTGAACCATATGAAACTACCAATACTACAGATGGAAATTTTTGATGGTTCAATGGTCACAGTTTCCCTTCTCAGCTACTGAACCATGCATAGAGGTCCTTTTCTTCATATATGTACCTATTTGGGAAGCTGTGGATTTTCCCACCATCAGAAATTGATTAAATAGCTTGTATACACTCTGTGTAGCAGAATTGAAACTGTTTAACATGGGTATCATTATTACCAATTAAAGAAAAAGATAATTTAAAATTCTGAAATGCTGCCTTTTCCCTAATAGTCAAAGCTTTGGGGGACACTGCTGTCAATTACAGTACCAACAATAATTTTTGATGCACATAATAGGATGAGTTGACAGCAAGATTCTGGCTTGCAGTGTTTACCAGTATGGAAATTAATATGAATTACCTGGGGAAAAAAATGGTTGGAATTTTAGAAAGGAAATTCTAGATATCTCCAAGTTATCACAGAAAAAAAGGGAACTTCCTGCTGTAGACAATGTTTGTGTCCCCCTCAAAATTCGTGTGTTGAAACCTGATCCCCAAAGTGACAGTATTTGCAGGTAGGGCATTTGGGATGTGATTAGATCATGATATTGGAGTCCTCATGAATGGAATTGGTGCTCTTAAAAAAGAGACCCCTGTAAAAAATTAATAAAATCCAAAATTACATAGAGTCGGGAGAGCAGAAGGAGGAGCTCGCCCACCCTATGATAATAGCTGAGCCCAACTGGAAGAAGACCTTTCTCTTCCTTCCTTCCTCCTGGCAAGGGCTCTTTGTTTACTATAGCCCTCCCAACTTCCTTTTCCTCTCTATAAAAGCACTCTTCTTTCCTTGCCTTGTGGAGACTTGCACGTGGCTCACCATGGTTGTAGACCTTGAATTGCAATTCTTTGCTGATCCTGAATAAACCCATATTTGCTGGAGAAATATCTGGCAGTCTATTTGTTTCAGGTCAGCACCCCTAAGAGTTCCCTAACCACCTTCTGTCATTTGAGAACACAGCAAGAAGACATATCTATAAGCCAGGAAGCAGGCCCTCACCAGACACCAGATCTGCCAGCACTTTGATCTTGGACTCCCCAGCCTCCAAAACTGTGAGAAATTTTTTGTTGCTTATAAGCCACACAATCTGTGATATTCTGTTACAGCAACTCAAACTAAGACATGTCCTAAGTCTAAATTTCCCCACATGCCCTCCAGAGAAATTTACTGATCAGTAGAAAATGCAAATTCACCCATAACCTATGCCTTTAATGTAACTGTGATACTGTGATTTATCATTTCTATTTATAAATATATATATGGTCACTCAAAGGACCAAAATATATTTGTCATGTATCTTTGGTCTTTATCCACAGTTCCTGGCTCACATCTCCCAAAACCTTTGCAATTTCCTGAGCCATAAGAGCAATGGGAGCATTTTTGTTATAAAATTTGCTCTCTTGTCCTCAGTTCCTGAAAATACCTCCGAACCATGGAGGTCAAATGGGTGTCTTGTTATTCATAACCGCCCCTTTCCACAACAACTGGATTTATGTTAATGAATGTGACTTTTGGAAAACACCTAAGGATGATGACTAGTTGCCAGGGCCAACCAACCTTGAATAGGAGGTTGGAACTTTCAGTCCTACTCCCTGATTTCTGGGGAGGGGAGAGGGAGCTAGAGGGTGAGTCAATCACCAATGGTTGATGAGTTAATGAATCATGCCTGTGTAATGAATCCTCCATAAAAACCCCAAAAGGGGCACAGTTCAGAGAGCTTCCAGGCTGAGGAACCAGAACACTTCCATGTGCCCCAATGCTGGGCTCCAAGGTCCAGGAGGACCTCCTTTGTTCTGGACAAAGCCCTAGGTACCTCTTCATCTGGCTGTTGATTGGTATCATTTAATATCCTTTGTAATAAATCTGTAATCTAGCGGTAAATGGGTTCCCTGAATTCTGTGAGCTGCTCTAGCAAATTAATCAAACCCAAGCAGGGGTTTGTGGGAACCACTGATTTACAGCCAGTTGGTCAGAAGCACAGGTAACAGCCTGAGGTTGCAATTGGCACCTGAAGGGGAAGATGGTCTAATGGGACTGAGCCCTTTACCTGTGGAATCTAATGTTATCTCTGGGTAGATAATGTCAGAATTGAGTTGAATTCTCAGACACACTGCTGGTGTTCAAGAAGTGTTTGTGTGGGGAAGCCTATACACACACACACACACACACTGGAATTGGGTTCAGGAACCCCAAATACTAAGAGATAGATTTTAAGTTACCTGTAAGTAGAAAAATAAGCATTCAGACTAGCAAAATCACATATAGAGCCCATACCCAAGGGGAGACTTATGCAGAGATATGGGTAGGGTCAACAGGGTATGAATGAGGGTGGAGGTAGGGCGACAGGGGATGTTGGGATACAGGTAAAATCACTCTCAAAAACCAATTGCACTCAGAGTGGGAAAATACTGAGAATCAGGTTGAGATCTTGCAGATTGGAGCACTGGCTACTGTGACAATGAAAGGAAGGGACTTGAAAATGAGCAGAACCCAAGGCAGGAGTTTCAGAATGGCACCACTTCTAGTCAGTCAAAGTGTCAAGGAGATGCACCCTTGGAGGCTGGCTGGTAAACGAAGAAAAGGAAGCATGAGGGCGAAATTGTTTCCTGTAAAAATGGAGTACAAACTCAGAGCACCAAGCCCTCTCCCAACAAAGTGCAAATTAAAAAAAACAAAACAAAAAAAAGTAAGTGCTTCCCTGGTGGCGCAGTGGTTGAGAGTCCACCTGCCGATGCAGGGAACACGGGTTCGTGCCCCGGTCTGGGAAGATCCCACATGCCACAGAGCGGCTAGGCCCATGAGCCATGGCCACTGAGCCTGCGCGTCCAGAGCCTGTGCTCTGCAACGGGAGAGGGGCCACAACAGTGAGAGGCCCACGTACCGCAAAAAAAAAAAAACCCAAAAAAACCCTAATATTTCACCACATGAAAGAAGAGGATGCCTTTGAACAAAAAACCTAGTTAGCCTCCTTAAACTCTCACTCTGGTTACATATAATTGTATTACTAGTACAGGAAAATCCTGCTTCAAAGTGAATAGCCTATGCCAGATAGAATTCATACAAAGTTACTATAAGAAGAAATCAGAAATTTAGATTCATAGCATTTCATTTCAGCTAATGAAAAGTCCGCTGCCAATAAACCATCTTCGAAGCAGAAGCAGTCTTAACACAATCTAATCTGAATTAAATATTCTTAAACATTTGCAAATAGTGAAGGGAAAAAAGTCACCTTGAATTTAAAAATTCAAAAACTTAGAAGTTCTGGCTTGGAGGTATGAAACAATAACTGACCAAACAGGAAAAAAATAAGAAAAAAGACACAATGATCTTTGAAATTATAAGCTGTCTAAGGAAGGATAGATTTCCCTGAAATTTAGTAAAGAAACTGAAGGAAAGGCATAAAACAGCTAAGAAATAAACACAAAACAAAGACATAAAAAGGTAAAATTTACATATAGTGAAATGGGCACAATCTTAATAGCTATTTGGGGAGTTTAGATAAATACATACACCTACATAATGCAAATCTTAACTGTAGAAAGTTCTCTCATACCCTTCCCAGTCAATCCCTGTTCCTATCTCCCAGAAGCAACAACTCTTTTTACTATTTACCAGATTAGTCTCTTCTAGAACTTCACAGGGTGTATAATTTCTATATATTAAAGTTTCAGAGCATAAAGATGCTATAGATGTATCTATTAAATGCTGTTATTTTAGGGAACACGAATATATTACTATCAGTTCTAGCAGTTTCAAAGCATTTTCCAGAGAAAATCTGACTAAGAAGTTACAAGTGAGGGACTTCCCTGGTGGCACAGTTGTTAAGAATCTGCCTGCCAACGCAGGAGACACGGGTTCGATCCCTGGTCCTGGAAGATCCCACATGCTGCGGAGCAACTAAGCCCATGTGCCACAACTACAGAGCCTGTGCTCTAGAGCCCACAAGCCACAACTACTGAGCCCACGTGCCACCACTACTGAAGCCCACCCACCTAGAGCCCGTGCTCCACAACAAGAGAAGCCACTGCAATGAGAACCCTGCGCACAACAGAAGAGGAACCCCTGCTCACAACTAGAGAAAGCCTGCACACAGCAACGAAGACCTAACAGCCAAAAATTAAATAAATAAATGAATAAATAAGTAAATAAGAATTTACAGATGACATAATACAATTGAAGAACTATGGAATATGGAGTCAGAGCCATCAAGATACTGCTCTCCTACTCTCAGTACATCCCCTACTCAATCTGTGCCTGCTTCAACTTCACCCTTCTCACAAGACTGAACTTCCTACATATTTGCTCCCTGCTCCAGCTGCCGATTGTCCTTATCAAAGGGGTGGTGAGGGGCGTGCTTCTCTGCTGGTTTCCTTGGTAACTAATGAGCCAACCTGATGTCATTCCTGCTATATCTAGCAGTCTCCCATTCCCCCAAGGAGCAAAGATGGCCACCATGTCCTGCCTGCTACCTGCCTCACACAGTGGGGTGTCACTCCAGGACCTTGCTTCAGACGTGTAAGATCCCCCACCAATTAAGCCACTGACGTCTCCGTCGCTGACTCTGGGCTCTTTCTTTCATCTTAAAGCTCAGCAAGTGCAGGTGTTGTAGGCCTGTGGGGTGCAGCCCAACAGAATATGTATATGAAGTAAAAGAATGAGTAGCATCAGGTGAGGTGAATCAGGAAAATTTTTCCTCGGAAGTAGCTTAAGTAGCATGTAAAGGCAAGAAAGAATTGACAAAGAAAGATTAAAAGAATGATGTATCCTTAAAAGGCATCGGCTGCATCTTTACATTTTTGTGTTCCTAGTACCTAACGTAGTCTTTGGTGAACCGTAAGTACTCAATTAATGTTTGCGGAAGTGAATCAAACTGAAGAGCATTCCAAGTATACAGAAGAGTGTGAACGTAATTAAGGATTTCAGGAAGTATGAAGAGGGCTTTGGTTTAATTGAGTACTGCAGAATGAGAGTAGATAATATGTGTGGCAAAGAGGAAAGGTCTTGGTGGGGTGGGGAGGGGGGTTACAGGTGTGGCTGATTTGGCAACTTAAGATATAGGACTGATGGTGGGTCTCAGCTCTTTACAGTTCTAAGCGTGTGTGTTACAAGAGTAATATTAATTTGCGACTACCTGCCTGATGGCCTAGTAAGAAGAGAAACTGGGAAAGAAGAATAACCAGGAAGACGTAATCTTAGAATGGGAATATGAGGGTTCAATTAGGGTTAGAACATGAAAAGTAGGGGGGTAGAGTATTCAATATGAGATACTTTATAATAAAATACAGGAAAATAATGCTTCCTGTTGTTCCTAATTGTCTTGTTTCCATAATGAACTTATATCTGTGTGCTTTATGAAATTCTTTAGCAATTCTATTATACTGTGTACATGTGCAAAATGCAAAAACTGAGTCTTTACATTGTAAATTGGAAAAGAAATGAGAATAGAAAATTCTTCAAAAGGCCAGCCAATGTGAAAAGTATTTTGACTCCTCTATCTCTGTAGTTAATTAATCCTGGTCTTAAAATCTTAAGGTCTCAACATTGTAAGACCTGTGGTAAAGTCTTTTGATGTCTTGAATCAAAAGACATCACTATCAGTTTCTCTGGCATTATAAAATAACTTTACAGTACAGTTAATCAAGTGACAGTAAGAGGCAGTACTCTACAGAGAGCTCATTTTAATATTTACCAAGATGAATATTGATCTCTAAAGTTGAAGGCAGCTCCATTTGCATATGAACATAGGATGTCAGTATTCCATCAAAGCAGAACTCTAGTACCCTGCCCAAGGAGTTGCTTGACAAAGACATATATTCATTCACTCAATATCTACTTAAGTCCTATGTTTTAAGGTATAACTAGTGGTCTTTAAGAAAAGCACTGAGAAGTAAGATGATATTTCCCACCTTTCAGGAAAGATAGATGCTTACACATATGAATACAAATTAGGATACGATAAGTACTGAAAACAGGCTCAAAAAGGGCTGTGAAAGCATAGGGGAGATGGGAACACAGTGTATCTGAGACAGTTTTGTGGAGTTTGGTTGGGCCTTGAAGGATGGGCAGAATTTGAGGTCATAGAGATGTGGAGAAGAGGATGGGTCATACAGATATAGAACATGTAATATTTACATATATTATAGACAAACACACATACACATATTTATGTATAGAGAGATATACATATACAAATTACACAGATATGTTTATTTATAGGAAATTCTTTAAGCATTCCTCTTCAATGCTCAAGGTAAACCTTTCGTTTATTTTACAAGAGGTTTAAAGCAATGCAGAAAGATATTACTTAGGTATAAAGATTAAATCTGAAAATCTGGAATACTAAGCCACTAAGCTCTGGTTGTTATGACAACGTCTTTTGTATAGTTTGTAAGCAGTGATGATAGACTCCAAAAATATCACACTCTTAGAAGGAGTCTTTATTAAGACAAAACTTTGGACCTCTGCGCCCTGGAGTCAAATAATCCTCAATTTGTAAATGTGAAAAACTTCCCAAGCGACAAACTAAAAAACATGTTAAGAGAGTTACAAAAGGCTGAAATTCAGCTGTTAAAATGTAACCTATGAGAAATGAAAATGGTTGTTAATAAAGAATGGAAGAAAGAGTTGGCAGATTTAGAAACAATTTTTGGCCACATTTTATTTTTTTTAATATTTATTGAAAGCTTGTGTTTTTGTTTTTTAAGAAAGGAAGTCATTTAATTAATTAATTAATTTATTTATTTATGGCTGCGTTGGGTCTTCGTTGCTGCGTGGGCTTTCTCTAGTTGTGTTGAGCGGGAGCTACTCTTTCTTGCGGTGCACGGAAGGCTGCTCATTGCAGTGGCTTCTCTTGTTGAGGAGCACGGGCTGTAGGCGCACGGGCTTCAGTAATCGTCGCTTGCGGACTCAGTAGTTGCTCCGCGGCATGTGGGATCTTCCCGGACCAGGGCTCGGACCCGTGTCCCCTGCGTTGGCAGGAGGATTCTTAACCACTGAGCCACCAGGGAAGCCCCGCCATATTTGTTTTAATTTAATGTCATAATGGTCATAGAAATATATATCTTTCAGTTGCTCTCAAGGATAATTTAGGCAGATACTTCAGTCTTTTTAACCTTTTAATTTCTGTGCGTATGTGTGCAAATATATATATCTCACAATTATTTCTAAAGAGTGAATAAGAAAATTGATGGGTCTTTGATCTTATGAGTACATTGAGAATCTCCTAGAGAAGGGAGACTATTGTCTGAAACTTAATGAAAGATTGTAATTACAACTAGGATGTGGTAGAGACAGAGTAGTGGGTCATTTCAGGCTGTGTTTCATGAGGGATCTATACCAACGTGATGACTGCACGGGTCCAGAAACTAGATATTACGTTTAATCATTCAATTTTGTCATTTTACTTGTGTAGGGTAACCAAAATCACAGAAGACTGAGTTATAAAATGAGAATGACAATTTATTGGTGCAGATGTAATATTCTGCACACACCCTTTCAGGAGGAAAATTTACTGGAGAGATTAAGTTATTATAAAAGTGTGCTTTGCTTGTTAGAGAAAATAAACTTTAAAAACACAGAATAATTTTGCTATCAAATTATAAAGTACAGTATACCTGGTTTTAATATTCAAAATCAACTGATGTTTATTGAGAAATAAGTACTGAATTTTGGGATCTTCACACATTATCTGTTGTATGCTTTACCACAGGGCAAGGAGGAATTAATATTTCTTTCTTTCTTTTTTTTTTTTTTGCGGTACGCGGGCCTCCCACTGTTGTGGCCTCTCCCGTTGCGGAGCACAGGCTCTGGACGCGCAGGCTCAGCGGCCATGGCTCACGGGCCTAGCCGCTCCGCAGCATGTGGGATCTTCCCGGACCGGGGCACGAACCCGTGTTCCCTGCATCGGCAGGCGGACTCTCAACCACTGCGCCACCAAGGAAGCCCCCCCTTTTTTTTTTTTTTTTTACTACATATCATGTGGTAAACTAAGCTGTTAATGTTAACTGAGATGCAAACATTATTTAGATCTCAGTATATTTTTTCACCTCTTTATGCTATTGCTGATCCTCGTTCACTCACTTGATTTTAAAACTGGCCATTGTTTCTGATTATGTGTGTGTGTATGTGTGTGTGTGCGTGTACTTAGTGTTTCCACAGAGCCTTAATCTCTTCAGGATGTTCTCTTAGCAGTAGGCTGAGCAAAGGATTTACTAAAATGCATCTAATAAGGCTATGAATGTCGGTGGCCCAGGGTTTTAGTTCTCAAAGAAAGCGAGCATATTTATGAAGCTAAAAATATAATTCATTGTAATCTTTTATGTACATAGTGACTTTATGTTTATTTCTTTTATAATTGAGAATGTGGGGAGAACTGATGACATTTTATAAATAGGAAAGTTTAGAAATATCTAGACAAGAATATAGTAGCAGTATTAAACAGCTGAACTTAATCTTCAAAATAACATTATAGGTACTTATTCATTCATTCATTCATTCATTCATTTAACAAATATTTATTGAGGACCTACTAGATTCAATGTACTGCTCCAGGAGCTTGATATACATCAGTGAACAAAACAGAGTAAAATCCCTGCCTCTGTTAAGTTTACATATTAAAGGGGTAAAGAGAGATAATAAATATGAAGGCTAATAAGCAAATTACATAGTATCTTAGAAGTTGGAGGGCCACGGAAAAAAATAGAACTGGGGCGAAGGGACTGTGGGTAGGGTAGGGAGAGGTAAGTTGTAATTTTAAATGGAGTGGTCAATGTAGGCCTTATTGAGAAGTTAATATTTAAGCAAAAACTTGAGATATCTGGAATAAGAATATTCCTAAGGCAGGAGTTTGTCATTTGGGCTCAAGGAATAACAAAGATATCAGAGGGACCAGAGCATAGCAGCGAGAGAGCCTAGTTAAAGAGAGGTCACTGTGGGCTAGGGCAGGTAGAGCCTCCTAAGCCTTTATAAGGACCATGGCCTTTACTCTGAATGAGAAGGTTTAGAGGAGAGGAGTGACACCATCTGACTTTAATTTTCAAAGGTTCACTGTGGCTGCAGCATTGAGAACAGACAGAAGGGGGCAAGATTGGAAGCAGGAGGCAAAGGAGAAGCATATTGCATTGTTCAGACGAAGGATAATGATGGGCACTTGGGGAAATATATTTTGAAGGTAGAGCCAACAGGATTTCTTGACAAGGATTTCCTAGCAAATTACCTCTTAAGGGGTGAGAGAAAGAAAGAAGGTGCTTTTTATGTATTAAGAAACTGTGGCTCAGAGAGTACCCAAGTGTGTCCAAGGACATGTAACTATTAAATGACATATGGACATTTAAATTCATGTCTCACTCCTGCCACAGCAGCTCTTAGTCACTACATAGGGTAGGGAAGGAGGTGGAGGGATGCTGAGGAATCACTCATTCCCTCACCTCCAATTTCTTTTGCAAATAACTTCTCTTTTTATGCTTCTACACTCAATGACTGTCACTTATTTCTGTTTTTGTCTTCTAAATTAAAGTTTGACTTCTATTCAGTATTCAATGTATCACTTAGCATTTGAATCTTATCAAGGCTAAGATAAATACTCTTATTTTGAGCTAAACCTATCCTGATAACATAATTATGAGAAAAAAAATAAGTTAAGCCATTGAAAGAGGCTCTGTCAAAAGGCTTACAAGGAAAATAGCTTCTTATTTACTTTCAATTTTTGATATGGAAATTAGTATGTGCTTATCATCCATAAGCATATTGTTTATATATCAATTAAATTCACAATACATACAAATACTTTAATTATACACTATGAAGAGCTGGAAAATTATAACTATGCATGCTTCAGTTCCCAAAGATCAAACTAAATTACAGCTGAGGAAAAAACAAACATCATGTGAAATGCTGTAATGATATGCACAATTGATATAAGAAATACAGTCACTATTTATTTACCTCAGTTTTTTGAGGATATGGATTTTATGGGAGAAAAACATTATTTTTATTATTTTCATTGGCAAGTCTACTCTCAAAGCAGAATATTAGGGCTTTAAAGACAGACCCCTGTAGCTCTGTGTTGATGAGCCAAATTCAAGAAGGAAAGACTCAAGTTAAGTATATGCTCATGTAGCTTTATGTTGTGTTCTGCTAGGTTTTCTATTTACAAAAAGAGGAATCTTTGGCACCAAAGATTTACATTCAATCAAACCCTGATTCCTCAAAAGGACCTCACCCTCATATCTCCCTTGAAACCTGGATTAGAATTTACATTTAGAAAGATTTTATAGCTGATATTTAGACCTCTGTTTAATTTCACTTAGTGATGTAATAATATAACCTCAGTTTGAGAGCTTTACTTTAGCCTTTAAAGGAAAAAAAATTGAACTTTCTCTTGGTCCTTTAGATACCAAGTCCAATCTAAAATCAGTTTGAATGACAACTGCTGGAGGTCATCACTAGAGAAAAGTATAGTGAAGGTGACAGCAGAAGCCTAGCCTGGGGAGATGTTTGTCCCCTGAAGGCACATTCTAGGCCAGGTCCATGTAGTTAAGTTACTTTAAGTTGTCATACTAAGATTGTGTCAGACTTCAAGGAGTCAGAGTCTCCAGCCTCTTTTAGAGATTGTGGCTTTTTCATAATTTATCCAAGGAAGTTCCTTTTCTTCACTAGAGACTTACTACTGCTTTGAGCCTCCCTCACATTTGAACATATCAGACACTTGTTAGAAATATTTGAATTGATATATAGACACCTTTGGATAACAAGGCCTCCAAAATCATTGTAATGCTTTTGGATGAATACAATACCAAACCCTTGGCCTGACATGCTTAGCCCTCAAAAATATATATGCAGGCTATATTTTCAGTCTCATGTTTTCTATTTTCTTTTAAGGATTGTAAGGTCGGATCTTAACAAACGGCACCGCGAAACAGAGGAAAGCTTCAAGTGAGCTTTATTAGGGAGCGCTCCCGGGCGAGGTTCACTGGTCCGAGAGAAAGGGGCCAGAGAAGTCGCACCCGGGCGAGTGTTGGGCAAGATTTTATAGGGGAAGAAGGGAAAGGGATGTGGTGAATCTGGGAGGGCGCAGGGTATTCCTTATTTGGTGGTCTTTTCGGGTATCCGGGGGACCGTTGGTCCCGCCCCTTGAAAGGCAGGAAGGCTGGGCTGGGTTCAAAGTCCCCAGGGCAGTTTCTGGAACTGGGTGGTCTGGAGAATTTCGGTCTGATGCAACCTGTGAATCTGATTGTGTTCCCCTGCCTCGGGCCAGTTGGCCTACCAAGGATACTTTTCTTTAGCCAGATTAGTCTGACCCTTAACACTTTTATTATTCAGGTGAGGCCAGACCATCATAAATGTGGGGAAGTAAAATTTCCATGGATTTCTCAATGCTCCTGCTCTACCCTCTTAGGCCACAGAAATTTTTATGCTATAAAGTTAGAGAATGTTTGTTTTCACTCCTCTTATAGTAAAAAGCGTATTCTCATACCATGAAAATTAGTTCTGTTGTCACTTGCCTACAATTAATTTCTTTGATTTGAAAGGATAGAGCTCTTATCTTTCAAAAAGACCAACAAGTTAGAGCCTGGACTATGTCCCTAGGTTAAGTCCCAAGGTACTTGGAAGACTGGAGGGCTATCTCAGTAGGGATTTACATGTCAAAAAGGGATAAAGATCCAGAAGTTGAAGACCTCTCTAGGTAGATGGGTTTAATGGATAAAGAAGATGTGGCACATATATACAATGGAATATTACTCAGCCATAAAAAGAAATGAAATTGAGTTATTTGTAGTGAGGTGGATGGACCTAGAGTCTGTCATACAGAGTGAAGTAAGTCAGAAAGAGAAAAACAATTACCGTATGCTAACACATATATATGGAATCAAAAAAAAAAAAAAAGGTTATGAAGAACCTAGGGGTAAGACGGGAATAAAGTCACAGACCTACTAAAGAATGGACTTGAGGATACGGGGAGGGGGAAGGGTAAGCTGTGACAAAGTGAGAGAGTGGCATGGACATATATACACTACCAAACGTAAAATAGATAGCTAGTGGGAAGCAGCTGCATAGCACAGGGAGATCAGCTCGGTGCTTTGTGGCCACCTAGAGGGGTGGGATACGAAAGGTGGGAGGGAAGGAGATGCAAGATGGAGGAGATATGGGAACATATGTATATGTGTAACTGATTCACTTTGTTATAAAGCAGAAACTAACACACCATTGTAAAGCAATTAAACTCCAATAAAGATGTAAAAAAAAAAAAAAAAGTAAAAAGAAAAGCTGAGATCTGGCTCCTGGAGAGATTTTATTTACAAAAGGGAAGGGAGACAGCTGCCTTCTTCCTTTATATAAGCAGAGAAAAATCATTTTTCTTCATCTCTCCTATAGGCATTTGTCCACTCACATAGGACAACTGACATGGCTTCCATTGTTCCACTAAGACTAGGGTGAATAGGACACAATGCATTTATTATTTACTGTGAGAAATTTACTGAGAAATCTGTCTCTGACCCAGAATACCTTGTGCATGCATTCCGGATACAGTGAATAAAAAGGGACATTGAAAATGTAACAATATGAAATAAAGTAACCCCCAAATCAAATAGTTTAACAAAACAAAAAATTCCTTTCTCAGGATGATTATTCATTAGGCTGGTTGAGAGAGGTCTGTTTCTTGTTCAGTGACCCAGGATGACAAAGCTTCTGCCCTCTCATGGCACCATCACCACAATAAAGTTCTAGGGCTTGCTGTGGCAGGGAACGAGAATGCAGAGGAAGTGGTTTGGAAGACACAAGCTGCTAGGCTTCTACCAAAAGAGTTATAGCACTTCTGCTCAAACATCATTGGCTAGAACTAGTTACATGGCCCTGTTTAACTACAAGGAAGCTGGGAAATGTTGGGGAGGATGTGAAAATTAATGCATTGTAAATATCTACACTGTATCTTGGCTTCTGTTCTGATTGTTCCACAGGCTTTTGGCAAAGAGGAAAATAGAGTATTAATCTAAGCAAAGGCTAATCCAAGAGCTTTAATTCTTCCCTTGATGAAACTCTCCAACCTCTCTACCATCAACACCTTAACAAATGACAAACTTTTCATTTCCTGTCAAGTCCTGCTCACCCTTTTGGAATACTGACAGTTGCCAAAGTTCTTGCTAAAGGACTGCCATTAAATCCTAATGCAAGAAAAATGTTAGGGAGCATGAATTTCAAGGATGGATTAATTTTTGTTCCTACCATATTTCTCTATTATATTGCTGCCAATTTTCTTTTGTCAACTGATCAATACATATCTTTGTTTTATGTGTGTTTCTGTTTAAAGATTATCTTATTTAATATGTATCATTGGTTCATTAATACTGAGCTCAAGACCAACAGCACTATAAATCAGGCTAAACAAAGCTCACCTAACACATATATTTTTTCCTGTGAGGTTCAGCACAGCCTTCCTGTGCTCAGGAACAGACAGTACTTGAGGGCTGTGTTAAGCAAAATCATCAACAAAAAGCACAAAAATGCCAGATACGTGGCACTAAATAGATCTCCCCAAAGGACACTTTTTTACAGCATGATATTTGAAACAAGGCAGAGTGTTACCTTGTTCCTCAGCTGGGAATGTGCCCATCCTGCAATTTAAACGTTTTGACACTTTGTGCATGTCTATAAATGATGTGAAAATGCCAGGAGTATTGATTTTCAGGTTACAAATACATTTTTAAGAGTAGGCAAAATTTAAAGTACAGAATCCAGAAATATTGAGAATTGGCTCTGTTTGCAAAGACACTGAAAATGAAATAAACACCACATTGCTGGGTATAGGCAACCATACTTTGCCCTTTCTCTGGAGTTATTGAGAAAGAGATAAGAGAAAACTTGTTTTCTCTTTAGAACTCCTTTTTTGGATTATTTCAGAAGAGTTTCTAAATCACAAAGAAAGTGAGTCTTCCTACTTATTTTACCTTCCTTTGACTTCAAACTGTGATATTCAGTTTTCCTTTTTATTAGAGTCATATAACACTTAGTTCTTAATGAATTCATACTCTAAAACTTAAATCTGCTAATCATGTTGAAGATCTGTCTCACACACAAGCTATCAAAAAACAATTCTGAGTGTGTACATATGCAATGTGTTCACTGAGGGCAAGCATTATGTCTTTGTGTCTACCACTTCATCCTCACCACCTTATATACCACTTACTACAGATCAGCTGTTGAACAAAAATATGAGAAAACACAAGAACTCAATGTGTAAATGAGATGAAGAGAGGGCAGAGAGCAGAAGCAAGAAGAACTAAAATCTTGCAGCCTGTGGAACAAAAACCATATTCACAGAAAGATAGACAAGATGAAAAGGCAGAGGGCTATGTGTCAGATGAAGGAACAAGATAAAACACCAGAAAAACAACTAAATGAAGTGGAGATAGGCAACCTTCCAGAAAAAGAATTCAGAATAATGATAGTGAAGATGATCCAGGACATCAGAAAAAGAATGGAGGCAAAGATGGAGAAGATGCAAGAAACGTTTAACAAAAACCTAGAAGAATTAAAGAACAAAAAAAGAGAGCTGAACAATACAATAACTGAAATAAAAAATACACTAGAAGGAATAGCAGAATAGCTGAGGCAGAAGAATGGATAAGTGACCTGGAAGACAGAATGGTGGAATTCACTGCTGCAGAACAGAATAAAGAAAAAAGAATGAAAAGAAATGAAGACAGCCTAAGAGACCTCTGGGACAACATTAAATGCAACAACATTCGCATTATAGGGATCTCAGAAGGAGAAGAGAGAGAGAAAGGACCCGAGAAAATACTTGAAGAGATTATAGTTGAAAACTTCCCTAACATGGGAAAGGAAATAGCAACCCAAGTCCAGGAAGCACAGAGAGTCCCAGGCAGGATAAACCCAAGAAACACACCAAGACACATAGTAATCAAACTGACAAAAATTAAAGACAAAGAAAATTATTGAAAGCAGCAAAGGAAAAATGACAAATAATATACAAGGGAACTCCCATAAGGTTAACAGCTGATTTCTCAGCAGAAACTCTACAAGCCAGAAGGGAGTGGCATGATATACTTAAAGTGATGGAAGGGAAAAACCTACAACCAAGATTACTCTACTGAGCAAGGATCCCATTCAGATTCGATGGAGAAATCAAAAGCTTTACAGACAAGTAAAAGCTAAGAGAATTCAGCACCACCAAACCAGCTCTACAACAAATGCTAAAAGAGCTTCTCTAAGTGAGAAACACAAGAGAAGAAAAGGACCTACAAAAACAAACCCAAAACCATTAAGAAAATGCTAATAGGAACATACATATCAATAATTACCTTAAACATGAATGGATTAAATGCTCCAACCAAAAGACACAGGCTTGCTGAATGGATACAAAAGCAAGACTGACATATGCGCTGCCTACAAGAGACCCACTTCAGACCTATGGACACATACAGACTGAAAGTGAGGGGATGGTAAAAGATATTCCATGCAAATGTAAATCAAAAGAAAGCTGGAGTAGCAATAGTCATATCAGATAAAATAACTTTAAAATAAAGACTGTTACAAGAGACAAGGAAGGACACTACATAATGAACAAGGGATCAATCCAAGAAGAAGATATAACAATTATAAATATATATGCAGCCAACATAGGAGTGCCTCAATACATAAGGCAACTGCTAACAGCTCTAAAAGAGGAAATCGACAGTAACACAATAATAGTGGGGGACTTTAACACCTTACTTACACCAATGGACAGATCATCCAAACATAAAATTAATAAGGAAAGACAAGTTTTAAATGATACAATAGACCAGATAGATTTAACTGATATTTATAGGTCTTTCCATCCAAAAACAACAGATTACACTTTCTTCTCAAGTGTGCATGGAACATTCTCCAGGATAGATCATGTTTTCGGTCACAAAACAAGCCTCAGTAAATTTAGGAAAATTGAAATCATATCAAACATCTTTTCTGACCACACTGCTATGAGATTAGAAATCAATTACAGGGAAAAAAACGTAGAAAACACAAACACATGGAGGCTAAACAATACGTTACTAAATAACCAATAGATCACTGAAGAAATCAAAGATGAAATCAAAAAATACCTAGAGACAAATGACAATGAAAACACAATGATCAAAAACCTATGAGATGCAGCAAAAGCAGTTCTAAGAGGGAAGTTTATAGCTATACAAGCCTACCTCAAGACACAAGAAAAATCTCAAATAAACAATCGATCCTTACACCTACAGGAACTAGAGAAAGAAGAAGGGTAGCAGAAGGAAATAAGTCATAAAGATCAGAGCAGAAAAAAATAAAACATGCAAAAATGAAACAAAGAAAACCATTGCAAAGATCAATAAAACTAAAGCTCATTCTTTGAGAACATAAACAAAATCGTTAAACCATTAGCCAGACTCATCAAGAAAAGGAGGGAGAGGACTCAAATCAATAAAATTAGAAATGAAAAAGGAGAAGTTAAAACAGACACTGCTGAAATACAAAGCAGCATAAGACATTACTACAAGCAACTCTATGTCAATAAAATGGACAACCTGGAAGAAATGGACAAATTCTTAGAAAGGTATAACCTTCTAAGACTGAACCAGGAAGAAATAGAAAATATTAACAGACCTATCACAAGTAATGAAATTGGAACAGTGATTAAAAATCTTCCAACAAACAAAAGTCCAGGACCAGATGGCTTCACAGGTGAATTTTATCAAACAATTAGAGAAGAGCTAACACCCATCCTTCTCAAACTCCTCCAAAAAATTGTAGAAGGGACAGTCCCAAACTCATTCTATGAAGCCACCATCACCCTGATACCATAACCAGACAAAGATACTACAAAAAAAGAAAATTACAAATATCACTGATGAATATAGTTGCAAAAATCCTCAACCAAATACTAGTAAACAGAATCCAACAACACATTAAAAGGATCATGCACCATAATCAAGTGGGATTTACCCCAGGAAGACATGAATTCTTCAATATTTGCAAATCAATCAATGTGATACACCATATTAACAAATTGAAGAATAAAAACCATATGATCATCCCAATAGACACAGAAAAAGCTTTTGACAAGATTCAACACCCATTTATGATCAAAATTCTCCAGAAAGTGGGCATAGAGGGAACCTACCTCAACATAATAAAGGCCATATATGACAAACCTACAACAAACATCATTCTTATTGGTGAAAAACTGAAAGCATTTCCTCTAAGATCAGGAACAAGACAAGGCTGTCCACTCTCACCACTATTATTCAAAACAGTTTTGGAAGTCCTAGTCACGGCAATCAGAGAAGAAAAAGAAATAAATGGAATACAAATTGGAAAAGAAGTAAATCTGTCACTGTTTGCAGATGACATGATACTATTTAGAGAATCCTAAAGATGTCACCAGAGAACTACTAGAGCTAATCAATGAATTTGGTAAAGTAGCAGGATACAAAGTTAATGCACAGAAATCTCTTACAATCCTATACACTAATGATGAAAAATCTGAAAGAGAAATTAAGGAAACACTCTTATTTACCATTGCAACAAAAAGAATAAAATACCTAGGAATAAACCTACCTAGGGAGACAAAAGACCTGTATGCAGAAAACAATAAGACACTGCTGAAAAAATTAAAGGTGATACCAACAGATAGAGAGATATACCATGTTCTTGGATTAGAAAAATCAATATTGTGAAAATGACTATACTACCCAAAACAATCTACAGATTCAATGCTATCCCTATCAAATTACCAATGGCATTTTTACAGAACTAGAAAAAAAAATCTTAAAATTTGTATGGAGACACAAAAGACCCCGAGTAGCCAAAGCAGTCTTGAGAAAGAAAATGGAGCTGGAGGAATCAGACTCCCTTACTTCAGACTATATTACAAAGCTACAATAATCAAAACAGTATGGTACTGACACAAAAACAGAGATATAGATCAATGGAACAGGATAGAAAGCCCAGAGATAAACCCACGCACCTATGTTCAACTAATCAATGACAAAGGAGGCAAGGATATACAATGGAGAAAAGACCTTCTCTTCAATAAGTGATGCTGGGAAAACTGGACAGCTACATGTAAAAGAATGAAATTAGAACACTCCCTAACACCATACATAAAAGTAAACTCAAAATGGATTAGAGACCTAAATGTAAGACTGGACTCTGTAAAACTCTTAGAGGAAAACATAGGAAGAACACTGTTTGACATAAATCACAGCAAGATCTTTTTTTGATCCACCTACTAGAGTAATGGAAATAAAAACAAAAATAAACAAATGGGACCTAATGAAACTTAAAAGCTTTTGCACAGCAAAGGAAACCAGGCAACCCTCAGAATGGGAGAAAATATTTGCATGAAAAGACAACCTTCAGAATGGGAGAAAATATTTGCAAATGAATCGACAGACAAAGGATTAATCTCCAAAATATATAAACAGCTCATGCAGCTCAATATTAAAAAAACAAACAACCCAATCCAAAAATGAGCAGAAGATCTAAATAGACATTTCTCCAAAGAAGACATACAGATGGCCAATAAGCACATGAAAAGCTGCTCAACATCACTAATTATTAGAGAAATGCGAATCAGAACTACAATTAGGTATCACCTCACACAAGTTAGAATGGGAATCATCAGAAAATCTACAAACAACAAATGCTGGAGAGGGTGTGGAGAAAAGGGAACCCTCTTGCACTGTTGGTGGGAGAACAGTGCAAGATACACTGAACTGGTACAGCCACTAGAGAACAGTATGGAGGTTCCTTAAAAAACTAAAAATAGAACTACCATACGCCCCAGCAATCCCACTACTGTGCATATACCCTGAGAAAACCATAATTCAAAAAGTGTCCTGTACCACAATGTTCATTGCAGCCCTATCCACAATACCCAGGTCCTTGAAGCAACCTAAGTGTCCATCGACAGGTGAATGGATAAAGAAGATGTGGTATATATATATACAATGGAATATTACTCAGCCATAAAAAAGAACGAAATTGGGTCATTTGTAGAGACATGGATGGACCTAGAGACTGTCATACAGAGTGAAGTAAGTCAGAAAGAGAAAAACAAATATCGCATGTTAATGCATACATGTGGAACCTAGAAAAATGGTACAGATGATTTGGTTTGCAGGGCAGAAATTGAGACACAGATGTAAAGAACAAATGTATGGACACGAAGGGGGAAAGCCACGGGGGTGTGGGGTTGATGGTGTGATGAATTGGGTGATTGGGATTGACATGTATACACTAATGTGTATAAAATGGATGACTAATAAGAACCTGCTGTATAAAGAAATAAATAAAATAAAATTCAAAAATTGAAAAAAAGTAAATAAAATAAAATAAACAGCAACCCAAAACCCTGCAAAGGGAGCACATAAAAAATAATAATAAATAAAATAAATGAGATGCAAACAATTAAATACGGAAAGCTGTCACATGAGGCCTTTTTTCATCAAAGAGAAGAAAATCCTCCAGGGTGGTGGTAGTTTCTTGTCACTTTTAAACTATTCTTATTGCTGTCCTCAACATCGTTGTATAGGAAAAAGTCTGAGTGTGGGCCTCAGCCAGACTTTTTTTGGTGTGGCAAATCATATTATCTGAAGTTCTACACTATAATCCATGCCACATTCTTACAATATAATATTGACCCTCCTCCATCAAAGAGTGCCATCTATGTTCCTTTCCCCTTGAACCTGGGCAGAAATTTTTAAACTGACTCCATCAATAAATCTGGTAGAAGGCAAGGTCATAAAAGGTGATAAGATTCTGTCTGGATCTCTCTTTCTTGGGACACACAACTTGGGAGTTCTGGGACAATACGTAAGAAGCCTGCCACCCTGAAGCTGCCATGCTGTAGAGATCATGTGAATAGACTACAGAGAGCTGGAGAAAGATGCCCAAGGCCCCAACTGTTTTAGTGCCCAGATGTCTGAGTCTTCCCAGATCAAATACATGACGTGTGAGTAAAGAAAGCTGAGACAGAACTGCACAGCTGAGCTTCTTCTGAAATCCTGACCCATGAAAATCATGAGATAAATGATTACTGTTATTTTGAGCCACTAAATTTGGGGGTAATTTTGTACACACAGTCATTGTGATTGAAACTGCTTGGAAGGGCAAAAGGAACAACTGCCAAACCTCTAAGAGCTGGGGCACCATATGAGATCCTATAGATTTTACTGATTGAAAGTTGCAATGCATTACCATTATCGATTCTCTGAAAATCCAGACTTTTGCACTCACTTTTCAAGTGGTGTCTTTTAGGCATTATCTTAAAATTTCAGTACCGTGTGTGTGTGTGTGTGTGTGTGTGTGTGTGTGTGTATGTGTGGTTTGTGTGGCGTGTGTGTGCTTGTAAACCTGGGACAAATTTCAAATATGTATCTTTCTAAGAGTATAAATTTTAGGGTACAGAAGGGCATGATATCCACAAGTTATAATGAAGTGTTTTATGCCTTGATTGAAATTAGGGTTGTTTCTTTACTTTCTCAAGTATTTCAAAGAAGTCCATTTTTGCTTCTTTGCAATGGAATGGACTTTGATGGAAAAATTGCCTTTTGACTAAAAAAAATAGTTCAAATTAATAGTTCTTTCTATTTTGCATCAAACGGATATGTTTTGTGTTCTATGCAAGTCTTCTCAGCCAACATACTCCATCAACACTTTTTTTTTTTAAGTTGTTTCTCATGTGTTATTATTTGAGAGTGGGTTGGTAGACATTCAATTTAATACAGTTTCTTAACTCCAAAAATAATTTCTTTTCAAACTAAAAGAACATACTGCTTGTGCTGCTTTTAAGTTTGTTATATCAAGATATGACTCTTAAATCCATATTTCAAAAGTTTATATATTAACATCTTTATTAGAGTATAATTGCTTTACAATGGTGTGTTAGTTTCTGATTTATAACAAAGTGAATCAGCTATACATATAACTATATCTCCATATCTCGTCCCTCTTGCGTCTCCCTCCCACCCTCCCTATCGCACCCCTCTAGGTGGCCACAAAGCACAGAGCTGATCTCCCTGTGCTATGTAGCTGCTTCCCACTAGCTATCTATTACACATTTGGTAGTGTAAATATGTCCATGCACTCTCTCACTTCGTCTCAGCTTACCCTTCCCCTCCCCATGTCCTCAAGTCCATTCTCTAAGTCTGTATCTTTATTCCTGTCTTGCCCCTAGGTTTTTCAGAACCATGTGTTTTTCTTTTTTAGATTCCATATACATATGTTAGCATACGATATTTGTTTTTCTCTTTCTGACTTACTTCACTCTGTATTATCTCCAGCTAATTCTTTCACTAATTTCTTTCTGACCCTGAAAGGAAAAACAAGCAAATAAACATGAAGACTAAGGGACAAAAGATTGAGAGTTTAATGGAACAATCTTTGCCACCAAGCAGGGAATTCAGTTCAGCACTGAGTCTGGGCTCCAAGTTGCAGAGGAAGAGTCATAGCTAAGTCTTTTAAAGCTAAACTATCTCTGCCTCATTTTAGGAAAACAATGTCTCCAAGAGCTGCAGACTAGATGCCAATATCTGAATGTGTCAATTAGGTAAATGCTGGGTTGATGGGAAGGTGGCTTCTGCTTCAAAGGTGTAGCACCCACCTAAGGACTGTGGTGTCCAGCTGCCTCTGCTGCATGTGTGAGGTGACCATTTCAGGATTATGATTCTAGTCAGAGCTGCACCACTGACAGCAAGTGAGGTGCCAGGTAATGGTTGATCAGCTGTCTTAGATGTTGGTTACTGTGGTGCAGAAGATCAATACGTGGTCCAACATATTTTCCTGTTAGTGTTCACATGAGGGCCATCCTTGGACCTAATTTTAGCAACTATTGGTAAAGGCTTTTGTCATTACCACACATCTCTCTCTGCTGGCTAATCTGTCTGTCCTAGAGAGTTAAATCCTGTTGGTAAGCCAATAATTAAATATGTTAGTCATCACTTGGGTAAAAGGTTGGAAATAGCTAAAGCTGGATCTGATACTTTGGCAGTTAAAGTAGAGCTGCATCAAAGGAGAATTTAACTAAAAAAATAAAAATAAAAACTTTGGCCTGACGGCCAGGATCACTCTGATCAATCTTGTCTTTTCTTTTTTCAGGAAAATAAAATAATTTAGTTCTTAGCTTCTGAATTTCCAGAGCCTAGCTTCTGGATATTTAAGAGTAATTTAAGGAATTCTTCAAAGAGATGTTGTTATCCTAAGAGTAATTTTCCTGTTACGTGCTAGAGGCAACTGACAGTTTTCAGTTCTACCATGCTATTTTGAGAGTACTTTCCTTGGTATGAATTCTCAAAAACTTTTCTATTCCTCCTTTCAAGGAAATGCTTTCATATTAATTAATGTTCAATGGTAATATTAATTGGGTTTCCCTTTAGGGAATTACAAGAAAAGCTTAGACATTGTTATATGTAGAGAATTGCAGAAGGGCCTGTAAGAATAAATACAGAAAAAAAAATTCAAAAAGTAGATCAATTAGAAGCTGGGAAAGTAAGAGTTATCAAAAAAAGATTAGAAAATGTAACAAAAAAGGTCAAGAGGGGAAGAGAGCTAAGAATTGGTGGTCTCTAATTAGGGCCAACAATATTTCCTTACATTTCATCACTTTCTTTCCACTTAGATCTGAAGGGATTCTGCATTCTGATCGGGATTAAAACCAGAGTTAAATCTGGAGAACAAAGCAGACTCAGAGAAGTAGTTTAGGTGGCTAAGGAAAGGAAATGAAAGACCAGTGGTATATAGAATTATGTGGCAGATTTCTAAATATTAGAACTTATTATTCCAAAATGAGAAACATTTGGTAAAATCAGAGTACAGTGTGTATAAATTAGAGCTAAGCATCTTTTTTAATGTGAACTACCTGATTCTATTCTTCGCCTATTTTAAGTTGGGATGCGCATTATTATTTATTGATTGATTTATAAGGACTTTTGTCTATTAAGGAGTAAGTCTGTTGTCTCTCATACCATTTACGTAAAGCAGACTAAAATACTTATCTTAGAATCCTAATGAGAAGGAGGAAATAAGAGTTAAACACTAGATTCTATTATAAAAGAGAAAGAACTTATTGTTAACAATAGAATCTTACATTTCCAGTTTCTACCATGTTCTGTTTTCTTCAGTTAGGAATAAAATTTCAACCAAGCTTTCCCCTGCAAATCTGTTACCTTTGGAATTAAAACAATTAATTAAATGGATTTAAAATTAAAGAAAACTTTGTTCTTAATTGGAAATCAATTTACTTTGGATAGATCAGAAACTAAATGGTAATGGGACACAATCAAAGTAAATTTAGATGATAAAACTTGTGCCTTCCCTTTCAATCTGATAAAGAACAACATTAGGTGAAGATATGCCTGGAAAATACTGCATGGTTATAAAGCACAACAACGAAGCCTTAAATTAAGCTACAGCTAAAACCATGTATTTTCAGAGGCACACTTCATAGCTTCTCTCCCCATCTGTATCACTTCATTAAATCAGCACAAAGAACTTTAAAATACCATGGCAAGTAATTTAATAAGAATAACTCAATGTACCTAATCCAGTTTTTCTGCAGCTAGATAATAAAAAGGTGAATGTGAGAGCGTTCAAGATTTTATCCAGTCTCATGATTTTAAGCACCATCTATAAGCTGAGGTCTCCCAAATCTCCATTTCAACCTTGACATCTCCACTGAAATCCAGCCACATATACAACTGAATTGTTGCAAATTAGAGCCAAGCCTATATATTAAGCTATCTCTGCAGATAAAACCACGCATTTGATCAGATCAATAACTAGGCAACTTTACTTCTCCTTTTTCCTCACACCCACCTCCAATCCATTGGCAAGTCTTGTTTTTGCTCTCTCCTGAACATATATTTAGGTCTGATTATTTCTCACCATGGTCTCACTGCTGAAGAACTTGTCTGTAACGTCATCCTCACACTTTTGCTTTCTTGCTTCCACTCTTGTTTCTCTGCAGTCTATTCCCCATGTAGCACCACAGGTGGTTGTCTTAAAGCTTAAATCAGAGCATATTATTTTCCAGAATCAAACTCTTCAATGGCTTCCTTTTATCAACAGTCTTAAACTCAAACCCAAACTCTTTACCATCGACTCACCTCCCCACTGTCATTTCCTATCACTACCATAGCCCACACAGTGACCTTTCTCCTGCTTTGGGCTTTTGCATTTTATGTTCTCTCTGCCTAGCACACTCCCATATTATCATATGCCTAGTTTCAGCTTAAGCGTCACCTCCTCACTCCTAGTCAGCTTTTTGGCTTTATTATCTACATTTATCATTATCTGAAATTATATTACTAATTTACAATTTCATTGTCTGTTTCTCCCTAAGAGAAAGAAATCTGCAAGCGTCCATAATGATCATGTGGTTCAACTTCCTTTTATTGTGTAAGGAGAAACTGAGGCCCACAGAAGCTAGATGTTTTGCCAATATAAATCCGACTAGTTAGGGTGGAATCCAGAAAGAAAAAGGAATTCTCCTAAGACAACAATAGAGCAGAATTCTTCCTGCTCTATTCCCCTATGTAACATTCCTCAACATTTGTTTAATCCAATTATCCCTCCTTTATCAAGATATCCAGTGGAGGAGAGAGAGTTCCACCTTCTCACCACAGACCTGCGGTTTTACCTACCACGGCTCTATAACAAAGGTATGTCATTCTTAAGCACTTGATAGAGTATTTATATAACTATCCATTTCTAGAGCCATTAAGAGAACTAAGGTGCTTTATACAATAACTTTTGTTTATTTGGTGGCACCAGACAACTATAGAGTTTTGTTTTGTTTTATTTTGTTTTTTAATTTTCAGTGTTTCCTCCTACTCCAATTCCACCTCATGGAGTAGGGAATGGTGGGAAGCTCTCAGTTAGAGCTTGCTATAGTTTTAATCACTTGGTAAGTTACTGTAACTTGAATTCAAAGATATTGTGATATGTGGTGTCTCCTTAACTTTATTATTCAAAAACACTTTTAGTGTGAACTTCTACTTTTGAAAATCAAAAATGTGTAAAGTACTTACTTGCTTTATGAAACACAGGAGACAGAACACTGATCAGTCTTTGCTGAAGAAGGGTCTGGCAGTGCCCTTGGTCTATCATTATGAACATGGGTCCTCACGTGCAGCAGGACAACATAAGACAAAGAAATAGTAAGCTGAGAAGTGTCAGACATGTGGCCTTGTGTATATTTCCTTTCTGAAAATTATTTACAGGAATTCAGTTGCTAAAATTAGCTTGTTTTATTATGACATTGGTGTTTCTCCTTAGAGGGGTGAAAAACAAATCTGGATATTGGAGGACTTTGATCAGCTGATTTCAAAATAGTGAGTCCTTTGTTATTACTGGAGGAATTTTGGGAACAAATATTGTAGTTCATATAAATTATTCATTTAGCAAGAATGCATTAGTCAAGGCATGATTAGCATTGTATTAGCTTGTGTGTGATGTGCATAAAGGAAGCAAAAAGCGTGGTTCCTGTCTAAGTTTCATGGTCAGCCTTACCATGCATTTTGACTCTCATGCCTTTATCTAGGCCAGTAACGTCTGGGTAACACCAGGCTGATGTCAGCTCAGTAGCCGTATTAACATGATTATTCCATTAAACATGGAAGGAATGTAGCTAATTTTTCAGAATTACCACAAAGACCTGTTAAATTTAATTGAACATATACTTATGAAGCTTTACAGTGTACAAAATACTG
This sequence comes from Monodon monoceros, assembly GCF_005190385.1. Taxonomy (NCBI): domain Eukaryota; kingdom Metazoa; phylum Chordata; class Mammalia; order Artiodactyla; family Monodontidae; genus Monodon; species Monodon monoceros. The sequence goes on from NW_021703768.1 coordinate 69,340,833, forward strand.
TGCCATGTTTTGTGAATGAGGAATAAAAAACATTGAATATACTAAAAAACTTGGCTTCTTTCCTGAAGTGGAGATCCAATAAGTATACAAATAGTCATAATATATATTCACATGTGATCATCGTTCTATAAGAAGTATTGACAAATATTTTAGATATTCATAAAAGAGAGGCTGCAATATGATGAAGGCATGAGTAAAACAGTCTCTTGAAAAGCTGTGGCATTTGTGCAATGTCTTGAAGGATGGGGGTGTTTTTATGGACAAGGATGGAAAAAGGGCTGTGGAAAGGGGACATTCAAGATGGAGAGAAACATAAACAAAAAGGTAGAGGCAGGAAGCCCTTGATTTTATTTGGGAATCACTTTGCCTGGAGATTAGGGCATATGTTATGGAAGATTCAGACAAAGGTCATAAATGCCAAACAAAATAGTTTATATTGAATCCTCTGTAATGGGGACCTGCTGAGTTTTGTGAGCAGAAATGTGATGTACTTACAGTTGTGCATTAGGAAGATTGCTCTGCAGCAGGAGACAAAATTAGAGTAGAGAAAGACTGAGGAACAATTAAGAGGTTATTATAATAGTTGAAGTGAGAGGTAATGAGAGAAGAGACCATGGGAATGGAACAGAAGAGACCAATTCAAGAGACTGGAAAAGTCAAACCAATAGAATTTAGTGATGAATTACAGGTGGATAGCAAAACAGATCAAGGAGATAAGGGCGATAACAAATGTTTTAAGCTTGAGACACTGAGAAAATTGTACATTGGCAGAAATAATAAAATCTTTAGGATATAATAAAACTGTTTAGATATTCTATTTGGAGCTTGGCTTCAGACATGTTTGAGGTATTGTGCAACTGGAAATGCAGACCCAGACACAGGAAAAGGTCAGATCTGGTGAAATAGTGTGTGTGTGTGTATGTGTGCGTGTGCGTGTGTGATAAAAATTTAGGTAACACTGTTGACATTGTAAGAGTCAAAGAACTCACTAAAGGAGAAACAATGAACATTAACCCTTGCATGTAAGAGATGAAAAGAAGAGAGGGCATTTAAGAAGAGAGGGGGCATTTTCAGAGTAGTCGGAGGAGCATCAGCAGACCAGCATCTCTAAATCAAGAACATTCTTCTTTGTTTAAAAAATATATGTGACATTACAAGATTTTTTTAGATTGTGCTTTAGATTTTCTTTAATTTCAGAAATGATTTTTAAATATATGTATCCCCATACTAGTAATAGTATAATTAATTAAAATAATAAGATAATAACTACAGGTCAGAAATCTTAAAACAGTCCTTTTCTATAGAGAAAAATTGAATACGTATTGTATCACCAACCTCAGTAAACTAATGAATTGTGCAGTCATCCGTTCAACAAGTAGTTTTTAAGCATGGAGAACACAATTTGGAATTGTTTCTGAGTGGAGAAATAGGACTAGAGGCTATTAATTAAAGAAATAAAAATTATGCCCCTAATTCTTTGGCACACAGATGTTTGTGGTTTATTAGCAAGAGAAGTAAGTAAATAATTAAAAGCCATTAAAATTTATACATGATGGTGCACATACATTCTTAATGTGAGTTCTTAACTCGCAGTGGTGAACTATTGCTACAAATAACCAGACTGGATTTTCCTCCTCATTCTTTTTCTTTGATGTAATCACTGTTAACTACTCATTTCTTGAAATTATCTCACTCATTAATTCAATATTGACTCAGTAAATATTTACCAAGAGCCTCTGATGTGCCAAGCATGTCTAGGTCTTGACAATCCAGCACTGAACAAAATAGACAAAAAAACCCTATCTTCCTGTGATATTCTAGTAGGAGTTTCCATTAATGAAATTTAATCAAAATTTTAACAAATTTTTGTTTAAATGTCTATTGCTTTATATCATTATATTCTCATACAATATGTTAATGTTACACGTTTATATACTTGTGTCCCAGATGGTTGCTCTTTTTGACAGTATATTTATGTTCCAGGGAACTGAATCAATTGGTTGTTGTTGCTGTTTTCCAGCAAAGGACAACAGAAAATCTGCTTGTCTCTTCCTTGTTTCCTACTTCAAAATCTTTGCCATTACTTTGAATAACAGGGTGTTTTTTGTTTTCTGACAAGGTAAAAATATCACAAAAGTATTTGGGAAAATAAGTGTTATATATATTGATAATATTAACAGAGATGTATAGAAGAAATCTAACAAATAAGTAAGGAATAATAGAATTAGAAAATCTTCATTTTGTAAGACCTAATATAATAACTGATCTAGATAGCAATCATCAGTGGCTGCTAAAACCATTAGGTAAATGGTAGAAGGCAATTTTATAATGGATGAAGCTGAACCTCTTGATCAATCTAAGTATCACTAAAAGTAGGAAAATCAGATATCATGTGTTTCCTAATGTGAAACAATAAGAAGCATGTAGAACCACTTATGTGTTTTGCAAATTAAATAAAGTGAAATGAAACCTGAATCCCTGAATCTAATTAGGATTATAGATACAACAACTATACATAGAAAATAGGTCCGGACAAATATACTAAAATTGATCCACAAAAATATCATTCAGTCAAATGTATAATGGGAGAAATTCTATAGGACAAATGACCTGGTTTAAAAGAAATGACCTTGTGAGGAGGTAAAGAGTGATAGTGGAAAGAGGGAAAGTGTTATGGAGTAAAAGAAATTTAAGACAGAAATCATTCCATTGTGCTGTGTGAGATATGTTTGGATTCAGATTCAAGTAAATAAACTATAAAAAGATATGTTTGAGACAACTGGGAAGATCTGAACATAAACTGGATATTGGCTGATATAAAATAATTATTGCTAATTTTTTTAGGTATGATTATGTACTGTGATTAAATTTTTTAAAATTCTTCTCTGTTAAAGAGACATATTATGGAAGAAATGATATGATACCTAGAATTTTATTTAAAATACCCTAGCAGTAAAATGAAAGAAAAATAACCAGGTAAGAAATAGATGAAATATTTTCAAAAGTTCAGTAATTGTGAGACACAGGCTTCATCTTTACATTTTATTTTTAAAACTTCTCATTATAAAAAGAGAGTTGTACATGTATTTTATAATAAAAATGTTATTTTAATTTTTATAATTGTTTTCTCATATTAATGTTATGTAGCCCTCAGTGGCATGATACTTGGGTACAGAAACATCATGTCAAATAGGAATTCAGAAAGCACGTGCTTTTCATTCTCAAGACAGGCATCTAAAGAGAAAGGAGACAAAAAGACTTCAGAATGCTAAAGGATATGATAAGCTGGATTTGAAAGAAGCTGGAGAGATGGAATATCCTAAGCCATGTCCATATTAAATGATACTCAAAGATTTCATTTACTACCAGAGCTAATCAACGAATTTGGTAAAGTAGCAGGATACAAAATTAATGCACAGAAATGTCTTAAATTCCTATACACTAATGATGAAAAATCTGAAAGAGTAATTAAGGAAACACTCCCATTTACTACTGCAACAAAAAGCATCAAATACCTGGGAATAAACCTACCTAGGTAGACAAAAGACCTGTATGCAGAAAACTATAAGGCACTGATGAAAGAAATTAAAGATGATACAAACAGATGGAGAGATATACCATGTTCTTGGATTGGAAGAATCAACATTGTGCAATGACTATACTACCCAAAGCAATCTACAAATTCAATGCAATCCCTATCAAACTACCAATGGCATTTTCCACAGAATTAGAACAAAAAATTAACAATTTGTATGGAAACACAAAAGACCCTGAATAGCCAACGCAATCGTGAGAAAGAAAAGCAGAGCTGGAGGAATCAGGCTCTGTGACTTCAGACTATACCACAAAGCTACAGTAATCAAGACAGTATGGTAATGACACAAAAACAGAAATAGAGATCAATGGAAGAGGATAGAAAGCCCAGAGATAGACCCACACACATATGGTCACCTTACTTTTGATAAAGGAGGCAAGAACATACAATGGAGAAAATACAGTCTCTTCAATAAGTGGTGCTGGGAAAACTGGATAGCTACATGTAAAAGAATGAAATTAGAACACTCACTAACACCATACACAAAAATAAACTCAAAATGTATTAAAGACCTAAATGTAAGGCCAGACACTATAAAACTCTTAGAGGAAACATAGGCAGAACACTCTATGACGTAAATCACAGCAAGATCCTTTGTGACCCACCTCCTAGAGGAATGGAAATAAAAATAAACGAATGAGACCTAATGAAACCTAACAGCTTTTGCATAGCAAAGGAAACCAGAAACAAGACCAAAAGACAACCCTCAGAATGGGATAAAATATTTGCAAATCAAGCAACTGACAAAGGTTTAATCTCCAAAATTTACAAGCAGCTCATGCAGTTCAATATCAAAAAAACAAACAACCCAATCCAAAAATGGGCAGAAGACCTAACTAGATATTTCTTCAAAGAAGACATACAGATTGCCAAGAAACACATGAAAGAATGCTCAACATTACTAATCATTAGAGAAATGCCAGTCAAAACTACAACAAGGTATCACCTCACACCATTCAGAATGGCCATCATCAAAAAATCTACAAACAGTAAATGCTGGAGAGGGTGTGGAGAAAAGGGAACCCTCTTGCACTGTTGGTGGGAATGTAAATTGATACAGCCACTATGGAGAACAGTATGGAGGTTCCTTAAAAAACTAAAAATAGAACTACAGTATGACCCAGCAATCCCACTACTGTGCATATACCTTGAGAAAACCATAATTCAAAAAGAGTCATGTACCACAATGTTCATTGCAGCTCTAATCACAATAGGCAAGTCATGGAAGCAACCTAAGTGTCCATTGACAGATGAATGTATAAAGAAGATGTGGTACATATATACAATGGAATATTACTCAGCCATAAAAAGAAATGAAATTTAGTTATTTGTAGTGAGGTGGATGGACCTAGGGTCTCTCATACAGAGTGAAGTAAGTCAGAAAGAGAAAAACAAATACTGTATGCTATCACATGTATATGGAATCTAAAAAAGAAAAAAAAATGGTTCTGAAAAACCTAGGGGCAAGACAGGAATAAAGATACAGGCTTAGAGAATGGACTTGAGGACACAGGTAGGGGGAAGGATAAGCTGGGATGAAATGAGAGCGTGGCATGGACTTATATATACTACCAAATGTAAAATTGATAGCTAGTGGGAAGAAGCTGCATAGCACAGGGAGATCAGCTCAGTGCTTTGTGACTGCTTAGAGGGATGGCATAGTGAGGGTGGGAGGGAGATGCAAGAGGGAGGAGATATGGGGATATATGTATAGCCTATTCACTTTGTTATAAAGCTGAGACTAACACACCAGTGTAAAGCAATTATACTTCAATAAAGATGTTAAAAAAATTATATGAGAACAAGAGTGATAATATGATTTATCATATTAAGGCACTGGGTAATAAGAATTCTTCTATAAATTAACATCCATTGTTGACATTATTTGTGCATTTGTGGAAGTGCCAACACAGTCTGACATCTGTCCTGTCAGACAAAAAAGACACAACTCATTTGATACAGTTAGTGTTCCCTCATTCCTGGAAAGGTCACTTGCTCTTTAACTTGCTCTGCATAATTAGCAAACAGCAGATAATACTAGAAATTAACGCCTACTGTTCAGATTGTACTGGCAAGGAAGACACTGTCTCATCTCTAAATAAGTTGTTTCAGAATGTGAAAGCCCAAATGTTTACCACTACTCTGCAACAAATAATACTATCAGTACTCCATACATATACACATAAATCAAGAATTTTACAACGTAACATTTTAATGCTATTTTTCTCTGTTTCCAGAATGTGTTCACTTTCACTTGAAAATATTTCACAACTCTAAATAATCACCATGAATTTCTTTTTGTAAACCTTTTTTTATTCCCTTCAGGAACAGGTTGCTATGTGAATCTGATAGCTCTGAAATTTGGATCTTGCAACAGCAGATAAAACACTTTTTGTCTAATTTCTAATAAATTGGATTATCTTTATGTCATGCAAAAGTGTATGTATCCTTCTCAGAATAAAAGGGAAGAAAATTATATTCTTCCTTCTATCCAACCTGCCAACTTAAGTTTGTCCTCCAGCAAACAAAACTCTGATGGTAGCTCTACAGACAGAAATGAGATATGAAACCGCATATTCATCAAATCTTGATCATCTTCTCTGTGCAAGCCTTTAGGCTAAGCAACCTCAAAGAAAAAAATATCTATCAGACCCAAATCCTGCCCTTAGTTCATAATTTAGCTAAAGAGCCCAGGTAAACATATTAAGTAACTTCGATGCAAGATAGAACGTGATTTTTTACAAAGCCGTAGTGTTATCAAAAAATAAGTTATCACATTGATCAATGAAACAGAATATTTAGTCCAGAAATAGAGCCACACATACATGGTCAATTGACTTTCAATCAAGTTGCAAAGACATTTCAATGAAGAAAGTTCAATCTTTCCAACCAAAGGAAACTTGACTTGTGCACAAAATTAACTCAAAATGTATCATGGACCACAATGTAAAATAAAACTCCTAGAAGAAAACAAAGGATAAAATATTTATGACCTTGGGTTCAGCAAAGATTTCTTAGATATGATACCAAAAGCACAGTCCATTAAAAAAAATGAATAAATTGAACTTCACGGAAATTGAAAAACTTCTGTTCTTTGAAAGAAACTGTTGACAAAAGGAAGATACAAACCACAGACTTGGAAAAATATTTGTAAAACCTGTATCTAATAAAGGACATGTATCCAAGATATTTAAGGTACTCTCAAAACTCCATAACAAGAAAATAAACCACTTATTAAAAGTATATGTATACACAAAGGTTTAAACAAACACTAGACCAAAGAAGATATATGGATGATAAATAGGCACATGAAAATATATTCAGCATCATTGGTCATTAAGGAAATGCAAATTAAAACCACAGTGAGGTACAAATACACAACTATCAGAAAGAGGTACAGCAATTGGACCTCTCAAACACTGCTAGTAAGAATGCACAACAGTTTGAAAAAATACTCTGGCCGTTTTTTGTAAAGTTAAAATGTACAGTTACCATGCAACTCATAAATTCTACTCCTAGATATTTACTCAAGAGAAATAAAAATCTTATACTTACACAAAAACCTGTATCCCATATACAAATGTTTATAGTAGCTATATGCATAATACTTAAAAAGTGGAAACAATCCAAATGTCCTTCAACTGGTGAACGTATTAAGGAAGTGTACACTCACAAAATGAAATAATATTCAGCAAGCAAAAGTAATAAATAAGTGATTTACAATATAATATGAATGAATATCAAATGTATTGTATTAAGTGTATGAAGCCAGACTCAGGAGACTATATGTTGTATGATTCCACTTATATGACAATCGGAATAGGCAAAACTATAGGGGTGGGAAACTGATGAGCCAGAGTTAGGGGCTGGGGAGGAGGCACTTCCTACAAAGGGTCTAAGGGAATTTCTGAAGGATGAAACTTCTATTTCTTGTTTGTAGTGGCTGTATGACTGTATGCAATTGTCAAAAGTCATAGAACTAACACTAAAAAGGGTGCTGTGAGTTCAGAGGAAGGAGAACATCTCAGCTGATCAAGAAAAATTAGGCAATGAAAGTAATGGCAACTCATGGTTGGAAAAGCCCTAAGGGAGAAAACTGCAGAATATGCACAGCAATCAATGTGAAAAATAGTTGTAAGGAACTAACTGGGGAATACTGGCTAGGGAAAAACTTGAAAGCTTTGAGTTAGCCTGTCTATGAGTTCATCGTAAATATTGGAGAATTTTAGGATGGAAATGACATATATTTGTATTCAAGAAGAGGAAATAATTTATAGTTTCTCAAAATGTGCATGAGAGATTGTATTTCTGATTTAGTAAATAGGAGTAATGGCTGAGAAATATGCATTTTTAACAGAAAGTCCAACACCAACCCCAGGTATTTCTGATGCAGTTTATTCATGAAACTTGGAAGAAAATTACTGGGACATTCTGTCAGCCAGTAAACTGTTTTCATCCATTGTTTGACAAAAGTCCTAACAGCTCTCTCTACTCTACGTGTCCTTACAAGTGAGAGGTCCAGAATGTCACCTGCAGCTTCATCCTTTGAATGTTACTGGCCCTATGAGTAGATGGAGCCACTGGGCATTTGCATGTTGTGAGTTACAAATACACAGATTACACCTACTTTTTTTTTAATTAATTTATTTTATTTTATTTTTTATTTATTTAATTTTGGTTAAGTTGGATCTTCGTTGCTGTGCACGGGCTTTCTCTAATTGTGGCAGCGCAGGAGCTACTCTGTTGCAGTGCGTGAGCTTCTCATTATAGTGGCTTCTCTTGTTGCAGAGCACAGGCTCTAGGCAGGTGGGCTTCAGTAGTTGTGGCTCACAGGCTTAGCTGCTCTGCGGCATGTGGGATCTTCCCAGACCAGAGCTCGAATCCATATCCCCTGCATTGGCAGGCGGATTCTTAATCACTGCACCACCAGGGAAGCCCTACATCTACTTTTTGAGGTGTCAGACGTTGAATAAAGAATGCTGAATCAGAAGTCACCAGACCTCTGTTGATATCTTAATACTTACTGTGTGGCTCTGAGGCAGCTACTAAACTTCTCAAGTTATCAACGGTGTGCATGTAAATTAAAATGCCTACTCTCTCTGCCTCAGGGTGACTTAGAGGTTCATAAGAAATCTTGTTTGTGAAAAGCTCCTTGAAATAATCTACCAAGTGCTATACAAATGTGAGACATTTTAATCCCTTTGGGTTAAATCATTAAATCTCCAGACAATTCTATTTAGATGCAAATGTGTTGTATATAAAGGTATAACATTAGCACATATATTAGAATTTCAGCTATGCATTAAGGTACATGGTATTTTCACAAACATCTGACACTGAAGAAATGGGTAGTAAGACCATTACATTTTTTTTTTTCTTTTGCGCTACGTGGGCCTCCCACTGTTGTGGCCTCTCCCGTTGTGGACCACAGGCTCCGGACACGCAGGCTCAGCGGCCATGGCTCACGGGCCCAGCCGCTCCGCGGCATGTGGGATCTTCCCAGACCGGGGCACGAACCCGTGTCCCCTGCATAGGCAGGCAGACTCTCAACCACTGCGCCACCAGGGAAGCCCAAGACCATTACATTTTGATGGGAGAGAGGAAGAAACTGTAGAGGAGGGCAAACTTTACCTCTCCTCTCTTAGGGTCTCCAGCTGGGCCAGAGAATGAAGTTGACATAAGACAGATTAACAGGAGAAAAACATAAAGATTTTATTTAACATACGTTTTATATAATGTGGAAGTCCGCATGAGGAAATGAAGATCTAAAGAAGGGGCAAAACCTAAAGGATTTTATACTAGTTGAACAAACACAAGCAATTGAGGAAAAGTAACTAAAATATTGGGGGAGGCTAAAGGAATTTAAGAGTTATTTTAACAAACTGTTGTTTTTGTACGGAGTTCTCTTCAGCCTTGAGTCTCCTCTGCTATTAAGACTGTTTCTTTCCTTCAGGTATAGGGAGGACATCTTTCACATGGAAGTTTTATCTCCTGCTTTTAGGAGGAAAAGGGGAGGTCAGAGCACTCTTCTTATTTAGCTGAAAATAATTTTTATGCCAAAGTGGCATATTTGGGGATGGCATACACTGGTACCCTTCAGAAGCATAAAGAAAGGAAGAGAATGAGAGTTGGGAGAAATTCAGTGCGTGGATCTGAAGATCAGTCCTAGGAAAGTTACACTGTTTGAGGTCCAGAAATAGACATGAAAGGGTCTGAAAGCCAACAGGCTTACTTTAAGCTATTCACGAGACCAGGTCCTGATGCTCAGAAAGGAAATCTGTCAAAAGACATAACTTTTTCTTTTCCTAGAGGCAAACAATGAAGGGAATAGTAGATATAGCTGAGCAACATGTTGTAACCTCTTTGTTTGTATATGTGTGTGTGTGTTTGTGTGTGTGTGTGTATGTATGTATGTGTATATATATATATATATATATATATATATATAAAAACATATGTACATATGTTTGGCCCAAGGATGCTCTGTGGATGTACTATACTGTGTGGAACACAAAGCAGTATCCCTATTGTGTTGAAGGGACCATTGTATGTATGAATGCCCTACTGCTCTACCTTGTCCAGGGTTTTAAATTTAGATGTCCAATATATTGAGGGGAGAATTGGGACCTGCTGTTATTCAGTTTCCATTTTAGACCCTCCCAATATTAGACCCTCCCAATAAAGTGAACTGGGCTATGGCATCACCAGAAAGAACCTGTAGGGACCAGCTTTCACAGATACTCAAATGCACTAAGCCTCCAGAAAACAGGGAAATGACAAAAATCAAACCAGGCCCTGTAGCTTATTTGCACATATTCAGTTTCATCCTCTCCTTTTTGTGCAACTCAAGTTGAAGGCTTTTATGTGACATTAGTATCAATAAAATCAGAGTCCTGGAGACCCCACATATAAACAGAGAGGGCAATGCCACAGTCTAAGGAAGAAGGCTCCTCTGATGAAGATGCGTTTGAATCACTTAGATGGTTTGGTTGTTGCTTGGGTTAAAGGCAGACAAGTGTGTTGACCCTTGGGGTTTACATGTGCTTCTCAATTACAAAGACACAGTTTCACCTTTGGAATTAGCCTTGAAAACTGCTGCAGGCTCTCAAATCTCCCGTGCAGAATAACTTGCCCTAACAGAGCCAACTTCAGCTGGGGTGCATTAGAACTTCCCCTGGGCATTCCACCTGCTGTCTAAAAAGGCTGCTAAACAAACAAGAGCTGTGAAAGGAATACAAGAAAATCATAGAAAAAAAGAATGTTTCAAGAACAAGTACCTATCTGGACTCTTATTCAATCACTTTTTCTCAAAGGAAAAATGAGTTCCAAATGTAGAATTAATTTTGCACAAAGCCTCTGTACTTGTCTTCATATTCATATCTGACATTTGGCAGTAAGACACAAATTCAGCTCCTTAGAATTCATTTTTTTACTTTTAAATATTTATTAATTAATGAAAGGTTTCTGAAAAACAGAGCATTCCCATGACAGCAAATGCAAAATGTGCAAAAGGATATAGAAAGGGAAAAGAGTCTTCTCTTTCATCTTTGCCCCCAACCACCTATTCCTTTTCTAGAAGCTACCACTGTCACCAGTTTCAGAGGTAGTTTCCATATATTAATATAAATGTGTATGTGTGTATTTCCTTTCTTCTTTACCCAAATAGTTGTATATTATAGCAAGGAAGCAAGATGCAAAAGAGTATCTCTATCTATCTATTTATCTATCTCTATATGATAATCATGTTTGTCTTCCTTGTGAGTTAAATATAAATTTCCTTTGTTATTTTTAATAGTGACATCGTGTTTCTTTGTGTGGATACAGCATAATTTATTTAACTCACCCCTGCCCGTAGCCACTTAAATTATGAACCTCATAACACTGAATATTTGTGACAGTATCATTTCACACAAGTGCAAGAATACACTAGATAAATGCCTATAAGTGAAATTTCTAGGAAAAAGAACATGTGCTTTCAACGTTGTTATATATTACAGAATTTCTCTACCTAAACATTTGTATCAACTCACAAATAACATCTAAGATTTCCTATTTCCTTATGTTATTGAACTTTTTGATCTTTGACAATTAGATAAGTAAATATTAGAATTTAAATGTAGCATGAATTTGCCTTCCTCCCAAAATAAGTGAGATTAAACACCTTTTTATATACTTAAAAACCCTTTTATTTCTATTATGTGAACTGTTCTTGTTTCTATTTTTCTGCTGGGTTTTTGGTTTTGTTGATTTGTAGGAATTCCTTGCATATTAACTGTTAAATGTGTTATAAGTATTTTTTCCCAAGATTTTGTCTTTTGTTCTTTTGTTTTTTTAATTGTGGTTGTTGCTGTCTTTTGATGTTGTTGTCTTTTGCCAAATAGATTTCTTCTTAAATTTTATTTTATTGCCATATTAAATTTTTATGAGTTGTAGTTTTTGTGTTGTATTTGAAAGTACTTCCCAATGCCAAATTTATTTTTTAAATTATCTCATGTTATCCTTACTGCTTTTAAGGTTTTATGTTCTTTACTTATAAGCTTCATCTGGAATTTATTATTTTTTATAAGAAATTCCGGAGGTATCTACAAAAACTTTTACCGTAGAGGTATATCCTGTGGTCAACAACAAATATTAACACTATTTGTTGAATAATCTATTTTTCCATGATATGAAAAGCCTCTTCCATCATGATCATATTCTTATATATTTGGCTTTATTGTTAGACTAAAATAATCTGTTCCATTAATTCATCTGTTTTTTTTGTCCAGTAGCATTCTGTTTCAAGTATTTTAACTTTATAATAAGCATTAGTATTTGGTACATCAAATTCCCTCTTTTTTCTCTCCTCTCTTTCTCTTTCTCTTCTCTCTCTCATGTGTACTCATACCTTTTCCAAAATATCCTTTTTAATCTTGCATGTTTTGTTTTCCAAATGAACTTTAGAACGAGTTTCTCATATACAAAACATTCTATTGGCATTTTACTGTACAATATTAAATTCTAGATAATAATTCATTTCTCTGGATTTTCAACAACTCAAAGAATAGTCTGGAGTATTAAGATATGTACCTACCACAACACACATGACAAAGATTCACACAGACATTTGTAGAATTCTCTCTAGATTTCTCTGTTCCCTAATTTCCTGATTGGACACGGAGTTCATGTGTCCTTGTAATGTTCTGGAGAAATGTAGAGAGGAGTGCATTTTCTCTATGAGGTGTAGAGAGAAACACATGTCCTTTGAGAGGCTCCATGGCACTTCCAATATAAAAACCACTGGGAGAACCAGAACTAATGAGCCATCTTTAGAAAAGACTCAGCAGTATTCCTGCATACAGAAGCCAGACAATTTGTATGTATTGAGATGTGTCCATTCAGATTCTTTGCCCATATTCAATCAGGTTAATTGTTTTCTTGCTACTGAGTTGTTTGAGTTTCTCATATATTTTAGATATTAAACCCTTACTAGATAAATGGTTTGCAAGTATTTTCTCCTATCCCATAGGTTATCTCTTAACTCTGTTGACTGCTTCCTTTGCTGTGCAGAAGATTTTTACTTTGATGTAATCTCATTTCTTCATTTTTGCTTTTATTTCCTGTGTTTTTGGGGTTATTCCAAAAATTCATTGCCCAGATAAAGGTCAAGAAATTTTTACCTTGGGTTTCCTTCTAGCAGTTTTAAAGTTGCAGGTCTTGCATTTAAATCTTCATCCATTTTGAGTTGATTTTTGTATATGGTGTGAGATACATGGGTCCAATTTCATTTTTCTGCATGTGGATATCCAATTTTCCCAACACCATTTGTTAAAGAGACTATCCTTTCCTCACTGTAAGTTCTTGACATCTTTTTCAAAGATCAATTGACCATAAACATTTGAATTTATTTCTAGGTTCTCTATTCTGTTCCATGGATTTATGTGTCTGTTTTTACACAAGTACCATACTGTTTTCATTACTATAGCTTTGTAGTATACTTTGAAATCAAGTAGTATGATGCCTCCAGCTTTGTTCTTTCTGCTCAACTTGGGTTTGGCTATCCAGAGTCTTCTGTGGTTCCATATGATAGGATTTTTTTTTCTATTTCTGTGAAAAATGTCATTGGAATTCTAATAGGGATTCAATGATTGCTTTGGGTAGTATGAACATTTTAACAATATTAATTCTACTAATCCATGAACACAGGATTTCTTTCCATTTATTTGTGTCTTTTTCAATTTCTTTCATCAATGTTTTATAGTTTTCAGTGTACAGATCTTTCACTTCCTTGATTAAATTTATTCCTAAGTATCTTATCTTTTTATTGAAGCTATTGTAAATGGAATTGTTTGCTTAATTTCTTTTTCAGATAGTTCATTGTTGGTGTATGTAAATACTACTGATTTTTGAATATTGCATTTGTATCCTGAAACTTTACTGAATTCATTTATTAGTTCTAACAGGGTTTTTTTTTTTTTTTTGGTGGAGTGTTTAGGGTTTTCTACATACAAGATCATGTCATCTGCAAACAGAGATAATTTTACTTCATCATTTCTGATTTATGTGCCTTTTATTTCTTTTTCTTTCTATAGTTCTGGTTAGGAATTCCAGTGATATTTTCAGTAGAAGTGGCAAGAGTGGGCATCCTTTTCTTGTCTTGAAAAGCTTTCAGTGCTCCATCATTGAATATCATGTTAGCTGTGAGTTTGTCATATATGGCCTTTCTTATGTCCAGGTATGTTCCCTCTATACCCACATTGTTGAAAGTGTTTATCATGAAAAGATGTTGAATTCTGTCAAATGTTTTTTTTGTACTTATTAAGATGATCATATCATTTTTTTATGCCTAATTCTGTTAATGTGGTGTATCATATTGATTGATTTGTGAATGTTAAGTCACCATGTCATCCCAGGGATAAACATCAATTGATTATGGTATATGATCCTCTTAATGTATTGTTGAACTCAGTTTGCTAATATTTTGCTGGGGATTTCATCAGGAATATTGGTCTGTAGTTTTCTTGTACTAGCTTTGTCTCACTTTGGTATCAGGGTAATGCTGGCCTTTTGAAGTGTTTCTTCCTCTTCAATTTTTTGGAAGTTTGAGAAGGATTGGTGTTAATTTTTCTTTAAATATTTGGTAGAATTCACCCATGGAGACATCAGATCCTGGGCTTTTCTTTGTTGGGAGTCTTTTTATCATTGATTCAATCTTCTTATTATATTTCTTCATGTTTCAGACATATAACTGGTATATGAAATTAAAAAGCTCAACATTATTAATCAACAGGGAAATGCAAATCAAAACCACAATGAGATCACATCACACCTGTTAGAAAAGTTATTATTAAAAAGATAAAAGATAACAATTATTGACAAGAATATGAAGAAAATGGAACACTTTACACCGTTGGTGGGAATATAAAATGGTGAAGTTTCTATGGAAAGCTGTATGGAGAGTCCTCAAAGAAAAAAAAAAAGATAGAACTACCATATTTTCCAGCAATCCCACTTCTGGGTATATATACGAAAGGAAATGAAATCAGTGTCTCAAAGAGGTAACCATACTCCCATGCTCATTGCATCATTATTTACATTACCCAAGATAAGGAATCAACCTAAGTGTTCATTGGAGATAATGAAAATGTGATATAGATATAGATATAGATGAACATTTCAGCTTTAAGGAAGAAGGAGATCCTGTTATTTGCAACAACACAGATGAACCTGCGGACATTATGCTAAGTGAAATAAGCCAGACACAGCAAGACAAAAACTACATGATCTCACTTATATGTAGAATCTAAAAAAGTCTAACGCCTAGAATCAGAGAGTAAAATGGTAGTTATGAAGAGCTGATAGGGATGTGGTAGGGTGGCGGGCAGGGTTGGGAAGATGTTGGTCAGAGGGCACAAGGTTTCAGTTATGCAGGATGAATAATTTCTGGAGCTCTAATACACAGCACGGTGACTACAGTTAATTTTGTATTATATACTTAAAATTTTCTGAGAGAGTAAGTATTTAATGTTCTCACTAAACACAAAAAAATTAACTATGTGAGGTGATTAATCTATTAACTAACTCAATTACGGTAATAATTTCACAATGTATATGTATATCAAAGCATTACATTGTATACCATAAATACATAAAATTTTATTTGTCAATTATTCTTCAATAAAGCTGGGGTAAATTTTTTTACGAATGCAAAAAAAAATAAATATGCAATTTATTTGGAAAAAAATCCTAGGAAGATTTTAAATGATGCTTTAAATTATTTTTTCCAAGGTTATGAGTTATTTTAAAGTTTTCTGTACTTTCTTAAAGTTCTATAATGTACATATATTAGCCTTATAATTACTACACTGCGTAAAATATTATCTACATCAAAATAATTCCCTGTTATTGTTGATTTCTTTGAATACACTCACATCAATTAAAAAGCATTAAGGGAAAAAAAAAATCCCAGAAGAAAAAAGAAAAAAAGAAGACAGGCCAGAGCAGGGATGAGGCTAAGGAAGGAGATGGAGAAGGTGGGAAAGGTAAGAGTGGGCCTAAAAGGGCAGGAAGGTATTGGACCCATATCTCAAATTCCCAAACAGCTTCAAGTTTATATTTTTTATGTTATCTCCAAATGGATTTTTATACAGACATTGTATATTTAAAATATTATTTTGATAAATGAAAATATTTAAAATATGCCACAATTTTTAATGCAATTTTGATATTTCTCTGCCTCTTCCTCCTCTTTCTTTTTCTTCTCTTTTTCCTCCTTTTTCTAAATAACAGGAGCCTCAAAACATGGAAGTGCCCAGAGCCTGTTTTGAACTTTAACAGACTCCATCTGTATTTGTAGTGTAATACACTAAGCACTTGAGTGATTTTTCCACATCAGGTATTTGGCAAAAGAAAAATAAAATCAGAGCTATGAAGAAATCTCCCATTTTTCTTAAGGTCCTTTCCTAAAGCCCTGGGAAAAAACTATATTACAGAGTGGGACTATAGGTGAAGAAAATTAAATAAGTAGCAACTAACAAAAAGGAACCACACACAGTAATGGATGGTGTGGAGTTGAAATTGAGTGGGAGAAAATGGCTGATTTTGTATGTTTTTCTTAAATTCAAAAAAAGGAAGGCCAAAGTATAAACAAGGACGTTTTGATATGCCACTACACATCTCACCCTTTTAAAAGATAATTTGCACTTATTTAATACGATTTGTCTTTGTTTTTCATCATGGTCAGATGATGAAAAGAAAAGCTGGGTCTGAAATTGCTAGAAGAAAATGCTAGCAGCTCTAGTGGTAAAAAGGCCTAAATTTCAGAATAAAATCAAAGTTCACACTGTATTATAGCATTTTAGCAGGACAACATGGATTTCCTCATCTCTTATAGCTCAGGGTTCTATAACTGCTCTTTTTAAAATAGTTTCTTTGGCTTTACTTTAGAATTAACAAGTCTCCAACTGTCCATACCTCCTTCTGCGTGATCGAATATGTCAGGGAGCAAAGTTGTTTATTTTTAAATTTTAAAAATGTCTATTAAATTTTTTTCTATAATTGATATACTCAAAAGAAAAAGCTCTTTGGTTTGATAGCAAATCACTTTGATTTGCCCTCTCTTACTTAGATAATTCCGGATTTATAAGAGTAATAAGAAATTGCTCGTAGGCCTTATCAAGAGGAAGTACTGCATGATTCTTAAAACTGACAATTTTTACCCCATTTTCTTTGTATATGGGGAAGCAAAGAGCTTATCAACAGCCCATCTCTGAAAACTGGAGTAAACTGCTTAACAAGATTTTTGTGTACTAACCCTTAACTTTAATTTATTTTCTTCCCTGCTTTCTTTTTTTTTTAATTTATTAATTTTTATTGGAGTAATAGTTGCTTTACAATGTTGTGTTAGTTTCTACTATACAGGAAAGTGAATCAGCTAAACGTATATATATGTCCCTTCTTTCTTGGATTTCCTTCCCTTTTGGGTCACCACAGACCACTGAGTAGAGTTCCCTGTGCTATATAGTGGGTTCTCATTAGTTATCTATTTTATACATACTATCAATAGTGTGTATATGTCAATCGCAATCTACCAATTCATCCCACCCTCACCTTTCCCCCTTGGTATCCATACATTTGTGCTCTATGTCTGTATCTCTATTTCTGCTTTGCAAATAAGATCATCTATAACATTTTTCTGGATTCCATATACATGCATTAACATACGGTATTTGTTTTTCTCTTTCTGATTTACTTCACTCTGTATGACAAACTCTAGGTCTATCCACATCTCCACAAATAACTCAATTTTGTTCCTTTTTATGGCTGAGTAATATTCCACTGTATATATGTGTCACATCTTCTTTATCCATTCATCTGTCAATGGATATTTAGGTTGCTTCCATGTCCTGGCTATTGTACATAGTGCTGCAATGAACATTGTGGTACATGTCTCTTTTTGAATTATGGTTTTCTCTGGGTTTATGTCCAGTAGTGGGATTGCTGGGTCATATGGTAGTTCTAATTTTAGTTCTTTAAGGAACCTCCATAATGTTCTCCATAGTGGCTGTATCAATTTACATTCCTACTAACAGTGCAAGAAGGTTTCCTTTTCTCCACATCCCTTTCAGCATTTGCTGTTTGTAGATTTTTTGGTGATGGCCATTCTGACTGGTGTGAGGTGATACCTCATTGTAGTTTTGATCTGTATTTCTCTAACAATTAGTGATGTTGAGCATCTTTTCATGTGCTTCTTGGCCATCTGTATGTCTTCTTTGGAGAAATGTCTACTGAGGTCTTCTGTCCATTTTTTGATTGGTTTTTTTTTTTGATATTCAAGTTTATGAGCTGTTTGTATATTCTGGAGATTATTCCTTTGTCAGTTGCTTCATTTGCAAGTGTTTTCTCCCATTGTGAGGGTTTTTTCATCTTGTTTATGGTTTCCTTTGCTGTGCAAAAGCTTTTACATTTCATTAGCTCCCATTTGTTGATTTTTGTTTTTATTTCCATTACTCTAGGAGGTGGGTCAAAAAAGATCTTGCTGAGATCTATGTCAAAGAGTGTTCTGCCTATGTTTTCCTCTAAGAAATTTATAGTGTCTGGCCTTACATTTAGGTCTTTAATCCATTTTGAGTTTATTTTTGTGTATGGTGTTAGGGAGTGTTTTAACTTCTTTCTTTTACATGTAGCTGTTCAGTTTTCCCAGCACCACTTAGTGAAGAGGCCGCCTTTTCTCCATTGTATATTCTTGCCTCCTTTATCAAAGATAAGGTGACCATATGTATGCGGGTTTATCTCTGGACTTTCTCTTCTATTCCATTGATCTATATTTCTGTTTTTGTGCCAGTAACATACTGTCTTGATTACTGTAGCTTTGTAGTATAGTCTGAAGTCCAGGAACCTGATTTCTCCAGCTCCGTTTTTCTTTCTCAAGATTGCTTTTGCTATTCGGGGTCTTTTGTGTTTCCATACAAATTGTAAAATTTTTGTTCTAGTTCTGTGAAAAATGCCATTGGTAATTTGATAGGGATTGCATTGAATCTGTAGATTGCTTTGGGTAATCTAGTCATTTCCACAATATTGATTCTTCCAATCCAAGTACATGGTATATCTCTCCATCTGTTTCTGTCATCTTTGATTTCTTTCATCAATACATTATAGTTTCTGTGTACAGGTCTTTTGCCTCCTTAGGTAGGTTTATTCCTAGATATTTTATTCTTTTTGTTGCAATGGTGAATGGGATTGTCTCCTTGTTTTCTCTTTCTGATATTTCGTTGTTAGTGTATAGGAGTGAAAGAGATTTCTGTGCATTAATTTTGTATCCTGCAACCTTACCAAATTCATTGATTAGCTCTTGTACTTTTCTGGTGGCATCTTAAGGATTTTCTATGTATAGTATCATGTCATCTGCAAAGACTGACAGTTTTACTACTTCTTTTGCAATTTGGATTCCTTTTATTTCCTTTTCTTCTCTGATTGCCATGGCTAGGACTTCCAAAACTATGTTGAATAATAGTGGTGAGAGTGGACACTCTTGACTTTTTCCTGATCTTAGAGGAAATGCTTTCAGTTTTTCACCATTGATAATAACGTTTGCTGTGGGTTTCTCATATATGGCCTTAATTATATTGAGGCAGGTTCCCTCTATGCCCATTTACTGGAGAGTTTTTTTCATAAATGGGTGTTGAATTTTGTCAAAAGCTTTTTCTCCATCTATTGAGATGATCATATGGTTTTTATTCTTCAATTTGTTAATATGGTGTATCACATTGATTGATTTGCGTATATTGAAGAATCCTTGCATGCCTGGGATAAATCCCAGTTGATCGTGGTGTATGATCCTTTTAATGTGTTGTTAGATTCAGTTTGCTAGTATTTTGTTGAGGATTTTTGTATTTATGTTCATCAGTGATGTTGGCCTGTAATTTTCTTTTTTTGTAATATCTTTTTCTAGTTTTGGTATCAGGGTGATGGTGGCCTTGTAGAATGAGTTTGGGAGTGTTCCTCCCTCTGCAATTTTTTGGAAGAGTTTGAGAAGAATAGGTGTTATCTCTTCTCTAAATGTTTGATAGACTTTGCCTGTGAAGCCTTCTGGTCCTGGACTTTTGTTTGTTGGAAGAATTTTAATCACAGTTTCAATTTCATTACTTGTGATTGGTCTGTTCATATTTTCTATTTCTTCCTTGTTCACTCTTGGAAGGTTGTACCTTTCTAAGAATTCATCATTTCTTCCAGGTTGTCCATTTTATTGGCATATAGTTGCTTGTAGTAGTCACTTAGGATGCTTTGTATTTCTGCAGTGTCTGTTGTAACTTCTCCTTTTTCATTTCTAATTTTATTGATTTGAGGCCTCTCCCTTTTTTCTTGATGAGTCTGGCTAAATGTTTATCAATTTTTGTTTATCTTCTGAAAGAAACAGCTTTTAGTTTTATTGATGTTTGCTGTTGTTTTCTTCATTTCTATTTCATTCATTTCTGCTCTGATCCTTATGATTTCTTTCCTTCTACCAACTTTGGATTTTGTTTGTTCTTTCTCTAGTTGCTTTAGGTGTAAGTGAGGTTGTTTATTTGAGATTTTTCTTATTTCTTGAGGTAGGATTGTATTGCTATAAACTTCTGTCTTAGAAATGCTTTTGCTGCATCCAATAGGTTTTGGGATGTCATTTTTTTGTTTTGTTTTGTTTGTTTGTGGGTTTTTTGCTTGCTTGTTTGTTTGCTTTCATTTTTGGCTTCATTGAGTCTTCATTGCTGTGTGTGAGCTTTCTCTAGTTGTGACGAGTGGGGGCTATTCTTCGTTGTGGTGTATGGTCTTCTCATTGTAGTGGCTTCTCTTGTTGCAGAGCACTGGCTCTAGTTGTGCGAGCTTCATAGTTGCAAGGTGTGGGCTCAGTAGTTGTGGCTCACAGGCTCTAGAGCACAGGCTCAGTAGTTGTGGTGCACGGGCTTAGTAGCTTCACGACATGTGGCATATTCCTGGACCAGGGATTGAACCTGCATCCCCTGCACTGGCAGGAGCATTCTTAACCACTGCAACACCAGGGAAGTCCTGGGTCATCATGTTTTTGTTGTCATTTGTTTCTTGGTATTTTTTGATTTTCTCTTTGATTTCTTCAGTGACCTCTTGGTAATTTAGTAGCTTAGTGTTTAGCCTCCATGTGTTTGTGTTTTTTACAGTTTTCTTTTTTCCTGTAATTGATTTCTAATCTCATAGCATTGGGGCTGGAAAAGATGCTTGATATGACTTCAACTTTCTTAAATTTACTGAGGCTTGATTTGTGACCCAAGGTTTGATCTATACTAAAGAATGTTTCATGTGAACTCGACAAGAAAGCATATTCTGCTGCTTTTGGATGGAATGTCCTATATCAATTAAGTCTATCTGGTCTAATGTGTCATTAAGGTTTATGTTTCCTTATTAATTTTCTGTCTGTATGATCTATTCATTGGTGTAAGTGGAGTGTTGAAGTCCCCCATTCCCTGTTTTCTTCTTATTCCAATTTCCTCATTTATTTTTTTATGTTGTGGATATCTTGTTGAAACAAAATTCTTTAAAAGATTAATATTGAAATGTATTGTGATGAACATTTTCTGATTGTTTAAAAACAAGGGTATATTATAGTATTTACTTATAAACCATATGTTAATACCTGACTGGAATCTTGAGAGGGTAGGGAAAATCCAAAAATAATTTTTTATACAATAAATATATATTGATCCAAAAATTTCAGCCATAAAGTTTCTAATTTATCCTTCTAGAATTCATCTATGCATTTCAAAATAAATGTATGCATACATTTTTATAACATAAATGGAATCATTCCATACCTATTGAGCTGAAAATTGTTTTTTTGCATTTACAGGCATCTTTCAAATTTAATATCTATACTCTTACCTCACTTCTAAGACAGTTATTTAATCTTTTGTCGTATGTATACTATAGTGTATTTAAAATATTCTCATTCATAGATTATAGGGTTTTATTTTTCAAATAATGCAGTAGCGAGTTTCCATGTACAAAACTTGCTCTTCCAATTCTACATTTAAAATTCTATATTGAAATTTGGTCTATAGCGAGATTCTGTATTAATAGTATGAAATAAAATAAAAGAAGGCTTTAACCTAGAAAAAGTGAATGGTAAACTTAAAAGAGAAAAAAACTCAGTTTTTTTCTCTTTTAGTCTGTATATTTAATATCAACAATGATCTCAAACTACAAAAAGGTAAAATAAAGAAAATAACATTTTAAAAAGGAGTGAAATAAAACTTTCTTCACTATTTATTGGTTCTGATTTTACTTAATGAGTCAGTGACATTCTTAGGAAGTGTCAGAAAGTGGATATGAAGTGCAGGGTTGAAAGCTGTGGTCAGGATTTGGGTTTTACAGATTCTTGACCCTTATTCTTCAGACTATTAAGACTGAAATTGCTTGTCACCCTTTAGCTTGACAATAAATTGAGGTCAATCTTGATTTCAAGTTTCTCTATAGAGTTAATAAGTATGATAAATTTGAAAAACAGAATGTAATCCTTCCAATAATAATTTAGTTAAGCCTTCCTAAGTGATTGGCAGGAAGTTATATTACTAAACATTTCTCTAAAGTTAATCCCTAAGAACTCCAGGGGTGCCTGCTCAAACCAAAGAAGATGACTTAAAGCCCTAAGGATTCCATTGGTATTGTGCTGGTGTCCTTCAACTGGGGTCCTTAGCAAGGGCTCACAGGCATGTGAATCAATTGTCTGACCCCCAATATAGTCTTTCCTAAAACTGATCTACCTGGAATGAACTTCTCAGGTGCAGTTACTCACCAAATCCTTCCCTATCTCTCCTTTCTCAATCACCCAGTTTGTACTTTACTAAAGAAAGATGTTTACCTCTCATTCACCCTAAATGCTACTATAGTGCCCTGCCCCAAATTGTGAAAAAAAAAAAAAAATCCTGAAATGGAAAAAAAACCTCCAAAAGGGAATACAAGATTTTGGTACTTTATGCTGGCCAAGTGATTGCCAATTGTTTGAGTAAAACTGAAGGTGGCCTAGAAGAATTTTCAACTTAGGGGTTATTAGAAATCATTTCTGATGAGAGTTCACTATGTGATAAATACATACATACACAATGGTTTATTTTTGATAGTATTAAAACTATTAAAACAAACAAACAAAAACACAGGAATAGAATTGGATAGTAATACTCATCAAAGAGAACAATGTAAAATTTCTGACTGTTAAAAGTTTGCATGGGAGGGGGACCTTGAAGATGGCGGAAGAGTAAGACGCGGAGATCGCCTTCCTCCCCACGGATACACCAGAAATACATCTACACGTGGAACAACTCCTACAGAACACCTTCTGAAGGCTGGCAGAAGACCTCAGACCTCCCAAAAGGCAAGAAACTCCCCACGTACCTGGGTAGGGCAAAAGAAAAAAAGAAAAAACAGAGACAAAAGAATAAGGACGGCACCTGCACCAGTGGGAGGGAGCTGTGAAGGAGAAAAAGTTTCCACACACTAGGAAGCCCCTCCGCGGGCGGAGACTGCAGGAGGCGGAGGGGGGAGCTTCGGAAACACGGAGTAGTGCACAGCGACGGGTGTGGAGGGCAAAGCGGGGAGATTCCCGCAAAGAGGATCGGTGCCGACCGGCACTCACCAGCCCGAGAGGCTTGTCTGCTCACCCGCCGGGGCGGGCAGGGCTGCGAGCTGAGGCTCGGGTTTCGGTTTTGGACGGAGCGCAGGGAGAGGACTGGGGTTGGCGGCTTGAACATAGCCTGAAGGGGTTAGTGCACCACGACTAGCCGGGAGGGAGTTCGGGGAAAAGCCTGCACCTGCCGAAGAGGCAAGAGACTTTTTCTTCCCTCTTTGTTTCCTGGTGCGCGAGCAGAGGGGTTTAAGAGCGCTGCTTAAAGGAACTCCAGAGACGGGCGCGAGCCGCGGCTAAAAGCACGAACCCCAGAGACGGGCGCGAGCCACGGCTAAAAGCGCGGACCCCAGAGACGGGCGGGAGACGCTAAGGCTGCTGCTGCCGCCACCAAGGGGCCTGTGTGCGAGCACAGGTCACTCTCCACACCCCTCTTCTGCGGAGCCTGTGCAGCCCGCCACTGCCAGGTTCCCGGGATCCAGGGACAACTTCCCCGGGAGAACGCACGGCGGGCCTCACGCTGGTGCAACGTCACGCCGGCCTCTGCCGCAACGTCACGCCGCCTCTGACGCCGCAGGCCCGCCCCTCACGCAGTGCCCCTCCTTCTCCCCCCCACCCCCGGCCTGAGTGAGCCGGAGCCCCCGAATCAGCGGCTCCTTTAACCCCGTCCTGTCTGAGCAAAAAACAGACGCCCTCCAGCGACCTACACGCAGAGGCAGGGCCAAATCCAAAGCTGAGCTCCTGTGAGCTGTGAGAACAAAGAAGAGAAAGGGAAATCTCTCCCAGCAGCCTCAGAAGCAGCGGATTAAAGCTCCACAATCAACTTGATATACCCTGCATCTGTGGAATACTTGAATAGACAAGGAATGATCCCAAATTGAAGAGGTGGAATTTAGTAGCGAGATCTATGATTTTTTTCCCTTTTCCTCTTTTTGTGAATGTGTACGTGTATGCTTCTGTGTGAGATCTTGTCTGTATACTCTTGCTTCCACCATTTGTCCTAGGGCTCTATCCGTCCATGGTTTTTTTTAAAAAATTTTTTCTTAATAATTAATTTTAATTGTAATAACATTATACTTTACCTTCGTTCTTTCTTTCTTTCTTTCCTTCCTTCCTTCCCTCCTTTAGACAACGAATCACCCCAAATTGAGGAGGTGGTCTCTGAGAGCAAGATTTATGATTTTTCCCCCTTTACCTCTTTTTGTGAAGGTGTATGTGTATGCTTCTGTGTAAGATTTTCTCTGTATAGCTTTGCTTCCAACATTTGTCCTAAGGTTCTATCCGTCCCTTTTTTTTTTTCTAAATATTTTTTAATTCAATAACTATATTATACTTTATTTTATTTTTACTGTATCTTCTTTCTTTCTGTCTTATTTCCTTCCTTCCCTCCTTCCTTCCTTCCTTCCTTCTTCCCTCCCTCGCTCCCTCCCTCCTTCCTTTCCTCCTTTCCTTCTTTCTTTCCTCATACTTCTACTAATTCTCACTACTTTTTCTCCCTTTTATTCTGAGCCGTGTGGATGAAAGGCTCTTGGTGCTCCAGCCAGGAGTCAGGGCTCTGCCTCTGAGGTAGGAGAGCCAACTTCAGGACACTGGTCAACAAGAGACCTCCCAGCTCCTCATAATATTAGACGGCGGAAATCTCCCAGAGACCTCCATCTTAACACCAGCACCCAGCTTCACTCAACGACCAGCAAGCCACAGTGCTGGACAACCTATGCCAAACAACTAGCAAAGCAGGAACACAACCCCACCCATTAGCAGAGAGGCTGCCTAAAATCATAATAAGGCCACAGACACCCCAAAACACACCACCAGATGTGAACCTGCCCACTAGAGAGACAAGATACAGCCTCATCCACCACAACACAGGCACTAGTCCCCTCCACCAGGAAACCTACACAACCCACTGAAACAACCTTAGCCACTGGAGACAGACATCAAAAACAACGGGAACTACGAACATGCAGCCTGCAAAAAGGAGACCCCAAACACAGTAAGATAAGCAAAATGAGAAGACAGAAAAACACACAGCAGATGAAGGAGCAAGATAAAAATGCACCAGACCTAACAAATGAAGAGGAAATAGGCAGTCTACCTGAAAAAGAATTCAGAATAATGATAGTAAGGATGATCCGAAATCTTGGAAGTAGAATGGACAAAATGCAAGAAACAGTTAACAAGGACCTAGAAGAAATAAAGATGAAACAAGCAACGATGAACAATGCAATAAATGAAATTAAAAGTACTCTAGATGGAATCAATAGCAGAATAACTGAGGCAGAAGAACGGATAAGTGACCTGGAAGATAAAATAGTGGAAATAACTACTGCAGAGCAGAATAAAGAAAAAAGAATGAAAAGAACTGAGGACAGTCTTAGAGACCTCTGGGACAACATTAAACGCACCAACATTCGAATTATAGGGGTTCCAGAAGAAGAAGAGAAAAAGAAAGGGACTGAGAAAATATTTGAAGAGATTATAGTTGAAAACTTCCCTAATATGGGAAAGGAAATAGTTAATCAAGTCCAGGAAGCACAGAGAGTCCCATACAGGATAAATACAAGGAGAAATACGCCAAGACACATATTAAACAAACTGTCAAAAATTAAATACAAAGAAAGCATATTAAAAGCAGCAAGGGAAAAACAACAAATAACACACAAGGGAATCCCCATAAGGTTAACAGCTGATCTCTCAGCAGAAACCCTACAAGCCAGAAGGGACTGGCAGGACATACTGAAAGTGATGAAGGAGAAAAACCTGCAACCAAGACTACTCTACTCAGCAAGGATCTCATTCAGATTTGATGGAGAAATTAAAACCTTTACAGACAAGCAAAAGCTGAGAGAGTTCAGCACCACCAAACCAGCTTTACAACAAATGCTAAAGGAACTTCTCTAGACAAGGAACACAAGAGAAAGAAAAGACCTATAATAACGAACCCAAAACAATATAGAAAATGGGAATAGGAACATACATATCGATAATTACCTTAAATGTAAATGGACTAAATGCTCCCACCAAAAGACACAGATTGGCTGAATGGATACAAAAACAAGACCCTTATATATGCTGTCTACAAGAGACCCACTTCAGACCTAGAGACACATACATACTGAAAGTAAGGGGATGGAAAAAGATATTCAATGCAAATGGAAACCAAAAGAAAGCTGGAGTAGCAATTCTCATATCAGACAAAATAGACTTTAAAATAAAGACTATTAGAAGAGACAAAGAAGGACACTACATAATGATCAAGGGATTGATCGAAGAAGAACACTTAACAATTGTAAATATCAATGCACCCAACATAGGAGCACCTCAATACATAAGGCAAATACTAACAGCAATAAAAGGGGAGATCGACAGTAACACATTCATAGTAGGGGACTTTAACACCCCACTTTCACCCATGGACAGATCATCCAAAATGAAAATAAATAAGGAAACACAAGCTTTAAATGATACATTAAACAAGATGGACTTAATTGATATTTATAGGACACTCCATCCAAAAACAACAGAATACACATTTTTCTCAAGTGCTCATGGAACATGCTCCAGGATAGATCATATCTTGGGTCACAAATCAAGCCTTGGTAAATTTAAGAAAATTGAAATTGTATCAAGTATCTTTTCTGACCACAACGCCATGAGACTAGATATCAATTACAGGAAAAGATCTGTAAAAAATACAAACACATGGAGGCTAAACAATACACTACTTAATAATGAAGTGATCACTGAAGAAATCAAAGAGGAAATAAAAAAATACAAAGAAACAAATGACAATGGAGACACAACGACCCAAAACCTATGGGATGCAGCAAAAGCAGTTCTAAGGGGGAAGTTTATAGCAATACAAGCCCACCTTAAGAAGCAGGAAACATCTCGAATAAACAACCTAACCTCGCACGTCAAGCAATTAGAGAAAGAAGAACAAAAACCCCCAAAGCTAGCAGAAGGAAAGAAATCATAAAAATCAGATCAGAAATAAATGAAAAAGAAATGAAGGAAACGATAGCAAAGATCAATAAAACTAAAAGCTGGTTCTTTGAGAAGATAAACAAAATAGATAAACCCCTAGCCAGACTCATCAAGAAAAAAAGGGAGAAGACTCAAATCAATAGAATTAGAAATGAAAAAGGAGAAGTAACAACTGACACTGAAGAAATAAAAAAAAATCATGAGAGATTACTACGAGCAACTCTATGCCAATAAAATGGACAATCTGGAAGAAATGGACAAATTCTTAGAAATGCACAACGTGCCAAGACTGAATCAGGAAGAAATAGAAAATATGAACAGACCAATCACAAGCACTGAAATTGAAACTGTGATTAAAAATCTTCCAACAAACAAAAGCCCAGGACCAGATGGCTTCACAGGTGAATTCTATTAAACGTTTAGAGAAGAGCTAACACCTATCCTTCTCAAACTCTTCCAAAATATAGCAGAAGGAGGAACACTCCCAAATTCCTTCTACGAGGCCACCATCACCCTGATACCAAAACCAGACAAGGATGTCACAAAGAAAGAAAACTACAGGCCAATATCACTGATGAAGATGGATGCAAAAATCCTCAACAAAATACTAGCAAACAGAATCCAACAGCACATTAAAAGGATCATACACCATGATCAAGTGGGGTTTATTCCAGGAATGCAAGGATTCTTCAATATACGCAAATCTATCAATGTGATAAACCATATTAACAAATTGAAGGAGAAAAACCATATGATCATCTCAATAGATGCACAGAAAGCTTTCGACAAAATTCAACACCCATTTATGATAAAAACCCTGCAGAAAGTAGGCATAGAGGGAACTTTCCTCAACATAATAAAGGCCATATATGACAAGCCCACAGCAAACATCATCCTCAATGGTGAAAAACTGAAAGCATTTCCACTAAGATCAGGAACAAGGCAAGGTTGCCCACTCTCACCACTCTGATTCAACATAGTTTTGGAAGTTTTAGCCACAGCAATCAGAGAAGAAAAGGAAATAAAAGGAATCCAAATCGGAAAAGAAGAAGTAAAGCTGTCACTGTTTGCAGATGACATGATACTATACATAGAGAATCCTAAAGATGCTACCAGAAAACTACTAGAGCTAATCAATGAATTTGGTAAAGTAGCAGGATACAAAGTTAATGCACAGAAATCTCTGGCATTCCTATATACTAATGATGAAAAATCTGAAAGTGAAATCAAGAAAACACTCCCATTTACCATTGCAACAAAAAGAATAAAATATCTAGGAATAAACCTACCTAAGGAGACGAAAGACCTGTATGCAGAAAATTATAAGACACTGATGAAAGAAATTAAAGATGATACAAATAGATGGAGAGATATACCATGTTCTTGGATGGGAAGAATCAACATTGTGAAAATGACTCTACTACCCAAAGCAATCTACGGATTCAATGCAATCCCTATCAAACTACCACTGGCATTTTTCACAGAACTAGAACAAAAAAATTCACAATTTGTATGGAATCACAAAAGACCCCGAATAGCCAAAGCAATCTTGAGAACGAAAAACGGAGCTGGAGGAATCAGGCTCCCTGACTTCAGACTATACTACAAAGCTACAGTAATCAAGACAGTATGGTATTGGCACAAAAACAGAAAGATAGATCAATGGAACAGGATAGAAAGCCCAGAGATAAACCCACGCACATATGGACAC
The DNA here is from genome assembly GCF_005190385.1 of Monodon monoceros. Taxonomy (NCBI): domain Eukaryota; kingdom Metazoa; phylum Chordata; class Mammalia; order Artiodactyla; family Monodontidae; genus Monodon; species Monodon monoceros. The sequence goes on from NW_021703768.1 coordinate 69,370,230, forward strand.
CTTATCTTTGATAAAGGTGGCAGGAATGTACAGTGGAGAAAGGACAGCCTCTTCAATAAATGGTGCTGGGAAAACTGAACAGGTACATGTAAAAGTATGAGATTAGATCAGTCCCTAACACCATACACAAAAATAAGCTCAAAATGGATTAAAGACCTAAACGTAAGGCCAGAAACTATCAAACTCTTAGAGGAAAACATAGGCAGAACACTCTATGACATAAATCACAGCAAGATCCTTTCTGACCCACCTCCTAGAGGAATGGAAATAAAAACAAAAATAAACAAATGGGACCTAATGAAACTTCAAAGCTTTTGCACAGCAAAGGAAACCATAATCAAGACCAAAAGACAACCCTCAGAATGGGAGAAAATATTTGCAAATGAAGCAACTGACAAAGGATTAATCTCCAAAATTTACAAGCAGCTCATGCAGTTCAATAACATAAAAACAAACAACCCAATCCAAAAATGGGCAGAAGACCTAAATAGACATTTCTCCAAAGAAGATATACAGAATGCCAACAAACACATGAAAGAATGCTCAACATCATTAATCATTAGAGAAATGCAAATCAAAACTACTATGAGATATCATCTCACACGAGTCAGAATGGCCATCATCAAAAAATCTAGAAACAATAAATGCTGGAGAGGGTGTGGAGAAAAGGGAACACTCTTGCACTGCTGGTGGGAATGCGAATTGGTTCAGCCACTATGGAGAACAGTATGAAGGTTCCTTAAAAAACTACAAATAGAATTACCATATGACCCAGCAATCCCACTACTGGGCATATACCCTGAGAAAACCAAAATTCAAAAAGAGTCATGTACCAAAATGTTCATTGAAGCTCTATTTACAATAGCCCGGAGATGGAAACAACCTAAGCGCCCATCATCGGATGAATGGATAAAGAAGATGTGGCACATATATACAATGGAATATTACTCAGCCTTAAAAAGAAATGAAATTGAGTTATTTGTAATGAGATGGATAGACCTAGAGTCTGTCATACAGAGTGAAGTAAGTCAGAAAGAAGAAGACAAATACCGTATGCTAACACATATATATGGAATTTAAGGAAAAAAAAATGTCATGAAGAACCTAGGGGTAAGACAGGAATAAAGACGCAGACCTACTGGAGAATGGACTTGAGGATATGGGGAGGGGGAAGGGTGAGCTTTGACAGGGCGAGAGAGAGTCATGGACATATACACACTAACAAATGTAGTAAGGTAGATAGCTAGGGGGAAGCAGCCGCAAGGCACAGGGATATTAGCTCGGTGCTTTGTGACAGCCTGGAGGGGTGGGATAGGGAGAGTGGGAGGGAGGGAGACGCAAGAGGGAAGACATATGGGAACATATGTATATGTATAACTGATTCACTTTGTTATAAAGCAGAAACTAACACACCATTGTAAAACAATTATACCCCAATAAAGATGTTTAAAAAAAAAAAAAGTTTGCATGTGTTATGAACCCGCATCTGTAAAATGAAGGAGCAGAATTAGATGTAAGATTCCATGTTCGGCATCCTAAAAACACAGTGCTTATTTCCCCCAATCCATAGAGCAGAGACAATTTGACTACATCATCCTTCAAATAACCAGTTGAGTAACTGTTCTGAACATGGAAATATGGCCAATTAGACATGATTTGACAGTTATAATAGAAACTGTCATTTATTGAAAGCCTACTCTGTCAGGTACTGTATTTGATTCTACTTATATTTTCATTTAATCACCAAATTAAAGATATTACCTTGAAATATTATTAAAGATGAGTGTTGTATTCCTAACTTGTATTTTGCTCCCACTCTATTTCTTCCTCTTAACAAGGATTCAGCCAGGCTTTTGTTATCTTGCTTCAGTGATATTGATGTTGCAAGGTTTAAAGCAGATGTTGTTCAACCACAGCCTCCTCTCTCCACCACTTGTTTCTGAAAACAGAAATCCATTTAAAGGATTAAGCCAGTTCATTCTAGAGTGGGATAGAACAGAGACCCCATGTGGTGGGAGGTATGGAGGAAGTAGACAGCATTGGACAGAGCTATAACACTAAAATATTCCTTAAGACTCTGGTAGAAGGTGTATGTCCATGATGGTGGAAATTATGTTCCTGTGTAGTAACCAAAGGAGGGAACAGGGCTTCCGAAGGGGTGGCTGCAAGGTGCAATCATGGAGGCTACATAATCAGCCAGAGCTTTTGGCCTCACAATGATCCCACACTACCTCCAAATGAACTGTGCCCAACCTAAGCACTGAAACAGCAAGAAAAGCCCATTTTCTAATGGATTGCATAGGATTGGATAATTTATTTCTTAGCTGTGACCGTGATATAATGAAGAGTAGAGAATCTTTCCTTATTTTCAAGGCAGGATGAAAGCAGTTTGGATACTTGTGCAACTTTTTTAAAGGGCTGATTTTTTAAATTAATTAATTAATTAATTAATTTACCGCACCTCGTGGCTTGCGGGATCTTAATTCTCTGACCAGGGATTGAACCCATGCCCCCTGCGGTGGAAACACAGAGTCCTAACCACTGGACCACAAGGGAATTCCTGATACTTGTGAAATCTTAAGGAGATAAATGCTGTTCTCTTGCCAACCCCACCAAAAACAGAATTTGTACTAAATTACTCACCAGCTTTGGCACTGGTGGCTAAGCATTAGATTTGAATTGATTTAGAAAAGCAAAGTGCTATTACATTTTCTTGTTAAAAAAAGAAAGCAAGATAATTATTATAACAGATTGTAATTATTGTATTGTAATTATATTGTATTGTAATTGATTGTATTGTAATTATATTATAACCCATATAACAGATGGCTATTATAATTTCCATTTTACAGAAAAGATAACTGTGGTAGCCACTGGTGCTTTGAACTAGATATTTCTGGTCCTCCTCCTGGATACAAGGTAAGTTCACATTTCTTTTCTCACTCTTTGAAGGTAGGCGTAGCCATGAGGCTTGTTAGAACAATGGAATGTACTGGAGGCGTGCATCCCTTACAGGTGGTAGTTGTTAAGAGTGGGTTTGCCAATCCCACACAGGTTTCTCTCTTTCTCTCTGCCTTTACAATAGGCAGTGCTTCAGACGGTGGCTTGAGTTCTGGAGTGAGGATGCCACGGAGTAGCAGCCACAGCCCTCCACAAGGACATGACGTGTGAGCAAAGAGTAAGTCAGTTTTTTGTTTCTTGTTGTTTTTTTTTTGCGGTACGCGGGCCTCTCACTGTTGTGGCCTCTCCCGTTGCGGAGCACAGGCTCCGGACGCGCAGGCTCAGCGGCCATGGCTCACGGGCCTAGCCGCTCCGCTGCATGTGGGATCTTCCCGGTCCGGGGCACGGACCCGTGTCCCCTGCATCGGCAGGCGGACTTTTGGGCCACCAGGGAAGCCCAAGAGTAAGTCATTTTGATTTAAGACTGAGAGGTTGGGGTCGTCTCTACAGCATAACCTGGCCTGGCCTGCCTTGGACACTAATAGGGCTCAGAGGGTTAAGCAGCTTGCTTACGTGTACTTCTCAGTGAATCCATGCTGATTTCAAACACAACCTTCCTTTCTAAATAGTCAGCTAAAATTCATTAAATATTTATTAAGTACCTACTAATGACACAGTCCGTGAAGGACCCTGAGGATTCGGGGTTGAACAATACATACAGTTCTCCGCATTCAAGGGAGCTACTCACAGACTGCTTAACCACTGTTCAAAAATTTAACCAGAAGCTTACCTTGAGTTTTTAATTTTTAGAATCTGTTTCTTCCGACTCTCACCCACACACCCACTTTAAGAAACAGGGATAACATTTGCCAATCTCTAGACTTCTGGGCGCTCCTTTTTTCTCTGTGATTTCTTTGTGTTTAGCAACAATAGTTCCTTGATCACATCTGCAAGTTATTTACATATCCTGGGATACAATTTATCTAGACCTGAAGGCTTGAATTAATTTAAAGCTGTAAAGCACTCCCTTACCTCTGCACCTATCTTGCACTATCAATTCCCTCCTAATGATGTTTGTTCTAGATTTGCCAGCTTAAAAATTATTTTCCTTGATAGAGAAAAAGAAGCAAAACAGAATACAAATCTACTCTGCTTTGTTCCTTAACATTATATGTTTTGTCATAAATTGCAAACTTTTCCCCAGGGGTGTGGATTGTTTTGAGCAAGTGAGTCTTTCTGCAACATAGCTAAGAAAGGTTACTTATCAGGGATCCAGACCAGTTAATAACCAGTGAAGTTGAAACTAAAAATTTATACACAGGTGTTCAAACAAATTGTTAAGGTGAGCTTGATGAGATTAATCAGTATTTGGGAAAACTCAGAGTGGGATGTTTGGTACTATGGAACACTCCAGTAGAACGCAGTTTTATCTGGAACGGCCTAAGGTAGCACTTCCATATATTCACCAGCATAGAGTTACAGGTTTAGTTAACATCTATGAAGCACCTCCTCTATATTCGGCATGGTGTCTGTATTGTTGCTATTACCCTAGCATGGTGACAGTGGTCTAAATTAAATGTTCCCAATATTTGTGCTAGAATTCAGCGCTCCCTCTTATGGGAAGATTGTGGGCTCACCTTGGGCCAGGAAAAGCTTCATCCTTCAGAGTTGACTGATTGATCAATTGCCTCATCAGATTCTTGGACAGTGTTCTCATTGTTGGATTTTTATTCCGTTTGAATCCCTTTCCTATTCTACTTAATCTATCCAAAAGCCCTTGTTATTTTGCCCTGAGAACTTTCAAATGTTCCAGGTCTCTGTAGACTTCCTTCAGATTCTCTCAGTCTTTGATATTCTTGTGTCTTGTCAACCTTAAATGTCTGAGCTCAGGGCACTGCCTGTTCATTCATGAAGATTTTATCTATGATTTTTGATTAATACATTTGGTCAGGGCTCACATTAAGTTCATAATACCTTAGAACCTCTGAGTTTTTTCTGACCAAATGTACAGCCTGTCTCAGAACTTTGGAAATGTTCTTTAATAAGAGTATAGTGTTTGGTTTTTCTGAGTCTGGCTCCTTGGCTTTTATAAACACTAGGATGACGTGGTTACTATCTCCCATGGTTGCTGTTACCTCTATTTTCTTAGCCCCTTCTTCCTAGATGATAAGAAGTATGTCCAGAGTAACATTTCTTTTCCTTGGTTTTTTACCTTCAAAGTCACCTGTTTTCAATCTTCAGTGTGTATCACAGTGTGGCCTGCAGACACCTGAATTGAAATCACATGCAGTGCATATTTAAAATGCAGATTTCTGAGTGTTCCTTCCCAGGAACAGCTACATCATCAGCAGGGCACACTGTAAAATGAAAGTGTGAAGCCCCTTGCTCAAAAGTCATTGAGAATTTCAAGGTGATGATAGCAGAGCATTAAACCAAGCATGGGGCCCTTCTATTTTAGTCCATGAAGCCAGCCTCAGAGATTCTGATTTAGAGATTTTGATTTGGGGCTAGAAACCTGGATTTTTAGCAAGCTCACTGGGTTTACAGATAAATGCTGATCTGTAGACTCCTGTTTGAAAACTCTGTTCTACAATATTCTAGGTTGCATGTTTTCAGAAGGTAAACATTTTACTAATAGATTTTGCTTTGTTGCCTGTTTTCCAAGATATTTTAGGAAATCATTATCCACATACTGAGTTGTTTATAATACTATTCCACAGGGATATCATATCTAGTCCTCTACCATTTTTTTTAAGTTTTTAAAAAATTTTTTTAAACATCTTTATTGGGGTATAATTGCTTTAGAATGGTGTGTTAGTTTCTGCTTTATAACAAAGTGAATCAGTTATACATATACATATGTTCCCATATCTCTTCCCTCTTGCGTCTCCCTCCCTCCCACTCTCCCTATCCTCTACCATTTTAATCAAACAAATGCTTCTTTTCAGGTGGTTCAATCTTCATATTCTTAGCTATATACTTTTTTTTGCATGATGTAGATGTATTAATGTAGAAACATGGTTATAGATATAAAAATCTGTATTCAAATACTCAAAATAGCATATACTTCTAGACTTTTGAAAAAAGCAAAAGCAAAACAATATGTAACAAACAGGGAAAATTCTTTACTTATTTATTTTTAATTAATTAATGTTTGGCTGCGTTGGGTCTTTGTTGCTGCACGCAAGCGTTCTCTAGTTGTGGCGAGCGGCGGCTACTCTTTGTTGCGGTGCACGGGCTTCTCATTGTGGTGTCTTCTCTTGTTGTGGAGCACAGGCTCTAGGCATGTGGGCTTCAGTAGTTGTGGCATGCAGACTCAGTAGTTGTGGCTCATGGGATCTAGAGCACAGGCTCAGTAGTTGTGGCGCACAGGCTTAGTTGCTCTGTAGTATGTGGGATCTTCCCGGACCAGGGCTTGAATCCGTGTCCTCTGCATTGGAAGGTGGATTCTTAACCACTGCACCACCAGGGAAAATTCTTTTAGTAGAACAAATATTCAACTGCTAAACTGGCTTCTACTGGATATAGAAATCCTAGAATTTCTTTCCTTTACATGAGCATAAAATATTTGTATACTTTTAAAGAATAAAAAGTTTAAATTTAAAAAATATGTTCTAGATACATGAAGATACCTTGGCCCAGCATGCAATATATATACTAATATGGTCACCTATGAAATCATTCTTGCCAGTCGATGTTAATAGTTTAAATTTCCTTAATTCATAGATACTGTGTGTTGGTATATAAACATTTAAGTTTACCCATTTTTCATTAACTTCTTCATTACTTGTAGGTACTTTCCCTACTATTGTTATATGATATAAAATCCTGTCTTCATTTTCATTTTACCTATGCGTTTCAACATTTACACTGAGATTTCAGTTCAAATCCAATCCAGAGTCATATGTATTCATTGAGCACATGCCATATTCCATGCTAAACACAGAGGTTATAAATACAAAAACTACTAGGACCTAATCTCTTCTTTAATGAGTTCAGAAGGGCATTCAAATTACCAGATGGAAATTTATAGTAGTATATGCTGAACCCCAAATTCATGTTAAAGTCAAGATGCTATTAGAGCTCCACAAAAGGATGCCTACCAAACCCAGTTAAACTGGGGAAAATAATTTAGGAAAGGCTCATTGAATTAGGTGTAAACTGAGATGAGGCTAGAAGGATGAGGAATTAACAAGGAAAAAGACTATTCTTAGCATAGGCAAGTGCCTAGAGACAAAATAAAACCACATCACACTGTTGAGACCATAGAAGTTTAGTTTAGGTGGCCGAAACCCATGCGTGTGTGTTTTTGTTTGTTTTACAGTGGTCTGGGTATAGAAGACTGAGGGGTAGATTGAAAGATGCTGTAAATTTGGGACTAGGGTAAAGAAAGTTCTGTATATTTACTTAAGTAATTAACTTTGTCCTAAAGGAATGGGAATATTGGTAAAGAATTCTAACTAAGTGATGGGATCAGATTTTTGTACATGGTCAACAAGCCTCATGAATTACCCAGCCTTCTCACTTCTAAAGAATATTTTACCCTTTGCCTGTAGCTCACCAAAATCGTGAGCACTTTCCAGGTTTCTTTAGAAGGTGTCATTCAGTGCATCCAATTTGGCTATAACTAGGAAAAATTGCTTGAGATTGATCCCATCTTGTTTGCTGTCATCAGCCCTGGATCTAAATTCCTTCACACACCTTCCCATCTGCCACGTCATGTTTTCATATGGCTGCTCAATTTTTCACTACTTAACACATCTACTCTTATCTGGGGGAGAAAAAAATTAAGCCAAATCTTACGTAAGATTATGCTGTTTTTAAGTAGAAATAATACAAATGTAAGCAGCAGAGTTGGTTGCGGTTTGTCATGCAGTTTTGACATTTGATCCTTTTGTCTAAATATAGAGAAAAGCGTCTCCTAAAACCTCATTATTTCATATAAGATTTAGGAGAAAAGGTATTGGGAGGCCAAGTCATTGGCTCATATCTACTTGCTTTATAGCATTATAAAAATCAGTGTATCGCCAGCACCCACTAACTAGGTGATATAACCTATTCAAAGTTAAGGAAGAGATATCTGAACTCTGGGAATCTCACTGCTTATGAAGGTGTTATTGTTAATTTTCAGTAATGTGTATTCTCAATAATTACTATTATTATGTCATTATATTTCTGTGAAATCTATACTCTTATGAATCTAAAATATCGTAGAGACAACGTTGCTATCTGAATGTCAGTCTCTGCAAGCATTGGGGTTCATATCAGAAGTTATTTTTAAAAGTTTAAATTTTTCTTGCAGTTCTAATATTTTGAGATAATTACTAGTATTTCCTGGACCTGCTTCATAAATCTAACTTTGTATTATTTTAAAATTTACTTTTCACATAAAATAATAGGCTCACTATTTCCCAGAGGCATGAATTTTTTCTATGTAAATGTAAAAATGAGGTCACCAATAAAACATTCTTTAAATCGTGTTTCCTTCATTACTTCCACATTTAAGATGATATCGTGGAAGGAACAATTACTGCTTTGTTCATTTTGATTCGTTTGGCCCCGCCCCTCCTCACCTTGCTATTGAAGAACAAACTGTTCTACATGGGTCATTTATGACGTGATATAATAGGACACTTTTTTGTATTTCCAGCCTGCAGCGTAATATACCAGCTCAAAGCCACCTAATAGGAAAGAATTTTTTGTTTTTTCTGTTTTTCATGTCTATCTGATGGGTAACTTTAAGCAAAGATGTATTTAATCATCATTATAAGGACTTAAAGATTCAAAGGACAAATGATGGCTATTGTCAAAATAAGAACCTTTGTTAAGCCATCTTCTCCTACCCCCTAATTTCCTGTGAGTCCTGCTACTTAAATAGAATCTTACTCTCGCTCACTGTGTCACAGGGCAGACTACTCACCAACAGGTCGGACAACTACATTTTATTTCAACAGAAATGTGTGAATGTGACCACTTTCCCACCAGAGGAGCTGATGTCTTAGGGCACAGTTTTAAGTCACCATGGAATTTTACAAAGGCAACTTCAGTTGCTTCGTTGACAGGGAAGGAGATAGCATCATATAAAAATACAAATTCAGACCTAATATCCAAGAAAAGTAAAATAGCATGTTAGCATGTTCAGAGGCTCACTTTGCACCATGGTTTGCTATCAGCATGGTTGAGGCCAGAAAATATTTTTCTCTTAATATAAAGCTTGACTTTATGTTAAATGGACAAGGATACATCATTAGTAGCACAACTTTATAGTCCTCACGAAGCTAGTTTTCATATGAGTACCTCAGTCTTGATCCTTAGCTAAGAGTTGATTTTAGTCCCATAATGGATGGCTGGTTAGCATTCTCTTTATTCATATGTGAACCACTATAACTAGATGGAAAGACTGTAGGAGTAGAAACCACGACATGAAGCCACACATGCCTTGGGAATTAGTTGTTTCTGGCCCAGCTTGGGACTGAGGACTGCTTATGCAAAGCAGATGTCAGTGTCTGCTGTCTTTCAGAGGATTGCTGAGAAGGGTAGTCTACAGACTCACCCAGAACTTTGAGTCCATATGAAAGTCTGGACTGGTTTGGTTCATGTTGGTTTTAGATTTCTGCGTCAGATCTGACATAATTCAAAGAGTCAAATTTTTATGTATATGTATACTGTATATAACTTAGAGATGGCATTAATACAGTATGTATTCTTATGCCAATTCACAGGAACTAACTACAGCTATTTTAACTTATAGTGCCTAATTTTGTGCTTTTTTTCTTTATGTACACAGTCAAGGTCATAAATAACTAAGACATTATATATTTTGACTAAGGACTACTATGTTTCCACTCTTTCCTACTAGGCACATTGGTAGAAAATCTTTTTTCAGCATTAATAATTCAAAACTTAGTTTCAAACAGTCAGCCCACTGTGGTCAGATTTTAGTAAATACAAATTCTCTTTTTCCTTTCTTCCAAAGACCTACCAGTATGAACTTAATTTAAAATTCATTGGTCCCTTTTTCCTGATCATCCTCTCTCCTAGGTTTTCATAATTGCTCTAAACTTTAAAGTTGTTGACCACAAGAAAGAGATACAGGACAAATGAAAGCAAAGAATTCTGTGAAAAGATAAAGATATGCTCTCATTACTCATGAACTTTATAATTTTGTTGAGGGAGTGATTGCATGAAAATACCCACCTGAATACATGTACTACAGTCATAATAATCTGTAATAATTCAACACTCTTGTAGCCAGAGCAAAGTGCTCTTCTGCCTGCGTTATTGGGTTGCTATGTATTTGTAGATGCTATGAATCCAAAGGCTCACAGATGGTCATTATAACCTGACATGCTCTGCTGTAGAAGAGCTTCTTAAATTCATTAACCTCATTTAAAAAGACACAAACTGCTAAATCAAGAGAATTCCTTCTGATCATTTTAAAAATCAATGACAACCTCATAACAGTAATATGTCTTTTGGGTATCAGACAGAAACAGTATATTCTCTGGAAAGGAGTAGTTATAGGGAATTTATTACTTATGGTACTGAATGGGGGAAAACTAAAAATCTGCTTATTATAATTACTGTAGCAGCATTAGAGATGGCTGAACAACCAGAGCGGTGGAAAGAGCAGTCTTGACAACAGATACTGTGTACAGAAGGAAAAATACTTTTATAAAGGAGTCTCATAGTTATAGTTGTAAAACCCAAAGGAAGCAGTAAACTGAAGAACTAATTCCATTAATGCATAGAAAGGCCTCTAACCATACATGAATGCGAACAGTAGCATCATTTTTGGAGCAGGACATCAGCTCTTTGAAACACATGTGCATTCTCCTAGAGGAGTCTTCATTTTTTGCATCGTAAAAAAAAAAAAAAAAATGTCCCCAAGCCCAAAGCAGCATATATCCCTAGTTTAGAATTGAGTCTGGGATTGATACTTTTACCATTGTCTTTTAAATCAACATGGTTGATGACTGAGTACATAGAAGTAATCCTAGGAAGTCTTGTTGCCTTGATCTTTGCTAATATTCAATCAATTTGATTTCTCTTACTATGTTAAGTAGAGTAACAGAAGAACATTGAGTTGATTTAAAGAACCCCAGGGGCAGAATAAGATCATCACGACAAACTGTTTTTTAGAAAAAGGTGCTGGAAAGAGAGGGCATGTCTCAGATTTGGGGCCCCTTAGATGGTACACAGATATTTTATATGACTGCGATGATTGTGTCATTTTATAAATACTTGAATAAAAATATCTCAGATGTTATGCAAACATCTAGATTGATAGTTGTAGGAAGCCCTTAATTTTAATGTAAATTCTTTTGCAATAAGATACAATTTATTTTTTCACTTCAGACTCAACTCTGAACTATGCCAATTCTTAAACTGTTTAAGAAATAAATTAAAGTGAAATTAGTATAGATATATTTTTAACATTTAGTAATTAAACAAAAACAAGTAATAAAAATGAAAAAATGTTGGGCAGAAAGGTAGATCAGGCATATGAAGAGGGAGAGAAAGGGGAGAAAGAAAATCAAGGATTATCAAAAGGCCCTACTAAATGGAGGGAGGCGGAAGGAAAGTGAATTGCTGGCTACCTGCAGAAAACTTGTTTGCTTGTTTTGATTTCAACAAACACAACAGGGATCCAGTTACTTGTCCCAGTCCCCTACCCCGCCCTCTCATGTCTTTGTCTTTTCCTTGTCCTTCATGAAGCCTTCTTCCCTCCATGCTTCTTTCCTTCATCCCCTTCTTTGCTTTTTCTTCATTCCTCTCTGATGGGTAGAGGACATTTCATTACATGTGTACGGGGAAAGTTTGGCATCTTTAGTCTGGCTCAGTAGACACCTGCCTTTGTACATGCCTTGTTGTTAACAACACAGTGGAGCAGATGGGGCTGACCGATAGACAGCATTCATTCTAGGAGCAATGGTAGCGAAAGCATGGAGCAGGCTTTTCTACAAACCTGGGTTCTAGTCTAAACTCTGACTCTCTGTCTTTAGTTCTTGGCTGTGGACAATTGAGTCTTCATTCCTGGTCTCCGAAGTGATTGTATTGGATTAGGAAGTAAGCTCTTCCTGTGGTAATTTATTCCAACCTTCTCATTTTAGGAGTAGGGAAATCACACTATGGACATAGTTGTGTACAGTCAGACATCTCTTTTATTTTGTAGTAGTGATAGTTTATGCATATATTATTGCATCTATATAGAATTGATTATGTAGACTTTTATATGTGTATAACATAAAGCTATTGAATATACTGCCCCCCCAAAAAAAAAGCCAAAATGAAACTCAAAAAAATTAACCTTCCTAAACTCGGTCTTTCAAATAATATTTCATCTATGCTATGCTACTAACTCAAATCCTCCAGAGGCTTTTTGGCTGGAGAACAAAATGAATATTTCAGTAGTAGAAGTGGGAGACTAGGGATTTTTGCTGCTCATCGAGTTGAAGAATCAAAACTTTCTGGGACAGGTCAACTAGGGTGGTATGGCTACCCATAAAATGAGCTCATAAAATATATACTTCCATAATGTTTTTGTTTTTATGCTTTTGTATTTGCTTTTGGCAGGGTAACCAAAAACCCCACCTGTGCAGATGTTAATCATTCCATCTTATTGGATACTATGTTACGTGAATGAAGTTATATGCATGCACACTCTTACATTCATTTATTCACAGTTATTTTCAAATAATAAACTGTTTGATATATTTGTTATCAAATAACATTTAGACATAAACTGGTGTCTACTTTTGTAGCAAAGTTTAAGATTTTACTGCAAGAATTTCCCTACTAAGGGCTAGAAGTAACCTGAAATAGAAGAAGAGCTCTTGGAAGGAGAGGCACTACCAAGCCTAATTTATCTACACTACAGATTATCCACATTAACCTAATTGAAAGGGGAAATCATTTTTGGTGTATGAAAACAAAGTCCACCTTGTGAGGGACTTTCCAGGGACTGCATTTGACAGAAAAACAAATGACTTTCTGAATTTCAGCCAGAGCTGGTAGAGGGTACTTTTGTTTGGACAAAGACAAACTTGATATTATAATTTATAATGCAATTCACGCTGTTTGAAACTTTTGCCCTTTAGTAGTTGTGCAAGGTGTGTGTGTATGTGTGTGTGTGTGTAATGGTACTAACAGCTGGCAAATAAAAATAATTTGTTTCTTAAATAATGTTACAATATTCCCATGTTTGTTTCCAAAGTACTGCCCTACTGAATTTTCTTGGTAAATATTGCCCTCTTCAGTTCATTCTGAGGGTGTGCATGGTAAACGGAGATGTTAGTCTTTCCCTGGGCTGTGTTAAACTTGGCATTAGGAAGACTCCCAGATGATGCAGCCAAACATGCTCTAGGCTGCTATGGCCTCATTGGACCATCTAGTTCTTTCCCAGACATTATTTCCACATGAGAAAAGACATTGCTGTGTTTCAGGAAACCAGGAACCAAAACCAATATCTACATCAAGGAAATCATTGATAGTTATATTACCATTAGTGACAATGAATGATTTTGAAATGTGTGTACATTTTCCCTAAAGCTATTTTAAAGAAATCATATGGGCCCATTTGAGTTAATTTTACATATATATATATATATATATATATATATATAAATACAAGTGAATATATATGAGAAATATATTAAAATGTATAAATTTTCCTCCCTAAGGCCGTGTAAGGTAGAGGCTGATATTGTGTGAATCCTATTGCTTTAAGGGCAGAGAGAGAAATAAAGGCTGGAGAGCATTAAATTCAGCCAACCCTTCATTATTGGTTTAATATCTTTAGTAACATTCAATTATTTCCAAGTATTCTGTGTATCAAGAAAGTCAGAATATTTCAGAAAAGACTCCTTGCTTGTAGCAGGGCTTAGGAGAACTGAGAAAATTTTGAAAAAACAACATTTTATTTTTAAAAAACTATGAATCATTGTTAACAACCACAAAAATATAATTGTAGACACTTTGAAGTACTCATTATAGGTCTAGGAAACTATTTAGTGATTTCATAAAACATTCCAGACTTATACCAACCTTGAAAATAGTTTCCAGAAGGCAAAAGGCTCACAAACACAGTTTGTCACTAGGCAACACTGAATTGCTTAAGTATTAATTCCATCATTTATTCTGCTTGTCTCTGCTCCAGTATTCATTTTTCAGCGGACTAATAAAACTTAAACCTAACTCTACATTTAATTCTAGAATTTTTCCAACAAGTACAGATTTTCAAAGAAATTAATCTAACACTATAGACAGGATTTTTATATGATAGAAGATAAAAAATATAGTTTTAATTTTTCACAAAAGATGAAAGTAGAAAGGTAGAAACATGTTAAATTACTTTAGCCTCTAATGCCAATTTTGATAACTTGATTATCTTTGAACATGGAGCTAAAGATTAATATTTTATCCAGTATTGCTGAATTTCTGTTATGTACCAATGGCAGTGTTTGTGAGGCTTTATAAATAATTAAAAACTACAAAAAAAATTTGTATCTACACTTTCATTTGGGATATCCCATGAAACAAATATGACTTAAATTTAATATCAATGGCAATTAATTACTTGAAAAATCTAGTAGAGCAGGCTTCACACTTTATTTTGGAAGTTTTCTTTTTTCCCTTCATGTTGATGTGTGTATGTGTGTGTGCGTACATATGTTTTTTCTATCAAAACTAAAATATCCTAACTCTAAATGTTTGGAGAATATGGGGAAATAGTGGCAGGATAAGAAAGAGTATCTGATTGTCTTTTGCTATTCCAAATTTTGTTCTATGCATGGCTTTTTGTTTCATGATACTTTATAAAAACCATATTATCTCATCTTTCTTGAACAGTTATTCATAGTCACCCAAGACACTCTTGTCCCTAAATGTGTTCTCTACTCAGAAGCTGAAGTGATCATTTTAAGTAAATGCTAAATCTCTACTGATGTCTATAAGACCCTGCATGATCTTGGACCACCTTGCTGTCCATTTTAATCCTCAAATGCCTTTTCCTCCTTCAGGATATTTGAACTCCTTACGCAGCAAACCCCACATTCTGCACGTTCTGGTTTAATGCCTTCTCAGCCCATTCACTTAAATTGGATCATCCAAGTTATTCTCTTTCACTATACTGTTTCTTCCCTTCAAAGCACTTATCGTCTTATAAAATATGTTCATTTATGTATATGTGTACATGTATGTCATCTGTGTGTCCCTAGAGTAGTTGAATGAATAGTTATGTACCTAGTCAAGTTTTAAAGAACATTGATCGATGTACTGAGCCAAACGTAAATCCCACTATAAACATGGAATGTCGGTAATTTATTCATTGATTTTGTTATCTAATAAATATTTATTGGCTATTATGTGTGAAGAACCATCCTAGATTAAGAGAGTACATCAATTAAAAACAAACCTGTTCTCATTGAGTTTATATTCTGGGCACAAATGGGGGTATGCGTGTAGGGAGGAGGGTAAATAGGCAAAGTATGGGTAAATTTAAAGGTCAAAATGGCTACAGAACTGAAAGAGGAAAGAAAGATGAGAAGCATGTGGTAAGGGGGAGCAATTTTAAATAAAATGACCAGGCAACTCCTCAAATGGGAGGAAAGTCATTCTAAGCATTAAGTCAAAGAAAGCAAAACAATCATAAGAAGTGCACAAGGTTGGGCACGTGCCAAGGAAGAACTGGGGGGGTAGAAGGAGAAGCCAGAGACATACAAGGTCTTTTAGGCCATTTAAAGGACTTCGGATTTTACTCTGCATGAAAATAAAGCCTTTGTAGTTTTTAAAATTTTAAGCCGAGAAGCGAAATATGTTTTAACAGGATCCTCTGGCTGTCTTGTTAGGAGTAGTCAGTAGGGGATCAAGAGTGGAATCTGGGAGACCACTTAAGGAATAATACATGTGGGAAATGGTGGTGACTGGGACTAGAATGGTCACAGTGGAAGAGGTAAAAAGTAGTCAGATTCTGGGTATGTTATAAATGTTGAATGTTTTATCGCCAAAGTTTATCCCTGGTAAATGACGCAGCAGAGAAGGTAGCGTTAGCAATGAAAAGGGCAATTGATTATAATAGCATGTAGGAATTTTTACTTACAGATCTCCCCTTAGGGAGTTTTCTGTATTTGGAAGAAGATCCTTAAGAAGCTTAACTGAGGGAGAAAGGCCAGCGCTGGGGCCTGAATTTAGGGGGAGGAAAAATGTTGTGCCTAAGAAAATGGAAGAATGTGTGAGTTATTCTGAAGAAGCAAAGTACTGAGAGAAAATGCAAGGACAGGGGTTTGGAGACTGAAATAATGGAAGGCAGTGGGCTGCATGATGTGGCCATTTCCTCAATGGTCAAATTTTTCAGCAAAGCTACTAAAATCATGAAATCCTTAATGTGAGTAAGCATAGGTGGAAATAGTCCTTATTGGAATGGATGGGTTGAGGAATCAGGCACAGAGATAGAAACAGGAAGTTAGTCATGCAAACTCAACAAAAGGAAGAGCTTTTCTCCTTTCATAAGACCATGAAATTGGGCACTAAAGACAAGCCGTCTAGATCTTGGAGAGTTAGGCTGCAATTGGTTGCTGCAGTGTCCTAACAAGTTTTAAATCTAAAACTTCTGATTTGGGGAGCTGACTCAGGCATAGGAACAAACCAGTTGAGATGAGTAAGGAAGGTATCAAGTTATGGGTGAGATCAAGTTTGTCTACTGTCATTTAAAACAAAATAAAGCATCCTGAAATGAAAGGGCCACCAGAACTAGAACACCCAACAGCAAATGCAATGGCCATATTGGTAACAATTACCATATTTCAAAAACGCCAAATATGTCAAGTAATTATTTGACAAAATAATGGTGTCAAAAAACTATGTTATAAAACTGTGTGGAGATTAGGGGAAAACTTCTTTGGAATATTTTCCCCTAAGACTCAGACTCCAAAGATAATTAATGATTATCTTAACAAAATTTAAAAATCTTTTAAAATGAACAATACCAGAGTGTGATTATCACTATTTTTAATGATCATAATAATTGCTAGCAATTTGTAGACTATGAACATATTTCTGTACTGTGACTACATAATTTGTGGTTTCCATCCTTAAGAAAAAGAATAAGTCATGTAACAACCCTTAAAGATGACATAAACACACAGATACTGGACTCAATGGACTGACTGACAGCCTGAATCAACTCCTGTCTCATACCTATATGCCTCAGATGTCATATTGCCCTTATATATCAACACTTTCCTTTTTTTCTGTTTCATATCAGACTTCTGTTGATATTAAACTTTATTCGTATTAAAATGGGCATAGGAACAAAGGACCTCAATATGGAATCTATAATGTGGTATTCTCCAAGTTCTACCTTCCCATCAAAAAGGCTTTCTAGAAATGTATTTGCAAAAATAATTTCCCAGACTGAAGCAAGGAAACTGAGTGGTGGTTTCTGAGTTTTTCATCATAAAACTGGCATTAGATTACATATACACACAAATACACATGTACAAATATGTTCATACACATTCAGATATATATCTTAATATAGCTACATATGTATACATATATGGACATGTATCTGTATGTATACACATATGCACACATATACACAATACACACGTCATGTATACATATATATACATTATACGTGTTTACATATATGTATACATTTGTATACACACACGTATACACGTCAATGCTAGTGGCTGTGTTTTAGCCTTAAGCCTCAAGAGATCAACTACAGCACCAGAATGAAGACTCCAGATGACTACTCAACTAATGATCCTCCCCAGGACATTACTGACGAACTGACCTATTCTACAACCCAAGTGCTGGAGCACCTTAGGGGAAGGCAAAGCCTTTGACATTAGGTACACTTGGATGCAAATACCACCTCTGTCATGCATTAGCTAAGTAAATTTGAATGGGTCACCTGACCCTTTTGAACTTAAGTTTCTTTACTACATATTGAAGATCATAATATCTACTTTATTGCATTTTCCAGAGCACTATACTAACATGAAGTAATTTATGTATAGAGAATGGCACATAATAATGCTTCTGGATATTAATGCTGGGAATGAAAGAATGTCGTGGGAGATCATGGAGTCTGGTGGTTGAAAGCATGGGCTTCAGAGCCAGACAGACCTGGATTTGAACCCCAGTTCGGCAACTTTCTGGCTGCATGAACTTAGGCAATTTAACTACCTGGTTTAAACATCAGTTTTTTTTTTAAATTTATAAGATAGAGATACTATTACTTTATGATATTTTTATTATATAAATAATTATACTCATAAATAAACCCCTGGTTGGCATAAAGTAAGCATTCTATAAATGGTAATTACTGTAACTTTAATTTTTTCCCCACCAGTGACCAGGCTGCCACATTAGTAAAAGAATAACTATTTGATTGAAGGATATGTTGGAAAATTAAACTTATTTTTAACAGGCTGGAACACTAGACATAGCTAAAAAGATGAAATTAAATGGGGATGAATGTAGAGTCCTTCACTTAGTTTTACAAAAAAATGTTTAAAAATTAAAAGAGCGAGGATGAACCTTGCAAACATTATGCTAAGGGAGCTAGTCACAAAAGACTACATATTGTAGGATCGCATTTGTATGAAATTTTCAGAATAGGCAAGTTAGTGCAGTCAGTAAGTAGATTAGTGAATGTTTAGGGCTTATTGGGAGGACAGGTAGAAGAAATGGGAATTGACTGCTAATGGGTACACAGGTTCTTTCAGGGAGTACAAAAATGCTCTAAAATTACATGGTAGTCATGGTAGTGATGGTTGCATAACCATGTGACTTTGCTAAAAAGAAAACATTGAATTGGACATTTAAGAGGTAAATTGGTATGTGAATTATATCTCAATAAAGTTGTTTAAGAAATGAGATTTAGATAAAGACAGTCCATCTTAAAAATGAAAAGATATTTAATTTTACAGCATATCCAACAAGAAGTGTTTGAGCCCTAAATTTAGAGTTGTTTAAAGATGTAATGGGTTTCACAAGACATAATGAGCTTCCTGTCACAGGAAGCATTCAACCATAGGCTAACTGCTTAACAGAGTATCAACTGGGGATTTGAGCATGGGATGACTGTTCAGTTTAGATGACCTTCCAGGTTACATTCAATCCCAAGATTCTGATTTAGCAATTCTTTGATCAGTGTTGCAAGACTGCCAGAGAAACTAATGGAATCCAACTTGTGTCAGTAAAAGCAGAGCGTTAGATCAAAGGAGGTGAAAGTCCCATTGTAATATTTCTGTTCAGACTTCACTGAGTGGGAAGAGCAGGGTGGATCAGGAATTCAGGTTTTGTAGAGCCCAAAGCTTATACGATTTTGGGGCCTCTTTAAAAATTAAAAAATACAAAACTAAGAATAAAAGCTAATGGTTAATTAGAATGAAAAAGATCACAAATGATAAAGTTGATAAATGCCACAAAATTCATAATATTTTCATTAATTGATATACTTCTTAACAATGTGGCTGCAGAGCCTTAGATCACATCTTTACAAAATGACAGTTTTGTGATTTCTTTTTTCTTTCTTTTTTTTTTTTTTTATGGTACGCGGGCCTCTCACTGTTGTTGCCTCTCCCATTGCAGAGCACAGGCTCAGGACGCGTAGGCCCAGCGGCCATGGCTCATGGGCCCAGCCGCTCCGCGGCATGTGGGATCCTCCCGGACCGGGGCACGAACCCGTGTCCCCTGCATCGGCAGGCGGACTCTCAACTACTGCGCCACCAGGGAAGCCCTGTGATTTCTTTTTGTAGAGGAAAGAGAATTCAATCTTCTTAGTATGGTTGGTTGAAATGTGTTCTTATTAGATCACTTAGAAACATTATTTTCAGCTTCACAATTCACTGTCAACTTCAGGAAAACTGTTCTCTAGTTTCTTTCATGTATAAGCTGTTAAGATTTCAGATCACTTCACATTTTCTTATGCACTAATTTTAAATACCCTTTAAACTTTAATGATCTCACTAACCGGGTTTTCTTCAGTTTCCTCAAGTCAGGATGCCAGGAATTTGCACAGCAGATAAAGACTCCTGCAAGCCATTCTTACTCCAGAACAGCTAGTGAAAGCTTAAAAATCACAGAAGTGACTGCAAACACACAGGTATATCCCACTAAACCACTGAAAGTTATACCCAATTACCCAAATCCAGAAATGCCTACGGCCAATCCAAAGCCACCTGGCATTTCCACCTAAAGTCTGAAGAGTCAGAGCATTCTTAATTCATTGAGGTTTAAATATCTTACTTCTGCAAGTTTTGCTACGTAAACACATGGCTCAGTTCCCTCTCCAGGCTGTGAAAGAGGACCATGCAAATGGAGCCCTGAACCTCTTAACTTCATGCTAAATCCACCTCTGTCAGAGGGTGACTTTTAAAGACAAACTGGCTACTAGGATGCTAAAACCATGCAGCATGAGAAACATTTTAGGGAACTAGGGATTTTTAGCCTGGAGCATGAAAGACCTAAAGGGACACGATTACTGCCTTCAAATATTTGAAGGACTGTCATGTAGACATCTGTCCAGGCAGTCACTCTGAGTAGCTCTAGAGGACAAAAGTAAGAACAATGGGAAGAAGTTACAAGGGAGGAGATTTCAACCAACTATATGAAAGAACTTTCTAAATGATTAAAGTTGCTCAAAATGGAGTGAGTTGCCTTATGTTGAAATGAGCTCCCTGTCACTTGAAATGTTCTAAAGAGGCCGAATGATTACCTGTCAAGAAGAGTGCTGTAGATGATCTTTCTTGAATGAATAGAAGTTCAGTCCAAGTTACAGTTCATTTAACTCTTCAATGTACTCAACAGGTTAGATTATCAGGAAAAAAAAATAAGCCTTCACTGTATTTATGGTCAGAGTAGTTTATTAAATTAAGTTTATTAAATTTCGAAAGGGACTATTACAGAATATTCCATGTATATCAAATCATACCTTTCAGAATTTAAAAGCTAAACGCTGTGGAATTATCCAGTAATACTTGGGTCTGTCTTCCAAAACCCCAGTCTATATTTGACATCAGCATATAGCCCCATTAATATTATTCATTTGTTCATAAATAATTATTGATTACCTTCTATGTGGCAAACACCATGTTACACTGTTGGGCACTAGGAAAAAATGAGCAAAACAGGTCATGGTCTCTTACTTCATGTGGCTTATAGTCAAGTTTCAGTTCTATGTATGAAAAGTTTATGTATTCAGAAAAGCATATGCAGTTTATAGAATTTTATTAAGCAATATTGTCAAAAGCATGAGCTCTCAAGTCAGGCAGCCAGAGTTGAAACCCTAGCATGCAATTTGCATGGGCCATTTATTAGCCTCTCTGTATCTCAGTCTCCTTGTCTGTAAAATGAGGATAATACATACTTCACAGGATTGCCATGAATATAGATAATGTCTGAAAAAATGCCTGGTAGAGTATCTGGCACATATAAATGCTCTAAATAATAGCTTTTATTATTATAAATATATGGCATTCACAACAGTCTTTTCAGTGTTGTATAGTATAAGAGATACATAAAAGCAATATGCTGTAACACAGAAGAGTCTGAAAGAGAAGCTTATACATTCCTCAAGCTGTTGTAGTTTTCCTTGAAACTACTGCATAGCTGAAATAATTTATCTGAATAAAAACACGTGGTTAAAAAGACTTCTTAACAATAAACTACGTAAAACCCTTGTCAGGCACTAGATGGAAAGCATATTGTGAGAGAGAATTCTTTGTAATGACCCTGTGTAACGGTTAGCTCAGTGGTTACAGAATACGGTATTGCTGAGATGAGGTGAAATCTGCCCACCAAAATCTGGGATAATCCTGAAGAAACTGAAATATTGCTTCTTGGTGAGCATCACTGAAGCCACTATTTTTTCAGAACCTTTTTCTTTCATTGACTACTGCCATTTAAGAAATCTTTTAAAGAAAGATTTGCCCCTGCATTTTCAGCAGCCACATAGTAACCACCTGCCACAGGCTGACTCATGTGTTTTTTTTTTGTTTGTTTTTTTTTTTTTTGCGATAAGCAGGCCTCTCACTGTTGTGGCCTCTCCCGCTGCGGAGCACAGGCTCCGGACGCGCAGGCTCAGCGGCCATGGTTCACGGGCCTAGCCGCTCCGCGGTATGTGGGATCTTCCCAGACCGGGGCACGAACCCGTGTCCCCTGCATCGGCAGGCAGACGCTCAACCACTGCGCCACCAGGGAAGCCCCTGACTCATGTTTTGATCAAACAACTAAAGCCATAGGCTTCTGAATGTGGAGGCTCCCATGATTGTGTGCAATTGGCTTGTAATTGCATTCATTGTACCAAAAATGTCAGCTATTTTCATTGATTATATTCAGTTTAAAGGTTCCCACAAGAAAGGGAGACCCAGAGATGACCACACAAAGAAGTTATCATAAAAAATGAGAAACCACATTCCTCATCGGGTCAGGGTTTTACATCTCTGACATTCAAACACAGGTAAGCTTTATGGGAAGGCACAATAGTTCTGACCATTTAAGCCAGCCTTAAATGCTTATATATTCAAACTGTAATGGCAGGTCCAAGTCATTCCCACCCTTGGTCTCAGTTTCTGATTCTGTAACTGCTCAGCCTGAACACTTAACACTTTGGCTGGACTTAAATCCTTCGGCAACTTTTATTTTGTGTCTCAATCATTACAGTCAGCTTTCCCTAAATTGAATCTAGTTTTAGACAAACTTCTTCCAATGGCAAGTAACAGAAACCCAACTCAAATTTAGTTACTACAACTGAATTTATGAGCTTATGTAACAGAGTGCAAGTTTCAGATATAGCTTAATCCAGGGTCTCAAACTATGTTTCCAGGTCTCTCTCTGTCAACTGCCTCTTCATTCCTGTGGGTTGGTCTTTAATTCCAGCAGCCCCCTTACTGATAGAAATCCCTGCTTTTCCTTCTTCAGTGTTGAGAATTGGAAGTGAGCCTCTTTGGCCATGCTTGTTGTACACGTCACCCCTGAGATTAAGGATGAGGTAGGGTCATAATGTTCAAAAGACCTAGACTGAGTTTGCAAGAAGGACGGTTCCTTTTTTTTTTTTTTTAAACATCTTTATTCGAGTATAACAGCTTTATGATGTTGTGTTAGTTTCTGCTGCATAACAAAGTGAATCAGCTATACATATACATATATCCACATATCTCCTCCCTCTTGCGTCTCCCTCTCACCCTCCCTATCCCACCCCTCTAGGTGGTCACAAAGCACTGAGCTGATCTCCCTGTGCTGTGCAGCTGCTTCCCACTAGCTATCTATTTTACGTTTGGTAGTGTATATATGTCCATGCCACTCTCTCACTTTGTCCCAGCTTACCCTTCCCCCTCCCCATGTCCTCAACCTCACTCCAAATAACTCAATTTCATTTCTTTTTATGGCTGAGTAATATTCCATTGTATATATGTGCCATGCCTTCTTTATCCGTTCATCTGTCAATGGACACTAACATTGCTTCCATGTCTTCACTATTGTAAATAGAGCTGCAGTGAACACTGTTGTACATGACTCTTTTTGAATTATGGTTTTCTCAGGGTATATGCGCAGTAGTGGGATGGCTGGGTCATACATTGGTTCTAATTTCTGTTTTCCTCCATACTGTTCTCCATAGTGGCTGTATCAATTTACATTCCCATCAACAATGCAAGAGGGTTCCCTTTTCTCCACACCCTCTCCAGCATTTACTGTTTGTAGATTTTTTGATGATGGCCATTCTGAATGGTGTGAGGTGATACCTCATTGTAGTTTTGATTTGCATTTCTCTAATGATTAGAGATGTTGAGCATTCTATCATGTGTTTGTTGGCAATCTGTATGTCTTATTGCAAAAAT
Source organism: Monodon monoceros (assembly GCF_005190385.1). Lineage (NCBI taxonomy): Eukaryota > Metazoa > Chordata > Mammalia > Artiodactyla > Monodontidae > Monodon > Monodon monoceros. The sequence goes on from NW_021703768.1 coordinate 69,394,025, forward strand.
GTCTATTTAGGTCTTCTGCCTATTTTTGGATTGCGTTGTTTGTATTTTGATATTGAGCTGCAAGAGCTCTGTGTATATTTTGGAGATAAATCCTTTGTCAGTTGCTTCATTTGCAAATATTTTCTCCCATTCTGAGGGTTGTCCTTTCATCTTGTATATGGTTTCCTTTGGTGTGCAAAAGCCTTTAAGTTTAATTAGGTCCCATTTGTTTATTTCTGCTTTTATTTCCATTTCTCTAGGAGGTGGGTCAAAGAATCTTGCTGTGATTTATGTCATAGAGTGTTCTGCCTATGTATTCCTCCAAGAATTTTATAGTGTAAGAAGAACTGGCAGAAGACCTCAGACTTCCCAAAAGACAAGAAAATCTCCACGTACCTGGATAGGGCAAAAGATAAAAGAAAAAACAGAGAGGAAAGAATAGGGACAGGACCTGCACATCTGGGAGGCAGCTGTGAAGGAGGAAAAGTTTCCACACACTAGGAAGCCCCTTCACTGGCGGAGACAGGGGGTAGCAGGGGGGAAGCTTCGGTGCCACAGAGGAGAACACAGTAACGGGGGTGTAGAGGGCAAAGTGGAGAGATTCCCACACAGAGGATCAGTACCAACCAGCACTGAGAGGCTTGTCTGCTCACCCGCCGGGGCAGGTGGGGGCTGGGAAATGAGCTTTGGACTTCAGAGGTCAGATCCCAGGGAGAGGAGTGGGGTTGGCTGTGTGAACACAGCTTGAAGGGGGCTAGTGTGCCACAGCTAGCCGGGACGGAGTCTGGGAAAAAGACTGGACCTGCCTAACAGCCAAGGGACCATTGTTTCGGGGTGCACAAGGAGAGGGGATTCATTGTCTGCCCATAGAAGGCAGAGCGCTGCCTAAATGAGCTCCAGAGATGGGCGTGAGCCACGGCTATCAGTTCAGACCACAGAGATGGGCATGAAATGCTAATGCTGCTTCAGCCACCAAGAACCCTATGTGCAAGTACATGTCACTGTCCACACCCCCCAGAAGCCTGTGTGGTGCACCACTGCCAGGGTACCGTGATCCAGGGACAAGTTCCCTGGGAGAACACACGGTGCGCCTCAGCCTGTTGCAATGTCATGTTGGCCTCTGCTGCTGCAGGCTCACCCTGCATTCCAATTACAACTACCTTACTAATCCCTCTCTCAGCCTAAATGAGCAAGAGCCCCCGAATCAGCTGCTGCTTTAATCCTATCTGGTCAGGGTGGGAACAGATGCCTGAGGGTGAGGGTGACCTACACGCAGAGGTGGGGCCAAAACCAGAGCTGAACGCCAGGAGCTGTGCAAACAAACAAGAGAAAGGGAAATTTCTCCATGCAACCTCAGGAGCAGCGGATTAAATCTGCACAATCAACTTGATGTACCTTGAATCTGCAATACCTTAATAGACAATGAATTATCCCAATATTGAGGTGGTAAACTTTGGGAGCAACTGTAGACTTGGGGTTTGCTGTCTGAGACTGTTTTGTTTCTGATTTTTCTATTTATCTTAGTTTTTAGCGCTTGTTATCATGGGTAGATTTGTTAATTGGTTTGTTTCCTCTCTATTATTTTTTTATTTTAATAATTTATTTTTATTTTTTATTCTTTCTTCTTTCTTTCTTGCTCTCTTTTCTTCTGAGCCATGTGGCTGAGAAGGTCTTGGTGCTCTGGCCTGGTGCCAGGCCTGAGCCCCTCAGGTGGGAGAGCCAAGTTCAGGATATTGGCCCACCAGCGACCTCCCAGCCCCACATAATATCCATAAGCGAGAGCTCTCCCAGAGATCTCCAAGACAACACTAAGACCCAGCTCCACCTAACAGCCAGCAAGCTCCAGTGCTGGACACCCCATGCCAAACAACTAGCAAGACAGGAACAAAACCCCACCCATTAACAGAGAGGCTGCCTAAAATCATAATAAGTCCACAGACACCCCAAAACAGACCACTGGACATGGCCCTACCCACCAGAAAGACAAGATCAAGCCCCACCCACAGGAACACAGGCACCAGTCTCCTCCACCAGGAGGCCTACACAAGCCACTGAACCAACCTCACAGACTGGGGGAAGACACCAAACACAATGGGAACTACGAACCTGCAGCCTGAGAAAAGGAGACCCCAAACACAGTAAGTTAAAATGAGAAGACCGAGAAACATACAGCATATGAAGGAGCAAGGTAAAAACCCACCAGACCAAACAAATGAAGAGGAAATAGTCTACCTCAAAAAGAATTCAAGTAATGACAGTAAAGATGATCCAAAATCTTGGAAATAAAAGTTTCTTTTATTTTCTCCACTTTAACAAGGACCTAGAAGAACTAAAGAGTAAACAAACAATGATGAACAACATAATAAATAAAATTAAATATCCTCTAGAAGGAATCAATAGCAGAATGACTGAGGCAGAAGAATGGATAAGTGACCTTGAAGATAAAATAGTGGAAATAACTGCTGCAGAGCAGAATAAAGACGAAAGAATGAAAAGAATTGAGGACAGTTTCAGAGACCTCTGGAACAACATTAAATGCACCAACATTCAATTATAGGGGTCCCAGAAGAAGAAGAGACACAAAAAGGGTCTGAAAATATTTGAAGAGATTAGAGTTGAAAACTTCCCTAACATGGGAAAGGAAATTGTCAATCAAGTCCAGGAAGCACAGAGAGTCCCATACAGTATAAACACAAGGAGAAACACACCAAGCCACATATTAATCAAACTATCAAAAATTAAATACAAAGAAAAAATATTAAAAGCAGCAAGGGAAAAGCAACAAATAACATACAAGGGAATCTGCATAAAGTTAACTTCAGCAGAAACTCTGCAAGACAGAAGGGAGTGGCAGGACATACTTAAAGTGATGGAAGGGAAAAACCTACAACCAAGATTACTCAACAAAGCAAGGATTTCATTCAGATTTCATGGAGAAATTAAAACCTTTACAGACAAACAAAAGTTAAGATAATTCAGCACCACCAAACCAGCTTTACAACAAATGCTAAAGAAACTTCTCTAGGTAGGAAACACAAGAGAAGGAAAAGACCTACAATAACAAACTCAAAACAATTAAGAAAATGGTAATAGGAACCTACATATCGATAACTACCTTAAATGTAAATGGATTAAATGCTCCAACCAAAAGACATAGATTGGCTGAATGGATACAAAGAAAGACCTGTATATATGCTTTCTACAGGAGACCCACTTCAGACCTAGGGACACAAACAGACTGAAAGTGATAGGATGGAAAAAGATTTTCCATGCAAGTGGAAATCAAAGAAAGATGGAGTAGTAATTCTCGTATCAGACAAAATAGACTTTAAAATAAATACTATGACAAGAGACAAAGAAAGACACTACATAGTGATAAAGGATCAATCCAAGAAGAAGATACAACAATTGTAAATATTTACGAACCCAACATAGGAGCACCTCAATACATAAGGCAAATATTAACAGCCATAAAAGAGGAAATGACAGTAACACAGTCATAGTAGGGGACTTTAACACCTCACTTTCACCAATGGACTTTAACACCCTACTTTCACCAATGGACAGATCATCCAAAATGAAAATAAATAAGGAAACACAAGCCTTAAATTATACATTAAATTAGATGGACTTAATTGATATGTATAGGACATTCCATCCGAAAACAACATAGTACACTTCTTCTCAAGTGCTCATGGAACATTCACCTGGATAAATCACATCTTGGGTCACAAATCAAGCCTTGGTAAATTTAAGAAAATTGAAATCATATCAAGCATCTTTTCTGACCATAACACTATGAGACTAGATATCAGTTACAGGAAAAAAATGTGTACAAAATACAAACTTATGGAGGCTAAACATTATGCTACTAAATAATCAAGAGATCATGGAAGAAATCAAGAGGAAATCAAAAAATACCTAGAAACAAATGACAGTGAAAGCATGATGACCCAAAACCTGTGGGATGCAGCAAAAGCAGTTCTAAGAGGGAAGTTTATAGCAATACAATCCTACCTCAAGAAACAAGAAAAATCTCAAATAAACAATCTAAACTTACACCTAAAGCAATTAGAGAAAGAAGAACAAGAAAAAACCAAAGTTAGCAAAAGGAAAGAAATCATAAAGGTGAAATTGAGATAAATAAAAAATAAGTGAAGAAAACAATAGCAAAGATCAATAAAATGAAAAGCTGGTTCTTTGAGAAGATAAACAAAATTGGTAAACCATTAGCCAGACTCATCAAGTAAAAAGGGAGAAGACTCAAATCAACAGAATTAAAAATGAAAAAGGAGAAGTAACAACTGACACTGCATAAATACACAGGATCATGAGAGAGTAATATAAGCAACTATATGCCAATAAAATGGACAACCTGGAAGAAACTGACAAATTCTTAGAAAAGCACAACCTTCGGAGACTGAATCAGGAAGAAATAGAAAATATAAACAGACTAATCACAAGCACTGGAATTGAAACTGTGATTAAAAATCTTCCAACAAACAAAAGCCCATGACCAGATGGCTTCACAGGCAAATTCTATCAAACATTTAGGGAAGAGCTAAGACCTATCCTTCTAAAACTCTTCCAAACTGTAGCAGAGGGAGGAACACTCCCAAACTCATTCTATGAGGCCACCATCACCCTGACACCAAAACCAAAGATGTCACAAAGAAAGAAAACTACAGGCCAATAGCACTGAAGAACATAGATGTAAAAATCCTCAACAGAATACTAGCAGACAGAATCTAACAGTACCTCAAAAGGATCATACACCATGATCAAGTGGGGTTTATCGCAGCAATGTAAGCATTCTTCGGTATACCTAAATAAATCAGTGTGATACACCATATTAAAAAATTGAAGGAAGAAAAGCATACGATCATCTCAATAGATGCAGAAAAATCTTTGGACAAAATTCAACACCAGTTTATGATAAAACTCTCCAGAAAGTAGGCATTGAGGGAACCTACCTCAACATAATAAAGGCCATATATGAGAAACCCACAACCAATATTGTTGTCAGTGGTGAAAAACTGAAACCATTTCCTCTAAGATCAGGAACAAGGCAAGGTTAGCCACTCTCACCGCTGTTGTTCAACACCGTCTTGGAAGTTTTAGGCACAGCAATTACAGATGAAAAGGAAATAAAAGGAATCCAAATTGGAGAAGTAGTAAAACTGTCACTGTCTGCAGATGACATGACACTATATATAGACAGTCCTAAAGATGCTACTGGAAAACTACTGGAGTTAGTCAATGAATTTGGTATAGTAGCAGGATACAAAATTAATGCACAGAAATCTCTTGCATTCCTATATATTAGTGAAGAAAAATCTGAAAGAGAAATTAAGGAAACACTCCCATTTACCACTGCAACAAAAAGAATAAAATACCTAGAAATAAACCTACCTAAGTAGACAAAAGACCTGTATGCAGAAAACTGTAAGACACTGATGAAAGAAATTAAAGATGATACAAACAGATGGAGAGATATACCATGTTCTTGTATTGGAAGAATCAACATTGTGAACGTGGCTATATTACCAAAGCAATCTGCATATTCAATACAATCCCTATCAAACTACCAATGGTATTTTTCACAGAACTAGAACAAAAAATTTCACAATATGTATGGAAACATGAAAGACCCTGAGTAGCCAAAACAATCTTGAGAAAGAAAAACGGAGCTGGAGTAATCAGGCTCCCTGACTTCAGACTATACTACAAAGTTACTGTAATCAAGACAGTATGGTACTGGCACAAAATCAGAAATATAGATCAAGGGAACAGGATAGAAAGCCCAGAGATAATCCCACTCACATATGGTCACCTTTTATAAAAAGGAGGCAAGAATATACAATGGAGCAAAGACAGCCTCTTCATTAATGGTGCTAGGAAAACTGGACAGCCCCACATAAAAGAATGGAATTAGAACACTCCCTAACACCATATACAAAAATAAACTCAAAATGGACTAGAGACCTAAATTTAATGCCAGACACTATAAAACTCTTAGAGGAAAACTTAGGCAGAACATCCTATGACAAAATCACAGCAAGATCCTTTTTGACCCACCTACTAGAGAAATGGAAATTAAAACAAAAATAAACAAATGGGACCTAATGAAACTTAAAAATTTTGCACAACCAAGGAAACCACAAACAAAAAAGGACAACCCTCAGAATGGGAGGAAATATTTGCAAATGAAGCAACTGACAAAGGATTAATCTACAGAATATACAAGCAGCTCATGCAACTCAATATCAAAAAAACCACCCAATCCAAAAATGGACAGAAGACCTAAATAGACATTTCTCCAAAAGATATACAGATTGCCAGCAAACACATGAAAGAGTGCTCAATATCACTAATCAGTAGAGAAATGCAAATCAAAACTACAATGAGATATCATCTCACACCGGTCAGAATGGCCATCATCAAAAAATCTACAATAAATGCTGGAGAGGGTGTGTAGAAAAGGGAACCCTCTTGCACTGTTGGTGGGAATGTAAATTGATACAGCCACTATGGAGAACAGTATGGAGGTTCCTTAAAAAACTAAATATAGAACTATCATACGACCCAGCAATCCCACTACTGGGCATATACCCTGAGAAAACCATAATTCAAAAGGAGTCATGTACCACAATGTTCATTGTAGCACTATTTACAGTAGCCAGGCCATTGAACAACCTAAGTGTCCATCGACATGTGAATGGATAAAGAAGACGTGCCACATATATACAATGGAATATTACTCAGCCAAAGAAAGAAACGAAATTGAGTTTTTTGTAGTGAGTTGGATGGACCTAAAGTCTGTGATACAGAATGAAGTAAGTCAGAAAGAGAAAAACAAATACCGTATGCTAACGTATGTATACAGAATCTAAAAAAAAGAAAAAGTGGTTCTGACGAGCCTAGGGACGGGACAGGAATAAAGACGCTCATGTAGAGAATGGACTTGAGGACACGGGGTGGGGGAAATGTAAGCTAGGACGAAGTGAGAGAGTAGCACTGACATATATACACTGCCAAATATAAAATAGATAGCTAGTGGAAGCAGCTGCATAGCACAGGGAGATCAGCTCGGTGCTTTTTGACCACCTAGAGGGTTGGGATAGGGAGGGCGGGAGAGATGCAAGAGGGAGGGGATATGGGGATATATGTATACATATAGCTGATTGACTTTGTTGTACAGCAGAAATTAACACAACATTATAAAGGAATTATACTCCAGTAAAGAGGTTAATAAAAGAAAAAAGGCTGGTTGTATAAAATATCAGATGTTTACTATTTTTATCTGATGTTCCTATGCTTTGTGGCCTGCTCTACTACCTCAGATGAGAGCTTGCATCTTTGTCCTTAATCCTGTAGGACCTCTCTTCATCCTTAAACAATGGCTTCTTGCTCGGTACCCTAGACAAACTCTTGAGATTGTTACTACCTATGGAATCATTTCCGAAAATTAGAACCATTTCACTCAATTTTCAATTTAACAAATCTGTACTGAGCCACTCTGACTCACAATAATTTTTTTTTGAGACTTAAAACAACAACTCATTTTATTATACTGCATGATTTTGTGGGTCAGGAATTCTGGCAGGACTCTGCTGGGTGATTCCTCTGCTCAACATGATCATCTGGGGTCACCCATTGGTTTTTAGCTGGTGGCTGTTTTCACCTGGAGGGTCAAAGACAGCATCACCCTCATGCCTGGCAAATTGGAGAGGATGACTGTAAAGCTGGCTCAGCCAGGCTTTTCTCGCTCTCCCTGTAGTTGTAGGCTTTCTCAATGTGGTCCAGAGCTCCCAGAGACCAAGGCTAGACCTGGAACTGGCCTAGCATCATTTCATTATTCAGAGCCACCGTGGACCAATTTCAAGGGGAGGAGAAACAGACCCCACCTATTGATGGGAGAAATGTCAAAGAATTTGTGGCCATATTTTATCCACTACAATGCAAATGCCAGAGTTCTATTCCCAGAAATTCTTATTTAGTAGGTGTGTGGTGGGGTTCAAGATTCTGCATTTTAGAAAACACCCAATGAGATTCTGGTGCATAGAATCCTCAAGCACACTTTGAAAAATACCATTTTATATGATGTGATGGAAAGTGTGCTTATAATGAATCTATCCATCAAACAATTAACAAACATTGACTAATCATGTGATGTGTACCCAGAATCATGTGGGGTGCTGTGGAGAGTAGAAAAGGAAGGGATCCCTTCAAAAGTGTTGACTCACAGTACTGTTTGCTAAGTATTGTAGAACATTTTTTCATACTGTGGATATTAGATCTCCTGTATCAAAACAGCAGGGTATGAAGTTTAAAATACAGATAACTGGGTGATATTTGAGACCTATTTACCAAGAATTTTTGTGGTCGTGGCCTGAAAATCTAGATTTTTGGCAAGAAGCTTATTAGTTCTTTCCCATCATAACTTGAAAATTTAGAATATAGAATATATATGGAACCTTGCCTCAGGTCTCTAAACAACACTGGGCTTCTCAGACTGCAGAATAGATTCAACTAGGGAACTTAAAAAGGAAAATAACCTCTGTATTCTGCCACAAAAGTGATTGATTACAAATCTCTGGAAATGGAATAAGGGCATCTGTAATAAACCAACTTTTCTAAGTATAGAAGTTTCCATACAAGAAATTATTAAAGGATTTCATTTTGGGTAGTTCAATGAAAAAATTTACTAGTGGTTTAAAATTATAAAAAGTGTACATGGTATGAACTTTCCAAAAATCCTGGAATCTGAGATTATGAGGTTTTGTGCTATGAAAAGCAACTACTCCTTTATATAAACAATACTAAATAATATGACAGCTTTCTATAGGTGAAGTTTTTTGTTTGTTTTTATTAAAGAACTTAAACTAATACATATAGGAAAAGTTAACAGTGATTTTTAGGTGATTTTTGTCCAACTTATCTGTTAAATGTCTATAACATTCTATAAAATGTTATATATATATATGTGTTATATATAACATTCAGTACATTATATGTGTGATGTTTAGATAAAGCTAAATATGAAATGGTGTTGGAATTCTAATTCAGAAACTTACATTCTTGAGGTATCCACTACAAGTACTTTTGTTTTCATAATCGTAATTAACAAGGTGTTGGCAATTAGCATACTGTCAGATATGGCTTTGTATTTGACAACATAGAGCACAAAATATTAAAGTGGATTTTTTTGTTGAAATTAAAGGCATTTGAGGCATATGGCTAAGAACATCTTCAACACATGCATAAAGGTATAAGAATCCAAGGAAATTGGACATTTTTGGGGGTGGGGATACTTCTTTTAACCTTATTTGAAGGTGTAGGCCAAATCTCTAAATTGTCCTGTGTTCCAAGATGAATATTGGAGGACTTTGTCTGAGGCTGGCTTTAAGGCTGAGAGAATTCTGTATCTAGAGTCTTGGAATTTTCCTCAAGTCAACTTTTCAGTGCAAGGTGTTGCTTGAAACTTCTAAAAATCAAGAGCTAAGAGTTCCTAGAGAGTCAAAACAGGTTATATCTGAGCTCATTTGCTAATAAAATTAGTTAAGGACTGTATGGACATATAGCAGTTTTCTGTTTGAGAGCTAGTAAGGGGAAATTAATCCTCATTCAAAACTTCTTTGAGCAAAGCTACCAAACAGAACCTAAGAGCCATTGTGTTTGACAAAACTGGCTCATTTCTCAATCCTATCTCAAACATCTCAGCTCAGCCAGGCCTATCATGCACCTTGCCATGGGTATCACAGGAGACCTGTGAGTAACAGTTTTGTTATTAACCCTGAACCACCTTTCCACTGACCAGCTCCCCTGCTTCTCTCTGGAACCCTGATACTTGGACCCCTCATTCTACACCCTTTTCTGTTCCCAGCAGAAGTCTTTTTCTTAGGCTTCCCTTTGTACCTTACAACCTTAACCTTGATCTATGTTCCCTTCTATTGTGTACAAATTCTGGTTAATTGCATATGGAACTTTTTGTATGAGTCACTTTCTTGGCCCTGATATGGTTACCAGATTGTTTTAACAAATTGGTGAACTTTTGTCAGCATTACATAGAAAATATATTGACAAAGTTACATGTTACTAACTCTGTATCTGTATATGGCTTGTATCCATATCTTTCATTTTAAAAAAAAAATATTCTAGAACTCTTTCACAAAGTTCAAACACAAAGTTCAAATACCAGACAGCAGTTCAGTACTAGGCATTTGGCAAATCTATGGCCTTAAACTAGGCTGGCAGCTCTGCAGTCCCTATTCCCTCCCAAACTTCTCTACCTGTTCTAGAGAAGCAGACAAAATAGCTTATGTTGACTTTCTCAAAATCATATACATGAAATGTATGTATGCAATGGCCAGAATTGTACTCGTTGTCTCAGATAATGAGTACCTACCTGAAATGGTTACCATATTTGATTCAACTATAATAACATGCCCAAATTCCAACCTCTTTTTATCTTTAAGTAATCTAGGGAGGTGGGAAATTAAAAATAGATGTGAGATCAAGAGTGCTAAGTGTACACACATACACACACAACCCCCAGGTGTTTCATCTTCATTATATATATGGTTCAAGAGCTTCCATAAAGATCGTGAAGTATAAAGACAGTTGTTTGTCTTGGAGTCCTGTTGGGAGTTGAGGACAAGTGATTTTAGTGAAGAATAGACAATATATTTGAAAATTATTTACAAATGATTCAATGACAAAAGCAGCATGACAACTGCTGAAAATTTCCATGCACGTATAGATGCCATTCTGCTAGTTCTTCTTTTCACACATGGGACATCAAACAAAAGGCAGTACCCTGAGGGCATGCCCACACAAAGTAAAAGGGACTTCAGATAAGTACTACCACCTCTGTGAGCAGTTTATTAGAGCAACAAACTCTCCTGGAAAATCAGTGCTACATTACAGACTAAACCAATGAATCTAAATGAAAAATTAAGGAAGGTCATTATGAATAGACAAGTGGAGTCAGGAGAAAAGAAGAACAAATTTTTAAAATAAAACCCCCAGTTCATGATGGGTTTGTATCTTGCTGTATTTTTCCATGTTCCTCAGTCTTAACCAGTTTAGTGTAAAATAAATTGTAAAAGCTTTGATTGGGGAATTAACATGACCAGAAAGAAATTGGGTTTCATTCCTAAGCCTTCCAATTTCAGCTTAAATCAAGGCATCTTGTCCAGTCATGTTTCAGTCACTTAAGATGAATTATGCATATGCAATAGACTTTAGCAGTCTTCTATCCCTAAATCATGTTTCCAAACACTGTTGCAACATTATTTAATTGGGTTAAATGCTTTCAATTATTTCCCCCCCTTTACCAGGGAGCTTTCTTGACCCTATTCTAACTCTTCTATGCTTTCTAACTTTCTATAACCATTCACAGCTCACCAGAGTAGACAAGCATGAAATTAATGCTGTGTAGTAGTAATTCACTAATTCCAAGAAAGTTTGTTGCTTGATTATTAGGTAACACTGCTAGCATTTCAGGTCCTAATTTTTCTTCTATAGAATGTGGTCAGGAGTTTGTAATTCTTTGAACCAAATAATTTGTTTCACAAATAAATGGACTTTGTCTTTTTTTCTAATATTGGTGAGGGAGGATTACATGATAATTGCTTAACCAAAAAGAGCTTCATTTAGTTTTAGCTTCAGTTATAGCTTTAGGAAACATGGTTTCTAATTTTTGTTGTTGTTTTTTTACCAAATCTCTGTCTGACTTTAGCACAACTGTAGGTTCAAATGGCTTGCAGTCTTTGTGTGTATCATCAATGAAATGATCATTTGGGGGATTTAGCCACAGCTTTATTCTTTGCTTGGGCGATTTTTTTTTTTTTTTTTTTGCGGTACGCGGGCATCTCACCGTTGTGGCCTCTCCCGTTGCGGAGCACAGGCTCCGGACGCGCAGGCTCAGCGGCCATGGCTCACGGGGCCCAGCCGCTCCGCGGCATGTGGGATCTTCCCAGACCGGGGCACGAACCCGTGTCCCCTGCATCGGCAGGCGGACTCTCAACCACTGCGCCACCAGGGAAGCCCTCTTGGGCAATTTTTGAAACACTTTCTGCACAATGATTCCAGTCATGCAAGTGACTGTCGATAAGGTAAAACTCTCAGGGCAAACATTTCTGAATCTACTGTGGAAAAATCATACAGACTGTCTTTGTAAGAGCCTCTGATAATCCCCTTTGTGGTGCCTGAAATTCACTAAATAAATGTCACTTTGTAATGAGACTTTCTTTGGTCTCCAGACTGTCCTTAAAGAATTGGTAGTCTGTAGTCCTTCCATATGAAGCTTGTTAATGCAACTTGATTATAATATAGCAATTTTAATTGTGGTGTAAATGCTACACTTGAAACATGAGTCTAACCGTCTTTGATGCTGTCTGTTAAAAGGATTGGGTTACATGTATCTAGACTGCCTGAACACTGAGTGCCAGGCCACTCACAAGAAGAATTAAGATTATACCTGGCAGGACCCCATAAACAGGGGGGCTGGATACCCACAAGGTATTGAAAACATTTCAGTCTCCTAGTTTCAAACTTTCTTTGGAGTCAGAGAATCTATAACTCCTAGTTGACCAGGGAGCCTCTCTTTTCTTCCCTTTGTGTCTCGGGAAGACTCAGTCAGCATTTGGTTTTTTACTTTCCCTGTTGTCAATGTATAAGGGACCATGTACTTAGAGAAAAAAACAATGTAACTCCATCTACTTCTGTCTTTAAACTTTAAAAATTAATCTTCAGCCATACTAGTATACAGACACACAGCCTATTACCCCTATTATGGTAATTTTGTTAAATTTTGATCTTTTTGTTATGTTCACAATCTTGGAAAACTAGTATTTTCTTGTACGTCATAGTATCACAGAATTTGGTTTGTAGTGACTCACGTGTTAACTTTGTTTACCAAATCTCCCAGTTGTGAGACTGAGAAATGGGACTTGACACTAAAGCAAAATAAACACACATGAACAGAGAAATATTAAATTTTATGACTGTATAGAAATTACAGGATAAGGGAATGGATCAAGGCCCAAGATGATGCTACAGAAGTGAATGGAGTTGTCATAGGAAAAATGGGATAGTTGGAAATAGGAGTATGTTTTAGAAGAAATGTATTAAATTTGATAGACAAAATCAGAGTTTCAAAATTGTAAATAACTTTAAAAATTATGGAGTTAAATAGCATCCCTTTGTAGACAAAGAGGTTGAAATCCAGAGATTTTAACTGGCATTTTCAAAATCAGGTAGTTACTAACGAATCCAGAACAGCAGCCTAGAATCCCTGACTCTGGATCTAGCACTGTTTAGTGCAGCTTAATGTATTCCCCCATTGTGTTTCATGTGACAAAGAAGCCTTTAGAGATAATCAGGAGTCCCCTGGAAATATGGACCTGGAGTTAATGTGCTGCCTAAGACACACAAAGTAGAGAAAATAAAGCAAATCAGCAAACCGTGAGGAGCACTAATCAAGTGGTGAAAATATAAGACAAAACAGTAGCTGCAGGGAAGAGTAAAAAATTCAAAGTTGCAATTCTATTAAGAGAAATTATAGAAAGAAGTAACCAAGAACTTGACCTCTAGAATCAGAAAGAATAACATCAAGTTGTGTACCACTTAACTGTTGAATAATGTTACTCAGCTCTTAAACTGAATTACAATGTCCTGATCTATTAAATAACATAGAAATAGTATCTACCTCAAATACTGTTATGAAACACACATGGTTAAAAATGTACAGTTAGTACATTGGCCCATAAAAAGTGCTTTATAAATAGTGGTTATGACTATTATTGGCTTATAGGGAAGCCAGGATAGCAGTTTTCAATGAGTACGGTGATGTTAAATGTTAAAGTGAAGGTTTGAGAAATAATCCTACCAAAATATTTTTAGATATAGTAAGTTTGGGCCATTGTTAACCAGTAAGAGTCAATTTAAATAAAAATGCAGTTGTATGTTACTTTTAGAAAAGAGAAGAAAAATTGTATCTTTAACCTGGGGTACATTTTGAAAAGAATAAAATTACTGCTGTGTTGTGTAAAATAACACAGGTTTCTATATTTCACTTCTAGTGGCATATAGTTTTCTAAAAATCTTAGTGGATATGTTTTTGCAAGTCATGAAACTAGTACTGCTTACGTGTTCAGATGTTTTAACAACAGACTTTTGAAGCAGTGGAAATTTTTTATGTAGCCAACACTGATATCCAAAGTCATCAGAAGTTATGAGTGTTTTCGCCTCATAAATTATTTTCAGTATATTCACATTTCACCCACAAATAGTTCATTGGGAAAATTAGGCATCTTAGAATCAGCTTAAGGATATCCACACCTGTTACTTCCTCCCAAATACAGTTTATATAATTAGCATTTATGTGCCACTGTGTATGATTACTGATTCAAGGCAGTTAAGCAAGAGTTAATGGAGACAGAAAGCTAATAATTCTGTTCTATGCGTAGAACAGAGTGACCTAATACTATCTTCTGTTATTTATTTTGACTCATGTGAGTCACTCAGCTCTCTCCTAAAAGGATTTTGAAATCCTCAGGATCAGAGGACAGAACAGAAAGTTTGCTTTTGCTTCTGTGACCTCAGTGGTGCCTAATTCAAAAGAGTTCTTCAAAAAGCATTTAATTCAAGATATTTCTTATATGCATCTCTTAGAACGCAGAGTTATGCCAGTTCTGGAAAGGCCAAAGGTACTGACTATAACATTTATGTTGTGTTTAAACCTGTTTGTGCCACTTAAATGTTCTATTCAATATCCCTTTTCTATGTTTTCTCCCTTCTGTTTATATGATCACTGTATCACTTCAAGCACTCACCCTCAAGCTCTCTCCAATGCAAAACCTACCTTCTGGAAGGGATGTGCTCTAGCCATTTTCACCATAGTATGCCTATAGGTCACCACGTTTCCTCTCCCAGAGTTATCTGCTTTACATATCTTATGACAGAATTAAAGAATTGTATACATTCTGCTAGATCCATCTTAATATTAAAGAGCAAGAAGATATGGGTAAGGGAAAGGACAAATCCCTGGGTCCTTAAAGTTATATCACGCTTCTTAAAGTTATATCACACTACAGACTGTTGGTGTCGCCCCCAAATTTGTTAAATCTTAACTCCCAATGTGATGGATTGGGAGTGGAGTGTGAAGGTGGGGCCTCTGGGAGCCGATCATGAGGGCACAGCCCTCATTAATACAGTTAGTGCCCTCATAAAGTTAGTGCCCAGAGAGCTCATGTTTGTTTATAAGCCACCAGTCTAGGGTAATTTTCTTAAAGCAGCCCAGATGGACCAAGACATAACACGAGTAGACATGGACACATCTACAGTTAAAGTTTATCCTGGTGTTGTGCATTTGGTTCTTCTGCCTGAAATGTGCAAGGGAGATGTGATCAAAAGCATGGAGAACAGACTTTTGGAGACTTTTTTCTCCAGCTTTATAATAAAACGCTTTAATATTAAAAAAAAAAGTCATACCAATTTAGACATCAAAAGTAAGAGAGACACTTAGTTATTGAAAAGTAACCCTGGGGAAAATGAGCACTTACTGGCTCTGTCTTTGGAGGGTCAATACATATATACAAAGATTCCAAACTTCTATGAAAGTAGAACATTAGTCATTTTACTAGAGGTCACCAGCCCATATTTCCCTTATACCTCAACCTCATTAAATTGCCTTCTGAGGCGTCCTTGCCCCACACAAGCACACTGTACATTCAGATGTTTATTCATACTCCATGGCTTTTCTCTCATCTCCCACTGAAAGAAAAATCAAATTTGCTTTCTATCTGGTGTTTAAGTATTAAATCAGAGATTCTTGGTCACAAAGCTCAGAAGGATGTTCTATAAAAAACATCTTGCCATGTAGCTATGTTAGAAAAGTCTGTGATATGGGATTGATTTCTAGGGAAAACAGGCTATTTATGAGGTCTTCAACGTATTTTAGTAACTGAGCCCCTTCTTGGGTATAATGTAATTTAGCAGTACCTTCTATTGAATGTCACACATTATCAAAGAAGTTATACAGTGAGATCCCACTGGAATGAATGTGGTCTAATTTTAAAATGACCCTCTGTCATACAAAGTATTGACCAATTATTTAGACATTAAAAGAATCTGAAAAAGAATGGGTATATGTACTACTGAATCACTTTACTGTACACCTGAAACTAACACAATATTGTAAATCAAATATACCCCAATATAAAATAAAATAAAATTTAAAAATTTAGAATATTATGGAAAAAATTAAGGCTAATTCAAAAGGGCATAAATGGAAAAATCTGAAAAATTAACAATGAAAGACTGTAAGTGGCACATTGCATATGATACAAATACAGATCGTTAAAGATTCATTTAATCTTGGGTACTTCTCCCAAACACTTTTACTTAGCATCTTTACACATTTATATGGATTTGGAAATAAATTGGATCACAATAAAACTTTTTTTAGTTCTATAATACAGAAAATTGTTATATTAATAAATTTTTACTTCAGCTATCTGTTCTAGTGTTATAACATTTGGAAATTCAATAAAAATGTTCTCAGGAAGGATTTTATGAAGACAGTATATGGACTCATCTGTCAATTGCTTTATGTGGACATATAAGTAATAAAGGTATAAGGATTAGAATCTGTTTTTAATAACAGTCATATATTTAAAGGAAAGATCCAAAGAGTAGACATGTTCATTTAGACCTTTAGAAAAGTACTATAAAAGGTTATTCTTGTACTTTAATTATGCCAAGGAAGAGAGGAAATTTACTCCTTCTTTATAAATGCCACTTAGAATTTAATTTTAGGTGTTCTGCTTGGTTCTGCTTAAAAATAAAATTTGACAAAACTTATGGCTTCAAATTTAATCCAATCTTCCTGTGACCTATGTCTTGAAAATAAGAGTGAAAGATGTAAATTAGCCTCCTTTTTAAGCTGAGAAATGAGTGGCACATTTCCTAGTAATAGGAAAGGGAAATTTTAACCCACCCAGTGAATAGATTGGCTATGTTATCAATAATGAGTTCTTACTGATAAAAGTTATATTTTGCAAATTCTAGAACTTAATGTGTGATTTCCATTTTAAAATAGTCTTGGAAAAATCTTTGAAAACAATTCAGTACCTTGATATAAATAACTCTTTTATTCAGAGCAATAACAAAAATCTTGTGTCTACAAGATACTCTACTCAAGTTTTAGGCTGCCCAATATTGCCAGGTAGTATAAACCAACGTCTATTATGTTCAGAACACAAGGAAGTATTTTCTCAAGGTGACATGGTGTTTACTACCAATTTAGAGAAGGTGGTTATTAGAAATTCACTAGGAAAAGAGCTGGAAGGGCAAGGTGGGTTACCAAAGGTGGTAGCTTCACCCTTCATGCATTCCTTCGAGTCTCTTTTGAATGAGACACATAAGGGTAATGGAGAAAATTAATCAAGAATCTTTAAATAAAACTTGTAAAGTTGAAAGTTCATTGATATATCATCTTTTCAGACTCCTTTGATCAAGACAAAGACACTTTGCTTCTCTTCTTCCCATGCTGTATCCTCACTGTGATATTCTCTGCAATTTTGCAAGCAAGTCAGAGATATAAGGTGCTGAGCCTGAATCAGACTGGAGTTGAGGTGACACTGTGTCATTGTTATAAGTTCTAAGTCAGTGATGTAAGTACATAAGAATATTGAAAGTCAGAAGGAAATTATAAAATTACCATCTTCATTTTAATGCAGACTTTTATGAAGGCTTTGGTGGAATAACAACATGTTAAGGGAACGTTGGCAGTTTCCTTTTTTTTTGTGGAACAGGGTAGGGGGTAAAACAACTCCTCTGATACAAAGAGAAATTGAAAAATAGCAGCTGGACAGTTCCAACTTGCTCTGATGACCCTCACTCACAAGCGTCAGGTAGTGTCCTGGTTACGACTTGCTGCAGGACACACAGGAGTCTGTTTATTTGAACATATCATATCAAAATGACATATCAGAATTGCTTCAATATTGTTTGTTATTTTAGGAAGTAGAAAGGTAAAGCCAGCCCTAAAGAGGCTGGTATCCATATTCATCTAAACATTGTCATTTTATCTAATATCTCTTTAAAACTGAACAGCCACATTTTTTTCTTTTGCATAGCAAATATCAGTATTAGATTTTTGTGGGAAAAAAAGAAAAATATCCACAGCTAACAGAATACAAGCCAGGAGAACTAACATAGTATTCCAAGTATTTCTTGATGTTCTGCCTCAATACTTCTTGGCAAGGATAACTTATTGCCAAATACATTTCCATTGAACCTTCATGACATAAATTGAGTAACTACAAGAATATTAACTTGATCCCTAATTGTAAAAGTGTTATTGTTGCTTTAACATATTATAGACAAATTTAATAAATTTTATCTACTATACAGGTATGAACAGATATTGCAGCCCATAGAAACCTGGGTTTACAGACATATGTGAGATGGTTTTAGCAGGCATTTGAGTTTTTCTGCCAAAGTTGGGTAAATACAAGATGTCCTCTCTTAAGTGATATCTTGAAGAGAAATTTTCTTCCAGAATACTAGGCATAATGTCAGCTTAATCAGCATGTGCCAAGTGCCTGTTGTGTGCTAGGCATTGTTAGAATCACTGAGAGAGAGCCAAAAGAATTGAAAATGAGTGTAGCCACTGCTTGTTAAGGACCTACACACTCTGCCAGTACCAGGCATTCTTCACGGTGGCATCTCCAACAGCCTTTGCAGGGTTACGAAGCCACAAGTTCTACAGGGACTAAAGAGTTTGTATTGGCAAAAAGTTAAGAGAGAATTCAGTTCTAAAGCCCAAAGGGGTCTATGCTTATTATTCTTGTGGTCTTTCTGGGAAATTTAGAGAATATTAGAAGAGAAAGAAAGAGGAGATAGAGTTTGAGCCAGCTCTCCTTCACCCTGGAGTGCCCACATAGTTCAGGGAGAGTGGGCCCAAGATATAGTGGCTGGGGTGAAAGAAAAAGAGGGGAAGGAAAAGTACTGGGCTTGAAGCTTCCAGCAGTCAGATTGTGTTTAACTGAAGTGAATTTAAAATGTAAAGAGAGTCTTGCCAATAGGTCAGAAATCTCTTTCTCTATGAGTTTGTGCTCATTATATGAATCTGGGCTAGACTTAAAGTAGTGACTCATTGCAGCTCTTCAATTAGGCTCTCTCCTAAAGAATGATATTCAACTGCAGACTCTCTACTCACTCTGCAAAGTTCCAGGCTGACATTAACAAGTTGCTCTTTGGAGTATCTTCTGAAGTGATGTATTCACTAAGTATACACAGGAGCTCAGTAAAAAATCAACAAGGCTTCTCTCCACAGTATATATTACATATTTTTTTTAAAGTTCTTTCTTGATTTCAGGTTTCTAAACCTAAGAAATAGTAATGTATGATTTAGATTTAATCAATAAATTTGCAATTACTTCTAACAATAGCTGGGGGTAATACTATAAAAATTCAGCAGATTGCCCTCATAGTGAGAATAAATCCCAGAATTTCCTATAGGTTTATCCCATGCAAACACCAGGTCCTATAACTTGGCTTGGGGTAGCTCTAGAATTTAGAATGGATACCATAAGAGGTAGAAAGTATTATAAATCGTTGAGCTGTAGAATAACACTATCTACTTATTTGCCTTCATGTGTTTTCATCCTCTACTTGAGCCCCAGGTAATGGATGGGAGGGGTGGACATTCAGTCATGAGTTGGAGAAAGTTGGCTTGACCTAGTAGACAGAAGAAGTAGAAAGTTCTGAGGTGAAGTACAACAAAAAGGGGAGGAAGCACAATACAAGAGATGGGGTTTTACAGGAAGATAGACATTGATTCCTATCCTGACTTTAACATTTTCAAGATGTATACTGGCCAAAGGGAGACTAAATTTTCCTATGTTTTAGTTCTCTTATTTTGAAAATGGAAATAAAATCTCTTAGATTTTAATGAGAATATTAGAAATTACACAAGACACCTAGTACCTGGAATCAAGCACCCATAAATGTCACTATTAGGATTGGTCTCTTTTCCAAACATCTGTTTCTTAACCTTGCTGGAGATCTTTCAAAATCTGTTAGAATGGTACTCTTGGGTAGACTAAGACTGCAGGAGTATTTAGAGTGACATATCACAAAGAGCTAGACTTGGTAACATAAATAATCCCATAAGAAGAACTGAAGGAAAGGAAAGATGGAAGAGGGTCAGAGGAAGTTGATTTATAAGTTGGCCTAGGATGGACCTTGAAAAGAGTTAGAATTGGGAAATGAGGTATTGCCAATGTCTTCTCCTTATCTCAAGGTCTTAGTTCATTCAAGTCAAGAATCCATCTTTGCAATTGAATTCTCTGCTAGAAGTTGTCATATTGATAGCCCTGAAAATTTAATTTTCTTATCCAGTTTGAATACAGTCTCTCACTCTGTCTTGCCCTTGTACTGAAAAAGATTAGAATCTGTTCCTCAGCCTCCTGTAAAGAATTTTGTCAAAAATATTCCTTCATGTCTGGGAAGATGCTGCAGGTAGTCGATAAACAGAATCATCTCTCAATCTCTCACCTGATTTTCCACAGTGAAGTTTTTCCCATAGGAATAAATAAAAATCTCTGTACTGTTGTTTTTTTTTTTTGTCAGTGTGGTGTCTAGACCTAGTCATTTCTTATTTGAAAAGATCATATTCTTGAAATGAAGAGTTAATTTTGTTTAGATTCCACCACCTCTTCCTTTGTTTCAAACATTGGAGGTGCTGGAGGATAAAAGGAAGCTTTGTATTTTCACAATGACCTAGTGTTGATCAACTTGAATTTTCTCAGGTGTTCATTTAAGTATTTGCTTGCTTCAAAATTTCGACTGGGTTGCAGCAGAGGAATGCTGACAAATTGCTGTCAAGTATTATGCATGTGGTCTGAATATAATCACAACTAAATGTCCTTAAATAAGACACTTCTTTATGGGCTGCGGAGCTGTTTGCACTTCAGGATTAATTGGCAGGTTACTTTAGGGCTCATCTTTTTAGGAAATGGATTGACTTGTGTGCAATATCAAATTACACTGAGGAACAGTAAAGACTGGATTACTGAAGTTTCATTCTCAAAGTTCCTATTAATACTTTAACGGGCCCTCTAGCTTCTTTTCTTTAGAACCCAACTCACAAATTATAAATATATGTGTTTGAAATTCATGGATTCTGTGAAAGTATATACCCTTTGATTTGTCTTCCTTTTGTAAAAGTAGCTTAATTCTCACTTATAGAAATTGCTCCCCTCCTAATATGTATTTTCTCTTCCATTCTCTTCTTTCACATTACAAATACCAGATAAAGTCAGTTCTAACATATAGCATTATAGAATCATATATTTAATGCCAAACAACTCAATTTCCACATTGAGAAGTTGATACAGAGGCAGTTTAAGTGATATACTAACATTGTCAAACTAGTTAGTTGCAAAACTGAGTATGGATCCCAGTCTTCTTGAATACCGTAGGTCCAGACGATTTTCCCATCTCACTGTATTATCTTCCCTAGGCCAGGCAACTGAAAAAATATGTATAGTGCCAGTCTACAGAGGAATTACTTTTAACACATGGCATTAGAGGATATTATAGTATATGAGGATTCCTGTACTCCCAAATATCTGCTGTATAATGCATCCCTTTGCCTGAGAACATCCGTAAAACATGGTACAGCTATATAAAAGCTGCTTTTAAAATACCGATATTCTTTAAAAATAACTAAACCTTTAGCATGTTAGCAAGAATTAGTTCATTTCATTGTGTTGCTGATCTGAAAAATACTGTAAGGATGTGGTATTTTGTCTTAAAGGGAAGAGAGATCATTTCAGAACAAAGGGACATATGTCCAATACAAAAGTAGGGTTGTGTGTGTGGTAACACTGGTGTAGTGCAATTATAGATGAATAGCTTTAGACAATTTAGTTGTTGCCATGTGAAACACTCTGAATTCTAACAATTCCCAGTTTTAAAAATATACATCAAAGCTTGAATTGTAGGGTATATGCAAAAACTCACAAATTTAAATAAGAACACAGATATAATAGAGGGCAGAAAACTTCTGGGTATATCCCCACATCAAGGCCAGTAACTGTATCTCCAATTAGATAACATGGGGCTGGCACCACAACATATAGGTGACTTAATAGAATAAGTCAGAACCTAAAGGGAGAAAATGGGAAAACATTATTCAAGAACTTTGAGGAATTCCACATGCTTATAAAACCTGGATGTGACAGCAGGTGGAGTCTTTTGCAAGAGAGGCATGGCAGCCTAAACTAGCAAATACTGAGCATTTAGCTTAGGCTTCAAGCCCACAATGTTATTCACCCACAGTTGCTGTGTGAAACTCAGGTGTTACACTATGGAGGGCTAGTGTTCCCTTCCCTGAGATGAGACATTTTCATTCCAGAGAACTGAATGATTCTGGCTTAATACTGGGAAAAAAGGCCTTTGGATGAGGGTGTGGCACAGAAGGGATAAGACAGAATAAAGCAAACTAAACATACTGGGGAAGGGGAAGAGCATGGTGACAGTGAATTAGTGAAGATATGGAAAGAAAAGGCATGGTGAGATTCCATTTAAATGTATTCAAACATTTTGGAAGGGCTCAGATGTGAGCACATTTCTATAGCCAGAATAACCTAAGAATGAAGCAATACAATGCACATTTAGTGCAGTTAATCTAGTTTTTTAATTCTTTCCTCAGACCTCCACCTCACTTACACACAAAAAAATTTTGCATAAAGAGACTAATGACTTAATATATTTTCCATGAAAGTGTAAGACTATTTAGCAAGAGCAAAACCATTTTAAGGTAGTATATTCCTAAAAGTCAAATAAACTTCCATTTTCTCAACCCACTCACATTCTTTGCAAGAATGACATTTAAACGTTTCATCTTTATGCACCATTAATTTCAAATATACCTTCTTAGACATTTCAAGTTCTTGAATATTTGGAGCTATAGACAACACCTTTACTAAATTCTATCTTCTTTACCTAATTTATTTTGTATGACCAAGCTGGAATTTGCCTTAGAGACCTCAGTCTCAGAGAGAAAATAGTATTTTATTACTAACAGGTATATAAATCCTTTTTTAATGATTCAACCGTTGTTTAACCACTACTGGGTCAGAGTAATTGAAATTCTCTGTGTTTATTTAGTGCTTTTAACATTTGCAAGTAATTTTATCAGCTGCCTACTCAACCTAGATAAAGGCTATACTTTTGATAAGGTTATTGCTAGAATTTGAATAGTGACAAACCTTAGCTGGTCAGTGCAACTTTATTTTCTAGTGATTCTAATTTCAAAAACAATTGGATTGTGACATTCTAATGACCTACATTTGTTATGTGGCAAAGTGTGTACACACTGCCTGCCTTCTTGATGTTACCCAGAAGCTCCGGCACTCGTACAATCCAGGTTCCGCGGTGATTACTGCAAAGGGATGGTGTTCAGTGGCTTTCAGTTTGGACTCTTTAGCCTCTGAGTAGCCTTGGGCAAAGTTCTTGAACTCCCATGCCAGAGCTAATTCACTGGTAAACAGGTTTAATAATACCTAATTCATAGTGTTGCTGTGATGTTAGAATGTAAATCTTAAGAAAATGCCTGGCACATAGTTCAAATTCAATAAAAATATAGCAATTGTTATTTTAAGGACATTAAGTCGGATCTGTGGGTTTCATGTAGCAATACTTTGGAATGACCTCTAGGATAGGAGTAGTGCCCTGTATGGTGCTGATTAAGGACTTAGGGAAGGATATTCTACAAGTTGCTAAAACGTGTTCATGTTTAAAGATCCTTTGGGAGAAGAACATTTTAGAAACAGCTAACCAAATCCTCAAGTAAAAAACAAATTTCAGTCTTTTTCCTTTGCTTGTTTCTTTCTTCCCTACTTATCCCTACCTACCGCACTCTCACTCTGGGTCTACAGAAAATATTTGTCCAATATCCTTTATCTAGTAGCTATGTACAACTTACACTGTTGAATCACATCAGCTTTTTCATATCTAGAAGTTACTCTAATTTAGTAATATTTTCTATTATATCTGATTTTTTAATTTAAAATTAATTTTTATGCTATCTTATTTTCCCCCCAAATCTACATTCTCCTTAGTTTATGGATATAAAACCTGGACACAGTCTTTAAATAAGGTTCTAACTAATGCTAACTATAATAGGAGACTTCCTTCTGGTTCCTTTGTATTATCTCTTATTTATCCAAATACTATGTTTGTTCACTTTTTAAACAGCTAAATATTGCATCTATAATGAATAAAATCTTATGCCAGATGTTTACAGATCAGACAATCCCCGGTTAGTATTTGTGATAGGCTTTTCCCCTAAATATGAAAGTGGGGAATGTATATAAAATGTAATAAAATAGTGTCTATAAAATGTAATAAAACAACCAACTACTCAGCACAACTATATGATATCCTAAGTAAGTTCCCAGTGATTAACCTGAAGTCCTGCCCCATGTATGCCCCTGTAGGAATCCATAGCAACAGAGTAGGTCTGTTCTGAATGACGCACCCAGATGGTTTTGTCATGTTGTACTGCTTTAGACTAATTAAGTATAAGACAGCTTGGTATTGACCAAGTTAGGTTTAGGAAGAACTATAATATATGCCCAGTAAATAGTTGTTCAACAAATAAATGATTAAATGAACAAATGAATGCTTTGAATAAAGCATCCCTTTTCTTTCTCTTATAAATTAATAAACAAGGAAGATATTACTGTGAGAAACTAAAAACTACTACTTTATTAACTAAGAAAGCTGATCAGGATTTCTTTGAGAGAGAGAAAACCATGTAGTATCTTTTTACAAACCATTGCTCAGAGTTTGACATGTTTTAATTTTTTTGTCCCAAGGCTCTGTCTGCCATCACTTGACCTATATACTATTTGTCACATATGGATCAGAAGTTCTTAAAATAGTGGGGCCTGTAGCAGAACTAGACATTAACCTGAACATTAAATTTTCTTACTCCTCTTGCTATGTTCCAATCTTAACATCATTTTAATACAAATCTTTTAGTGTTAATGGTTCATTAAAGGAGAGCTCTGACCTCTGCAACATCCTCTACAGAGCTATTAAGTTTCACCATATATGTTTATATTTGTAGATTTGCCTCATGTGTCAAAAGTAATTTTGTACCTCCTTAGCTTGCATATTCCTTGTTAGAGAGTTTAAACTCATTACCAGCACAGTGTTTTTTCTGTAAACTAGTTCACAGACTTCCAGTGGTGTCTAGCTGGTACCAAATTAGGTGACTTTATATTGATTTACTTTAGTTGGCTTATCTTTTTTCATAGCATTAATTAAGGATTTTTATAATTATTATTTTTATCTATTTGTTTACTTATGTGTTCTCTTTATACTTCTCTAGAAAACAAGTGACATAAGAGCAGGGACTCTAATTCTCCACTGGTAACCAAGCATTCACAAAGTAACCAGCAAAGAGTTGGAGCTTAATAACCATTTAATGGATGGATCAATGAAGACCTCCAAACTAGAAAATTCATGTTCCAAATAATTCACTTTGATTTGACTATTTTGTCTGCACTGTTGCAAGGATTCTGCTATTGAAGGCTCATTAGTTGGCAACTGAGAAAAAAAGACATACCCTAGATTTACCTTGTATATGAGGTAACACTTAAAAGAGTGCCTGACTTACTAGGAACTGATTGAATACGTGTTATACCCAATGTCCAAATACTCTGTTAAAACAAAATGTTTTCATATATATTTTCCAAATAATTTTGGAATATTTTCCAAATATTTATCTGCTATATTGTGGGCAAAAGAAGATTGCTTTACTATGTCAGCAGTTGTTGAGGATAATAAAGATTAGTGACTAGTTATATTAATCCATTTCTTCTTACTCAGTGTAGTCAAATGTCCTACCCAGTTTTGTATACATATTTTGATTACTTGATTACAAAGCTAGAGAAACTAAAGGGAGGCAAGAGATCTTGATTTTAGTCTTTTTCCATCAAGGAATCTCCTCTTGATCAATGAATAGTAAATTAAAGTTTTTTGACATGATTTGTCTTACTAATCTATTAAGAGTATTGCCTGGATGCATTTTTGAAGATAAACACAAGCACAAATTCACGCATTGGCCACCTTCTCACCTACTTCACCTCTTTTCCTCTTGGTTACCACCATCTCATATTCCATATTGCAACTAGGTCAAGTTATGTTGCTCATACACAATGCCTCACCCAGTGCATCAGGATATCCCATTAACTATTTGGAAAACTGCATGAATAAGGTAATTGGTTAATCTACTTTTTTCTTTTACTTTATTATGTCGAGCTTCTGGTTCAGTTTTCATTTTCATTCTCTCTCGTCTAGTATTTAACAAGTTCTGCCTAAATGACCAATAATCACTAGTGTTTCCTCAAATGATGCAGTTCAATCATCCATATTATAGGGAAAGCTCTGCTATAGTGTTGGTTAACACAGAATTTTAGAAATCTAAATGTTAAACCGTTTTGTCACTGTTAGCATTTTTTCTTCAGATCCTGTTCACTCTCAAATTCCAGCTTATGTTTTAAACCATAAGACTCTAAATGACTATTTGGAAGAAATAGTTAAATGTGAAAAAGGTCACAAGAGTTAAACAGATGACCATGTGTAAATTTACTGCTCATTTAACCAAACAAATCTATGAGTCCATTAATGAAAAATTTATTTTGACCAGATAATTTATTCAAATGAGCTAGCTTGGTGAAATACATATCACCTAAAATATTTGCCCAATATACTCTTCATCTGAGGTCCGTTCCAAGACCAGGATTTGTAGAAGTCCATAAGAGTTTATGACTGTGAAATAAGAGTCAGTTAAATCAGAATCTAATATTCCTAACCCCATGCTTTAAATGAATGTCGAAAAATCACTGCCTTACGTAGCACTAAGAGTCACATGTCCTGAGAAGATGACTCATAGATAAGACGTACTAAAAATAAAATCTTTGAATGCTTAAATACATCAGCTGCTTTTAGTGATAAAATATGTTTGGATCAATATCTCTGGATGTCAGCATATAATAAATGTTGAAGAAATCTATTGAACTGGTTAAAAGTAAATACAAATCAAAGACGTTTTAAGGTTGTTAAGGAGAGTGTTTTAAATGTATAGTAGATTTTGTGTACCTGAAGCTGCTCTCACCCACACTTTTTTCCTGTCACTATTGACCATCTTTCTGAACAGTGGATATAAGGCTAATTCCCACAAATCTATTAGATGCTTAATACATACATTTTATGTAAAGTCAATATAATCCATAATGCATTTCTGTTTCACATATTGCACTTCACCTTATTGCCTTAAAATTGAATGAATAATATAAAAATTAAACATTAAAACTCATGGTCCAGGGCTTCCCTGGTGGCGCAGTGGTTGAAAGTCTGCCTTCCGATGCAGGGAACACGGGTTCGTGCCCCGGTCCAGGAAGATCCCACGTGCCGCAGAGCAGCTAGGCCCTTGAGCCATGGCCGCTGAGCCTGCGCGACCGGAGCCTGTGCTCCACAACTGGAGAGGCCACAGCAGTGAGAGGCCCGCGTACCACAAAAAAAGAAAAAAAAAACAAACTCATGGTCCAGTTTACAAATGTAGACTTATTTTGGCTTACTTATGTTTACTTACTATGGCCTCTTTCAGGTCAAAGACTGAGTCATGTACATGTTGATGCTGCCAGCCCCTACGGTAAAGCTCTCACAGGATAGGTGTTCCCTGGTACTTGGGGGGATTTAGATTATGCAGCAGAAGACACACATACACTTGAACATGTTTTCTTGTTCCCTAGAGTACTTTTGCCCACATTTCAATCATGAAATCAAGTGTTTAAATTGTTTTGTAAAATGATCAGTTTCTATCCATAAGAATTAAACCAAGTATCCATAAACTTAGATTAAAAATACATGATGACAAAATTAATTTAATAGCACTGTAAAGTGCATTATCACCCTATTAATCAAAATTACATCTCTGTATATTTAGAGGTAAGGAAACATACATATGTGAGACATACTTATTCAGTGTATAGGCAATGATTATGTTGGTAAGGAGGGAGCTCTCAAAAGATTAAATTCCATGCAGACCATGGTTATCCATTGATGGAATATACTTAGATTTTCACCAACATTTAATAAGGTTGTTTAGAACTAGCTGGAGATTTAATCAATGAGTTTTGGCATGAGGGTTGGGGAAAGGGGAAAAATACTTTATCCAAACACTCTTAGATCAGTTCCGCATTACTTGTGCAGCTAAGCTAACGCATTTGAGAAGAGTGAACAAACTGAGCAACTTTCTATTCCTATTTCCATTATGAAAAATAACCTTTTCTATTTTAAGAGCTTGTGTTCTGAATAAAGGAATGATTTAACATGTGAACTTGTAGACAAAGGATATTTCCTTTCTTGAAATACACAGTGTATTTAAGTGAAACTTAGTCTTGAGGAAATGCAAATACATTTTTATTGCACACAGAAGCAACTAGCTTTATTTAGGACATGCTACTTTACTTAAAATATAAAGCCTGATGTATACACATAGAGCCTGATATATAGAAGGTAAGATCTTGAGTATTGCTTTGTTTTCTTTTTAAAGATTTTTGATAGTACAGTATCTTACTCATTGTTTAGCCTAGAACTAACCACCATCTTCAGACAGAAGTTTCAGCAGACATGCAAGTCTGCAGATGTTTTGAGTGGACCCGTTCCTGGTTCTGTAAACATGAAATGATTTCCTAAGATTTCCTAAGCTAATTCTTAAGGCTCATACGCTATAATTTTTTTCTTGAGAGGACATATTCAAACTGTAATATTTGAAAATGCAGAATGCAGTATTTGATTCAAATACAATTGATTTTCTGCTGAGTTTTTGGGAGACCACTCAGCTTCACATTAAAACTCCCCGAAAAAACTCCACAAATCTATATATGTAATTTGATACCTCTGATTCACAGAAGGCCAGGATAATGGTGGAGTAGAGCTAACGGAAGTTAGTGCCTAGGTGTGGTATTTGCATAATGAGTTTGGAACCGACAGTGTATTTCCTATGTGTGGTAGGGGTGGCAGAGTGAACTAAATGAAATGTTAAGGTAAAAGCAATAGATCATATTGCACAGTATGCTACAAACATTAAGCAATTTGGAAGGTTAATGAACAGAGCAGTGGTTCTCTATGAGGGCCTCCAGAAAACATTAGCGAACAGCAAAATGAAACTGCCTAAAGCATGAGAAAAGGTCTAAAGAACTCTTTCTTTCTCTTTTTTTCCCCAATGCTCTGTGGATGAAACAATAGCAACTTCAACATAAGGTATGGGTTAAGAATGAATAACTTGTTGGATTAATTGCTTCAGTCTTGTCTCAAGCCAGCCATGCCTTCTAACTTGTCAGTAATCCTCAAGAAAGGCCCTATACTGCAATTGTTTCTGCCCAAATCATGTTACTTTAAAGTAACAATATAATAAATAAATCTTCCTAGGACTTAAAAGTTATTATTATTGGACAAATTAGACATAGGACCAAAAGAAAAAAACCCAACTATTTCTAAGAATAATGTAATTGTAGCTGGGAAATAAAATTATTTTATCAGTCTCTCCAAAAGAGGCCAGCAATCTTCTATTTCTCTCCTAAAATATAATTTACTCCCTTGCTATTACATCTTTACAGGAAGTAAAATGTATGCCTAATGTGCATTTGATATGTACCCAGAGTCAGTGCTTCTCAAACTTTAATGTGCATATGAATCACCTTGGGATCTTGTTAAATGTAGATTCTGATTCAGTAGGTCTGGGGTGTCTAGATACTCTACAAGTCTAATAAGCTCCCAGTTGATGCCAATGCTGCTGATATGGGGAACATGATGGCAGTAGGTGCCCAGAAGTCTTCCACAGCACCTGGTGGAAATACTTGTGTACTTGTGCATCAGGAAAAGGCAGGGATGGAGGGTGGGATGGGCGGGCAGAGGGAGGTTTGAGGTGGGTGCCAGGTTGGCTGCTCAGAAAAGCTGGGAGAAGGGAGGATAATCTGATAATCCACTTATAACATTGTTACAGTGAACTTGAAATCTTGGCTTAATGGAGTGAGAGGAGATGGTCCCTCTCACCTGCAGCATTCCAGGCACTGCAATACCTGCTAGGGTACAGTGATGAACTAAAGATGTCCAACCCCACACTGGTGAAGCTTCAAGTCTGTTATAAAGATTCTATTTTTTCTCTCAGCATCTGAAGGATGGGATGAATATAACAAAATCGAAATCATGGCATTTTTAAGAATTAGATGACAGGCTCTAGTTCTTCTTTCTATACTATTTCTATAAATTTGGGAAACTCACTCAGCCTCTCTGGGTCTAGGTTTCTTATGAATTTTTAAGTGAGAGGGTTATCTTCAGGCTCCCTGTTAGCTTTGTTACCTAATTAAACTTGGGTCTGCTCTCCGGCTGCACAGTAAAGCCAATTTACTGACATTGGGTTGTGATGAAGGAAAGTACAGTGTTTATTGCAGGGCCCAGCAAGGAGTATGGGCAGCTCATGCTCAAAACGCCTGAACTGCTTGGTGGTTTTCAGGGGAACATTTTTAAAGGCAACATTTGGGAGTGAGGGCTGCAGGATTCATGACTTGGTTCTGATTGGTTGGTGGTGAAGTAACAGGGTGGTGTTTCAGGAATCTGAATTATCAACCTTCTGGTTCCAAACAGTCTGGGGTCTGCTCAGCATGTAGCTGCTACCCTTCACCTGGTGGCTGTGGCTGGGGTGGGGATGGGGTGCAGCTAGGGGGAGAAGGGGGTATCTTAGTTCCTGAAGAATAACTCAAAGATATCTATAAGATTGTTGTGTATATCCCTTGAGGAGGGACTAGGACTCTGTTTTATAGCTGAACTATTGTCATTACTTTTCTTATTTAATTGCTTTTCCTTTGTTTCTGCATCCCTTCACTTCCCAAATTAGTACAGCTTGTGCCTGCTCTTTGGAACTCAGGGAAGGCTTAGGAGACTAAAGCCTTTTTCTATGAACAAGAAATGGGGGGAAACAGGAGGGCTTTTGTATCTGGGAGGGCCGCCCCAGGGACCTGATTGGTTTCAGCTTCAAAATTATATGCTTATAATTATCAGCCATGTGACTCTAAAGTAATGATTTTTTTCTAATAACACCAAATTTTTAAAAAAAAATAAATTTTGTGCTTGAAATTAGCTCCCTTGGAAATCAGTTACTCCAAATATTTTAGGAACTGCACTTTTGAAATTTCTTTCAGTGTTAGTTTTGGGGTTACCTAAAAAAGTCAATGACATTATTTTCTAGCCCCACTTAATTGAGCCATAAAGCTATCTGAATTACCCCTTCAAACGTTAGAAGAAAATCTAATCAAAGATGAGATCGGGATGATGTAAAATCCTCGAGAGTAGGCTTCATATTTACTTTATCTTTGTATTTTTACAGCAAGATTTTCCAAATTTCTTTGTTTATAAGAATCCCTTGCAGTGTTTTCTAAAAGTATTAATACTTAGTTCTGGAGTATACTCTAGCCTTACTAAATAAAAATCTCCAGGAGAAGCCATATTTTCCCCACAGAGATGATTCTAATTGTTGGGAAAATTTAGGTAGATTATTTTACAGTTTACACAGTGTTTAGTACAGAGGAGTTGATCAACTGCTGACTTAACAAAAAAAGGAAGAATGAATGACCAAAATCTGTCATGTAAGTGGTGAATTGCCATTTATGCAACTGTAAACAGAATGCATTAACTTCAGAATCTAAGACTTACATTTTCTGTGCCACCCTCTCAAATCTTACTTTATCAAGATTAAAGGTCATAAATGAACCCTTCTCCACCATCAGCCTTTTGGCTCCCTA